>NC_136485.1:117375747-117723247 GCF_053919585.1 Euprymna scolopes | reverse complement strand
CTGTTTTTTCAGATTTCTTTTGTGTTGAGCATATTGAGGATTATACATTAAATCTTCGGAATAGTGAATTTTACAATGAGTGATTTCTTGTAACACTGGAAGACCCCGGAGTTATATCCTGGTCAAACAACAGTAAATGTAACAAGTGAAGACTCCAGAGTTCACCAGTACGTAAGTGTAGTTCTAAGTGGTTCTGATTTCGGAAGACCTAAGAAAGTGCAGTAGCGTGGCATTGATGACGGGGTTTCAAGCTCGATTCCTATTATTCCCCGCTCCAGTAGTGGTTCGTAGATAAAAGAAAAAAAATCATAATAATAGCTATAAAAAATAGGAGGAAAAAAACAAAGGACACAACTCAGGGATCACAGTATGAAAGCGGCGTCAGTTGCCCTTTTTTTTTGCTTGCTGACTTTGGAAAAATGAACTCAAACAGAGGATGTTCGTGTGGTATTTGAATCATTAATTCTGTAGACAACGATTAAAATATAACTCCAGTCGTCAGTTTATGTTTTTATAAGGATTAATTATTAATTTAACTCCTGACTACAATATTTTCTATTATGGTTGAAGTTCAATGAACAAAATATATGCACTTTTCCTTTTTTCTCAACAACGCAGAGATGTACTGTCTCTCGGTAAGTGAGCGTGAAGGGTGTAAAGGTTAGAGTGGGTGGAGTGGCACCCAGACTTATAACAACTACTCTCAACTCAACTCAACTGCGCAAAACTTGCTCCCGCACACCATCTTATAGAAAGGTAGCGGGAAAGGCTGACGAAATTTGAGGTTTCATTCAACCAATCAACTCTCGCAATGTCAAAATTGAATTCGCTCTATTTGTCTAATTTGGTAAAGTCACATGTGCATATCAAATAATTTTCCATCAAAAGTTTTTTACACAGAAAGTTGATTTTCCTTATTTTGGTTTGCGTCATCAACCAAATAAATGGAACCAGCAAGGCAACTGGAAATTGCCCAGGATTGATCACATAGTAAAAACTCTTACTTAGCACTATTGAAACCGTTATTGATGTAAATGTCGACAATCAGAGGTGGCTGGGTCACATTAGCAACTGCGCCACAAAAGAATACACGCATGCTCGTTAGAAAATCATGACACTACACAAAAGGCAAATTGAAAACCTTCATCAGACGTACAAGAATGGACGATCAGAATTTGAACCACACTTCTAAAAAAAAAAAAAAAAACGAAAAGAGTACAACTGCCATAGACACATATCCGTTTTTGTAAATTTTTTATTTATTCCTAAATGTAAGAGAAAAATAATATTAATACTAAATTAAATGAAAAAAATATAAAAAAAAGAATTTAGCCCAAGTAAACATCTCTGTCGTTAAATTTCACATTTAACCAACAGTCAAGAATAGTTCCACACTGTAACTGGGGAAAACGTTGAAGACTAGTGCCAAACTAAATTACTTTGAGAAATTGAAGTTGAAAATAACCGTTCAAGAATATAGATTCAGTTCCTATTTATTTCAGCTATGTGTGTGTATGTAAATTCTATATATAATAAACTCGCTGAACATGGTCATTTAGAAATTGATAGGAATTATTTAATTTCTGTGTATTATATTGCTTCTGTGGTTGAATCCTGGCCTAAGATTAGCCTGTCTATTTCCTCATGATATTGTCAGTAATAAACCGACCACTTTTTCCGTTACTTTCCATCTGCATACTGGAATTAATTAGATTTGTCTGTCTAGACGTGAATGTCGTCCTACAAGAAGTACAATAATGACTAGAGAAAGACGGAATTTTGTAGGAATCTTCTTTTGTGAAACAAAACAATAACATTAGTTGTATTATCTCCGTTAGCATACAACTTATATAAATATATATATATATATATATATATATATATATATATATATATATATATATATATATGTGTGTGTGTGTGTGTGTGTGTGTATGTGTGTATGCATATATATATATATATATATATAATTTCTCATTGCTTCAAATTTTTGTGTCCTTGTAGTTTATTAATTCCCTTTCCTTGTATCCACACTTATATTTTCTCTCCATAAGTCTTACATCTTACTCCCTAATACATATATATATATATATATATATATATATATATATATATGCATGCATATATATGTGCATATATATACATGCAAACATATATATAACTATATATATATATATAAATTATATATATATATAAATTATATATATATATATATCTATATATATATATATATATATATATATATATATATATATATATCAAATAAACGACAAAGGTCTATATTTCAAATACTAAGGCGTTGAATACCTTACAATTTATTCCTTTAAAAATGTTGACATGAACAATTTTTGGAAGTGTGCATGTCAACGTACTTTAAGTAATAAGTTGTAAAATCTTCAACACCTTGAAATCTTGTCATTTATTTGTTATATGCTCTGTAATTACATTGAGCTTCATAAATTACAGAATTGGTATGACTAAAAGGTGAAACATAATTGAAAAGCAACATATTTCCGGACATACACACACACACACACACACACACACACATATATATATATATATATATATACTTAGTATGAATATAGATACACAAAAAACACATATTTATAGGAGTCATTCCAGAATCCTGTCTTTATAGGAGGGACGTTCTAATATTTTAGCGATTGCGTGCGTTTTTATAACTCTTCACTCGGACTTAGGGTTAGTGGTTAAAAAAGTTGGACCCACTTCTCAACTAGATGTTGAGAAAGTATGGAAAGTTAAATATCCACAAAAATCTTATCGATATAAAATCATGAAAATGTTGTTTTGATACACACGTCTTATCAATCAAACATTTTAAAAACTGGAAGCAATCATACATACACAAAACACCCAAAAAGAACGGTTGTTCTTTCTTAGAAAAATGCTTGGACGTATTTGATAAGTAAGATGCGACTACTCTGGTAACAAACGGAGAAATCGACCGACAGGACATACAAGACATGAGCTTAAAAACAATATAAAATTTTGAATAACAAAACTGTGCAATTAAAATAAAGAAAACAATTCTCTACGTGAATTATGCATTAAAAGACAGAAATTAAAGAAAATGTAAATAAGTTTCAGCAGAGTTGTTCCAGGAATTTTAATCGAGTCAGTCAAAACATAATAAGACGTAAAATTTCTCATTTAAATATTTCCTTACGTGTTTATTTTGCATTTTGTTTCTTTCTTTTTGGTAGATATAAGAAAAACGCGTAAGCAATTTCTTGAGGGTGAAAAAAAAAATAATCTCCATTTGCAATAAAAAAATCGACATTTTAAAAATCTGGCGAACATCCCATAGTTTTAGTTGAATTTTGGAATAAAAAAAAAAGTTTAATTTGCATAAATTAGCAAACAACACACACACACACACACATATATATATATATATTCATATTTGTCTTTTAAGTGGAACTATTGGAATTAAAAAACATGTTTAATTTACATAAAATTAGCAAACAGTACATATATATATATATATATATATATATATATATTCATATTTGTCTTTTGCGTTATGTAAAGTATATGGCAAAAGAAAAACGAAAATCGATTTCCTTATACAGCATTCGCGCAGGTATACATGACAATAAAATAATATGAGAATGACCTGCGAGAGTGAAAAAAGTAGAACGTACATTAGAGAAAGAGGACAAAAACTTAACCAACCTCTTTCGTCTATAACATAGTTAAAAATCAAATATCGCAAATGCTTATTTTGCGATTATACCTTAGTTTGGTATCTGAAGTGAAGTGAAGTTCTGTTCATCGTGAGATATGGGACGAATATTCGTAGAAATAAAACGTATTTGTATAAATGAATAACTCGCATTTATATTCTGTCTCCAAGTAAACAATAATTACTTGTTTGATCAGACATATCGGATATAGTTTTATGACACATTGTTATCCGAAATTTCTAGTTTTTTATAATGATACAAAAGAACATAACAATCTATTTGCGGCAATGTGGATAACTATTAGGCAAAGAGTTACTTCCTTATTAAATGCAAAAATGGTCCTCTCATTTTTATCCTACATGAAATATGTTTTCTTTTTTCTAAAACAGCTGCTTACAATCCACATATGCAATAGACTCTTTACATTCAAGATTTTGTTTCATATATCAATTCTGTTGGTTTGTTACAATGTTTACTAATGATTCTTGAGAAATCGCAATATTATAAACATGTTTTCTCTTTGTCTGCTGAAAAAGCGGAGCGTTTTCTGCTAATTTCATCCTAGTCATAGGTTGAAGTAATAGTTATTGTGTAATATGGCACGTATATGAAAGGAATTGAAACACTTATGTATAGATCTACGATTAATATTTAAAGCCAATTCAGTATTAAAGAAGAATTACTTATTAGTTAAGGAACATTCCTTAAGGATAAGTGTGAAACGCGTCCTAATCTAACGTATTTACTATTGATATCTAGAGTGATTCAAGGGACATAACCCAGCTTTAATCTTTTTCAGGAGACTAAGATAACTCTTGCTTAGAAAATGTCTATTCTTTTAAATACAAAATATTCTTCATATTTATCTTCGAGATTATATCTCTTTCATCTCACAGGGACAAATGAAAATACATCTAATGAAGGTGAAAAACATGTATACATCAATTATCCTAATTATGTGCTTGCTTTATCATTTCCTTCTACTGAGGGCCTCGGAATTCGATAGTTATTAATGCCTAAAAGAGTTAAGATTGCAGTTACCACGAAAAGTAGGTGAGTATTGGTTGTCTACTAACGCGTGTTAATATTATTAAACCGAACTGCAAAATTAACAGATACAGAACATGTAATTTTATCATTGTTTATTTTGCAAAATATACAAACCTCGTCATTTTTGTATTATACAACATCATGTCACCAATAGACGAATCACTATTTCCGCTTTTAATAAAATAAAATAAAATAAATGCTACGTCGTCGTTTTTCTAGCATTCGTATATGACGGCATGTCAATAGGGTTTATAAATTATTCCTATTTATCTGCTTGCACAAGGAAGCATGGATAAAGACGAATAAGAATAATAAAGACGAAATTTTAACGTAGTGAAATTCAGTTAAAAAAAAATTACTATGGAAACAAAAATACATAAATTTAACTTTTCGGTATTCTCTCATGAACGAAAAAGCAACATGTGATAAACACATCCTCTTCGAAATTCTGTTAGAAAAACATGGTATTTGATCTTAACCAAAAGACAAAAAGTGTCATCCCCTAGTTACTCCGGTTTTGAGTGGATTATCTCTTTTAAACATATTAGTATTCTACGCTCTACATTGCTACACGAGAATAATCGTTACATAGTTTATAAACGCTTACATATAATTAGCATTTCTTAATATATATATATATATATATATATATATATATGTATATATATATATATATATATATATATATATATATATATATATATATATATATATATATATTCAGACGAGGGGCGTGCAAAAAGAAATTCCCCTGTCCCACTTCCAGTTGTTTGATCTGGCTGAAATTTTGCATGTGCAATGATTTATATCTCTACAGGTTATGTGGCAAATTACGGCTCTGAACTAATTGTAGTTTCTGTTTTACAGGTGTTTGCACTGAGCCAGGAGGGAAATGGAGCCTGTTGAATGTCGAGCAGTGATCCGGTTTTTGTATTTAAAAGGACGCACACCACAGGAGATTTTCATGAAATGAAAGAAACTTATGGTGATCATGTCCCATCATATGACCTTTAAAACGCTGGCATCGTGAATTCAAACATGGCCGGAAGTCTGTGGAAACAGCTCCCAGACCTAGTCGCACCCCCTTCTGGCATTGATGAGGCATCTGTCCGTCAAGTTGTGGCTGCCATTTTAGAAGATCGGCGCATTACTATTCGCCAAATAACCCAAGATGTCAAGATTAGTACAGGGTCTGTGGAAACTATCAATCATGACAATTTGCATATGTATAAGGTATCTGCCAGATGGATTTCCAGAAGCGAGAACGCGTCGAGTGCTCGAGGATGAATTTGAAGATGTGCCAAGAAGATGAGTCAAAGTTTTTCAAAAGACTGATTACACAGGATGAAACCTGGGTCCATCACTATGATCCAGAAACCAAAACCCAGTCAATGCAGTGGAAGCACTTGGACTCATCACCTCCAAAGAAGGCAAGGGTGCAGCACTCCAACGGCAAGGTCATGCTCACAATCTTCTGGAACCAGGACGGAGTAGTGATGACAGATTTCATGGCAAATGGTACCACAACTACAGGAGCCTATTATGCTTCACTTTTGAGGAAATTAAGGGAATCTATCAAAATCAAGAGGCGGGGCAAGATCAGCAAAGGTACCTTCCTCCTGCAGGACAACGCTCCGGTCCACAACTCGCATGTCGTCAGATCAGAAGCACGGGCGTGTGGTTATGAAATTCTTCCCCATCCTCCCTACTCTCCTGACCTTCCACCCTCTGACTTTCACCTCTTTCCAGCCATTACGTTGTTTTTGAAAGGAAAGTGTTTCCCAAATGATGCAGCCTTGATTTGTGAAGTCACGTCGTGGTTGGAGGACCAACATGAGGTGTTCTACAAAAACGGTCTCCAGAACTGCATCAAACGATGCGAGAAATGCATAACTCTGGTTGGTTCCTATGTAGAGTAAGACTAACAACTCTGGAAAGTTTCTTTGTTCTACTCTTATGGGAAGTTGGGCAGTGGCATTACCTATTGCACGCCCCTCGTATTCTAATACATATTCTTTAATACAAAAAAATTTGAAACCGTCCATTATGTATATGTATATATATATAATTATTACTATGATTATTTTTATACTTACAAATACTAGTGTTTCGTCTTTTCGGGAATGTTTGTGTGTATACTAGAACGTATATATGTACACACTGTATATATGTATATATATGCGTATGTATATATGCGTATATATACATATATATGCGTATATATATAGATATGCGTATATATGTACACACACACATATATATATATGTATATATTATTTTTAAAATATAATAATCCACTGGCACGTAGGGTGAGCCAAAAGTAGGTGGTCAAGAAAAACATCTATTTTAAGATACATATATGTATAACTACATGTAACAAGACAATTATACTAATGGAAATTAAATGTTATTTATCAACGCAAGCCCTCAAACTGTTTTCCGTATTGAATTACACAGCTTTGAATCTGTCTTTTACGGTTCGACAAACACTTCCCACTTTTGGCTCAGCTTGTGTGTATGTATGTGTGTGTTTGATTGAGTCAGAGAGGGAGAGGCCATGTTTTACTTTGAACTTTGTGCGAATACCTGTTATATGGAAGAGTAGATATTTTCTCCCGCTTCCAGCCTTGATAATAGACGGCTTAATGTCTTAGATCTAAGGATGTTCACTCGGCTTACCGATTTCACAGTCCGTTGCAATTAAAATTCATATATATTTCTTTATGCTCTCGTTAATACAATATCGGCTACGTTTTAATACGAGAACTGAAAATATCAATTATTTAAAGTGACTTGATATTTGACATATGAAAATAGATGATGTTTAATCATTTAACAGCGTCATATTTTACGAACAAAAAAGGGGGAAGTTTTGAACGATTTGCAAAAATAGATTATTAAAATGCACATGTCGTCTCATGATTGAATACCTTAATTGAAATACGCGGAATTAAGTTTCATGTTTAAGGAAGAAAAGAAGAAAATGTAAATGAGATGGACGAGAAAGAAGAACATGTACTTCGACAAAGGCAAATATGGAATGACTCGGTAAGAAGAAGAGACTGTGAAGGATAGAGAAACGAATTGCATGTTTAAGGCGAAGAAAATCAACAACAAAAAGAAGTGGAATAATAAAAAGAATAATAAATGATGATGAAGCAAAGGCAGAATGATAGATGCGGAAAAAGAATGTGAGATGTAGTAGAAAAAGACAAGCATGAAGTTAAAAAAAAACAAACAAACACGAAAGATAGAAAAGAAAGGATGCTCGGGAAAGAAATGTGTATGAAGAAGATAACGAAGGAAGCTGGACAAGAAGGAAGACTGGTCGGTAAAGTAGGCTAGGCATGGAAGAAAACATATAAGGATATACGACGTATATAGAAAATAGATAATTTTATTTAGACTATTAAAAAGAAAGAAAATAAAAAACAGTAGATGATGGACAAGGAAAGAATGAAGGAAGGATGATATACCAGGATGAAAACATGCACTTAGAAGAAGAGAAGGGAGACTGTAAGAGAAGAAGACATTGAGACACATATAGAAGGATTACGTGAGAAATAGAAATAAAAAGAAAGGGAGAAGTAAAAGATGGAAACAAGAAGATATTAAATGGAAGAATGAAAACACGTGATAGAACGAAAGGGGGGGGGAGTAAGAATATAAAATAAAAAAGGCGGAGATATACACAGAAAAAAGAAGAGGGGCAAGAATATGTAAAACAAAACAAAACAAAACAAGGTGTTCAAGAAAAAGGAAAAGAATTAAGTACGTAAAGTAAAGGAAGGGCAAGAATAAGTAGAAAAGGTGTAAATACGTAAAGCAGATTGAGGAAAAGGAAGAAAATACATAAATAAACAAGAAGAAAAGAAGAATGTGACTTGATGCAATAAAAATGGCGGTTCATTTACATTGTTCCCCAGAAAGTTAGAAATACAGTCACACACACACACACACACACACACACACATACATATATATATTATGTGTGTATGTGCGTGTGTGCTTATGTATGTACGAGAAAAATGTTTGATGCATTTCTCAAGAAGCCAGTATCTTCATACAATAATATATGCATGTGTACTCGTAGCTAGGTATAGAAATTTGAATTCGAAAAAAGAATAAGGATCGCTTATTAAGTCAACAAATTTACTTATGCAAGTAATAATTGTGATATACAAAGCATAGATATACAAGTAAAAATAAATACACTGAAATTATTGTAGTTGAAGCAGTTTCCTGTTAACATGTGTTTCATGCCCTGCCCTCTAATATTTATTAATTCTTGGCTCTTCTCTAATAGAAGGGGGAATACGCATTGCGACAACCGTATCGGGCTTAGAATCGAACAGATAACAACTAATAGAAGTAGATGCAGACAAGTGAAACTAGGAGATTAAACCCCAAATGCTTGATATTTTTTGGCCAATATACACACTTGAATAACTGCATGAGCAGCCCCCTCAGTATTCTCCAGTAGCGGCGACTCGGGCGATTAGCAATAAACAACAACTTCTCAAATATGGAAGGTAAAATATGCGAAAGCGGAATTCCAAGACTAATCAAAACCTCAGTTCAACAACAACAACGTCAATGTTATGCTGATTGTTGAAGATGTATCCCCAAGGAGTTCGAAGGTAACAGAGCAAGAACGGCTGTATGGAAATGTCTGCGAAATGACGATCACGGGAGAGACGTAGAGCAAAGACTTAGATAACGTTCGAGATCACAGGAGAGGCGTGAATGGCATCCGTGAAGACGATCACCTAAGTTTTGCCACATCCGTAACAACAGGAAATACATGTCGTTTTTAAACACGGATGGAAGATCTTTCCTCTTCCCTATACTTTGTCACCTTTGCGATTTAAGCTAGAACGTGCTGCTTCCCGGTGTAACGTTATCCGAAGCCTTACGCAAATAAGTGACATAAGAAAGCAATAAGAAAAAAAATAATTAGAATTGATGGCATGGACATCATGATGAAAGAATAGGTAAGATCTCAGACTGGCCCTACCTTTAGCGTGGGGATATTTGTTTTCTAAAAAAAATTGAATTTATGTATGGAAAGAAAATGGATGTGTACTCCTAGCTAGGTGCAGAAATTTGAATTCGAAAATAAAAAAAGGAACAATGACTGTTTAGTAAGTCATCAAGTTTACTTATGCAAGTCATAATCATGATATACACACCGTAGACGTACAAGTAAAAATAAATGGACTTTAATATTTAGTAATACTCGGCTCTTCTCTCAGAGAAAGAGGGAGACGCATTGCGACAACCGTATCGGGTTTAGAATCTTTAGTTATTAAACAGGTAACGCACAATGGCAATAGCTATAGCAAGGGAAAATAGAGAAAAGACCCCAAAAGTTTGACATTTTATTGTCGAATATACTTATGCAATTAAATATCTAATATTAATGACCAATAAATAGTGATTCGGAGTTTTCAAGGCTTCAACTTCTTGTTTACTCCTAGATTCCCAATATAATATGGCTGCTGTTCGTAGATCAGGATGTTTGTAAGATTCTGCCTGACTCCGATGAAATGCACTAAACATAGATGCTATTGCCTTTTCCCTTCTCTTCGGAAACTCAATCATATTCTGCAAAATCCCAAACAAATACAACGAAAATTTCCCTCTACAAAACAACCAAACAAAACGTGATGAATTATGATTTGAAGTTATAAAGAACTTGAAGTATAATACACATTTATTGTTATATTTCCATTTATATAACGTATGCATATGTAAAAATTTATGGTGGCCTATGATCTCCCTTGTGTGTTGAGTGCATGTACATGTCAATACGTGTGATTGTCTAATGTCTACGATATTTCTATGATGTCTAATGTCTACGATATATGTCTATGATATTCGGCGTGAGTGTGTGAGACCATTTACACATACACATTACACATATACATTACATATATACATTGCACATATAGATACAGTTTATAAATAGTTCCGTGAAGTATGAGTAACTAGCTTTGTCTGTTTGGTATTTGCAACGCATTGCCGCACCGTTCTGGATGAGATCCTGAAAATGCAAACTATTTTCTCCTCCGAAAATTCAAGCCATCCAAATTATATTTAACGCATTTAACATTTATTAATAGTTGTAACTTATTTTGTTCTTGGCGGGTGATGTTTTCAATTTAATCAAAAACCTTAATTCCAGAAAAGCAACTGGTCCTGACGGCATTCTATTTATTGTGCTAAAAAGCTTCAACCAGAACTAGATCCCCTACTTGCAAAGTCGTTTAAGCGTTGTTTTAAAGAGAATTGCTTTCCAACACGCTGGAAAACCTCATCACTTCATCGTTATCTCCCTCTCAGCACAGAACAATCAGTATCCTTTACGTCATGAGCAAGTTGATGGAATCTGTGTTAAATAGAGTAGTAAACCACCTCAGCAAAATAACCTCCTCAGTGACATGCAATATGGTTTCCGTTCTACTAGATCTACAGCAGATGTGCTAAGAGTTAGATCTCATATGATTGGCGAATTTCTCGATGAAAGCTTCGTTTCTAGAGCAGTTGCTCTTGACATATCAAAAGCTATTGATAGGGTATTGAACAAAGGTTTACCCACAAGATCTCCAGCTACGGTATAGTTGGAAATCTCTTCTCAGTTATTAAATCATTTATCTCTGATAGAGTTATAAGAATAGTGGTTGATGGACAGAAATCAGAGGCTCACAGCATTAATGCTGGAGTCTCTGAGGGGTTCATCCTGGGCCGAACTCTCTTCCCGATCTACATCAATGATCTCTCAAATCACACCCGAAGATAATTCGTATACATTTATGCTGACGGTACTATCATCTATGTCAACACTTTAAAGGCTGTAAATGACCAAGTTCTCTCTGATTCTCTCTCCTCTAAGCTTAAGCAGGTGGTGTAATGGGGAAAATGTGGTTGGTTAATTTTAGTGCATCTAAAACCACGCTTTTGTCTTTCCATCACAAACGCTCTGACTCAAATAAAATTAATGGCTCTCGCCTAGTGGAGGTTCTACGTTTTGACAAGCTTCAGGGTCTGACCTTTACTCCTGATCTTAAATGGAACACGCCCATCAAATCTATTAGCAAGATCACTGGAAAATGGTGGGGCCATTTAACCGCTCTTGTTGATATGTTTCTGCCGATGCATTTCGTCGCCTGTATAAGAGCTAAGGACATCCTAGACGCTTCTTATCACGCCTTTACAGAATTCATAATAGACTTTGTAGCCTAGTAGATTATGTTCTTTTCTCTTCTCTGCAACCTCCTTTTCAGAGAACAGACTTTACGAGCCTGTTTCTGCTCTGTTGTTACGTTCAGAGCACGTGCTCGTTTGAGCTCCAATCTATGCTCTCCTCGCTAAACTTTCACGAAAAACACTCGTCTAGCTCAAACCACTATCAATAATTTCCACCACTCTTTATCTGTGCCTAAACCTAAATGTAAATTCCATGAACAAAGCTTCTTTCTTAGAACTGCACTTCTGTGGAACTCTATTCCGTTTTCTTGCTTTCCAGCTGACTGCAATGCTCAATGCAACGTGAACAAGTTCTTGATGGACCATCCCCTTAAGTAATCCAATTAACCAAATTTCCACAATTAACACTTACTACGATATTGTCCCATTGATTACCGGGGCACTCATAAACTTTTATCCTTGAGTGGCTTTTGAGCCTTCATGAGTGGTGACTGGATGACTTCCGGCTCCAACTTTCAGACTCGAAATTACTCTAACTGGTCTATTCTCTGACTGACTGATTCTCTTTCTCTCTAACTCTAAATCAAAATCTTCCTTAATTTGATCCCCTGACGTCACAACTCAGGCCACTAACACGGTCACTCTTTTGATCTTAATTCTACCAAATAAAAATTACTGATACATATTAAACTAACCCTCCATTTTTTAATTTCCAAACCTCTTTTAAGCTAATTGTTTTATTTTCTACCCCCCTTTGTTTTCGAAACTTTTTCTGAAGGTTTTCTATTTCGTGATATATAGATTGTGATAATAATAATAATAATAATAATAATAATAATAATAATAATAATAATAATAATAATAATAATGATAATAATAATAAAACAGCTGAAATATTAAGAAAATACTTGAATGCGGAGATTAATACACATGAACCACATGCGCCAGCCAGGTAAATTGCTGCAGAGGCAAAACATTAAGAAGCGTTAAAGGGAACCAAGAACATTGAAGCTGCATATCTACAAGTTCCTCATTCCTTAAAAAAAACCCATTGCCTCATCACCACCCCACCAAAGAGTGATGCCAAATAGTCAGGAAGAGTCAAGGGGGATGGAAAAACCGAGAAAAGAGCATTGGCTAGACCTCCGCTTAACAAGTGCAAAGAGAACTGGGACTTTGGGGGGGGGCTTATTGCCACTCAAATTTCCAATGAAGACCAATACCCGTTTCCAGTGAGAAATCAATGGTAAGCAGCTGTTATGATAACGCAAATTCATCTGCAAATGTAATCGAAAGAAGTGTAGAGTACTGCAATTCTGGGGAGACTTGTTGTCACTCAACTTGCAGGGAACGCAACAGGTTGTTTTCAAGGAGAGATCTTTGATGACCTGTGTGAAAGCTCTTTGTGATCCAATAATAATAATCGCCTCAGTCATTTGGCGATGTTTTGTACCGTTATTATATAACATTATCAGAATGACTACCGTTATTATGATGTACCGTTATTATATAACATTATCAGTATTCGTGAAATAACACGAAAAGACGTTATATGCCATAGAATTAATCAATCAAATCAAACACAATGAATACATTTTAAAATATAAAAAGAACTTGAACGATAAGAAAGTTTACCAAAGTGATCGGATCCTGCATTAACTCTGTAAATGGATTATATGCCGAAAAACAATACAACTAAATCAAATCAAACCAAATTTAATATAAAAAAGGCTATATGTGTGTCGGTCTTTCTCTCTGTCTGTCCCCATATTTTCAAACTCTATCTCTTCAGAAACTAAAAGTCTCAGAGCGACACTAGAGGCCTCAAATGATTGAACTTTTTATGGACCATTCTTTATAGGTTTTTAGCCGGTTAAAATAGTTTTTAAGGCGATCAAATTGGTATAACTTGAAAACTCGTTATACATTTTGCACATTCATCTTAGATTCTTTTTGATTTTTAATCAGTTCATATGTGTGTCATGTTGGTAAAATGAAAACGTCACCAGCTTTGAATGCTTTCGGTTTCGATTCTAGCTGGTGGTACCCAACTACCTTTTGTACTTTTCAAATCACGACTCTATAATAATATATACGAAATCTGGTCAAATTAAAATATCATAACACAGCATATTTTACGACCGGACAAAGCCCCCATCCCGTTAGTATGATATACAATATTTACACGTCCATTTGAAAAATGGATCCAGCTAAATCATGCAGATGGACAGGCTTAAAACGCAAGTCTATATAACAAGTCACAGTACATGTATGACAAGTCACCGATCTCTCCAAAGTTAAGTTATTTTCTTACTCAGTTCATGAAACCAAATTTAGAAATGAAATTAGATCACCAGCGTTGAGGGGTTTGAATTTTTACTTATAATACTAAGTTTGTTGAGATGATTTCGGTCTGTTATAGCTCAAATTAGTAAAAACATTATTTCAATTTAAACTAATCGATAACGCTCTTACTTTTGGTTTATCTCATGAACGAAATTCACAGCAAGAACTCGCTCTGCAAAAATACTTTCATGAACCTTGTGCCAGACGGAACTTTCGTAGACCAAACTTTTTGCAAATTAAACTGCTTTACAATGTTCAAACCATGTCCAAATATTATCATGGACTGTGCATGTAATCAAAGACAGGTTATGTTAGCACTCCCATAGTGTTTCTCCTCCTTCAACTAACAATACTTTCACTAATAGTTCCGTATCCTTGGACTTGATAAGTGAAGAGTACCATAAAAATTAAAACAAGATTGCCTTATGAAAGTCATGTATTTTTATGGTGGTCTAGGCTGAATGAACTTGCCGACATTATGGATAGTGGTGATAGAGGTAACATGGAGAAATACTAAAATCCACTTCTTCTGTACAATCTGCAAATAAATATACTTGTTTCCTATCACTTTGTTATTTTATGTGGTTTAAACATATTTAAGGCAAAAAAAAACTTACATATCAACAGATAACAATATGCGCGATATTACCTGTAGACTGGGGACCACATTATCGCATTAAGTATTGCAGAATTAAATAGTTTGATTAATTGTTTTAGTTCAACCAACGTAATACCTCTTTTCTTCTGTCGAAGCCTCTTGCAATCATGAACATCGCGATCAGTGCGTTCTATAGCTCGGATCTACATTTGTATACTTTACCATCAATGTTGTATTTTACTGTCATGTCTTCGATATAATTGTTAATTTCGTGTAAAAAGGGAATCGAGATATTCAAGTAGCCATCTTGATCGTATAAACCGATCTTGTATTTTATATGTACACTCCACCCGGTATAGTATTCATGTAACATATGTCAAATGGCAGCGCAGCGTAAATCTTAGCATTAATATAGAGGCAAATATGTGTGCCTTCACTAGTCTTGGAATTTGTGGTTCAACTCTGATATCGGTTGCAGATTTATTATGATCTAAGTCAGTGCTGCATCCGAAGGATGCCTCCTCCAAACAACGTTTTAAGTCAAGTTTAAAATAAGAAAAAAAAATTCTGGGGAGGGAGGCGCTTAAATGATGCCTGTTTTCCTCTACTTAATAACAAATCTACAAATTATATTCTCAGCATGACCAAGTCAAAACACAAGCTTAATAGTTTAAGGCTCAATGTCTCATCTCACTGAAAGGCATGCAAACCACATTGACTGTCATGCCTCAGAAAACGAAACTCTGGCCGTGATGTGTCTATGGGACTCTAGACAACTTTCTTTCGGTTTGCTGTTATAGATATAGATATTATGAATACCGTCCCAAAAAGACGCGGTTGGTAATGGCTAGTCAGTAGCTACTTGAAAAGATCAACCTACTGCCAAACTATGAAGTGAAATAATCCAGTGTCTAGAATGAGCCATATTTAGCCGGTCATAACTTTACAAATACTTTTCTATACTTGTTTAAAGAGGCACAAAATTTACTCAAATTGGCAAATCGAGTTCTTTGTGTAGTTCTATACCAAACATATTTCCAATATCTTTGCTGATTTCTTAGCTATATATTTTCTCACCAGCATATAGAGCACTAAAATACAAAACATACCAAAGCACTTTCAACTTATGTCATCGCAATTCCGACAAATAAAATAAATCTAAATTTATGATAAAAAGGCAATTTACTGTTGACCATAACCCAAGTCGATTGAAAGTATGGTTATCACACTTCACACGCCTCGCTTCTGGGTTAATCTCTGATATACGTTGTTGAACGTCATACATTTCCTCGCAATTATTGTTACATTGATATATTTTTATATCTGCAAGCGGTACATACTAGAAAATTTAGACAATATATCCCAACGTTATTACGACGCAGAGGTTCATGGGTTAAGGCCATTTGTGTTCTACCTGAATATGTTACCCAGAACAGTTTCTTTTCCTTTTGAACCGGCACGCGATAGAAGATATATAGAGAGAAAGAGAAAAGAGAGGGAAAAGAAGAAAAGATGAAGAAGAAGAAATATAAGATGAAAAAGGAAATAAGAGTCAGCTCTTTGCGTCCAAATAGCAATGCGCTTTGTTTGGAGTGAAAAGTATAAAACAAAAAGGGGAATAATATGAAAGTTTGAAACAAAGCAAAAACTTTCAAACAACTAGAAAGAATCTGAAATAAAGATTGAGAGAACGATTCAAAGAAAAAGGGGAAAGAAACAAAGAAGACGAAAAATAAATATTTCGATCGGCTTTATACGAAACAGTAATTTATCGTAATGCCTTTAAATTCAATTAAATCAGCTCTTTATTTCTCTAGCGTAAAAGATTAAAAAGACTGTCTATTCAATGACGCAAATCACTAATAAGACAACAAACACTGCTAATCTCAACTTCAACGAAAAGCTACTTTATTTGAGACGTGGTGGTGGTGGTGGCGGCAGCGGTGCTGAGTAAACCACACAAAACCAACAAAAATGTCTGCCAAATGTTCACCAATCTCTCATCTTTAACAAGTTTGTAAATACTGTGCCGTTTTAAAATATTTCAAAACGGTTTAATATCTTTTAATTTTCAAAGAATATCCATCTGATCAGCAATTTTAAAAGCAACATAATGTAAAAGTATTTCATGTATTTTTTGAACGTTTAAAATTATTTATGGTATGTTTCCACATTGCATTATTTCAAACATTTAGAGGAGGAAATACCCGACAAAAATACATTCATCCACACTGTTTTGATACAGATAGAACAAGTACCTTAAGAGCCAAATATGTCTAGGATTGAGTATTGTTACAACACCTGGGCAGGAACAACCCAGAGAACCGTATCCTGCTTTAACAGAGTTAAAACCGACTTCGTAATCTAGTAAGTTATACGCTTTTCTCTTCTCTGCAATTTAGTTCGCTCAGAAGAAACGTTGCAAGCTTGTCTCTGTTTTGTTCGTGGAAAGGGTTTAACCGAGCTTCCATCTATGACCCGCCCTTGCTAATCTTTTACAAAAAAACACTCGTCTAACCAAAACTATTATCAATAACCCCTCCCCACTCTTCATCGATGCCTTAACCTTAACGTTAATTCCATGAAGAACGCTACTTTCCTAGAACTGCCGCATGTGGAACTCTGCCCCATTTGTCTGATTTCTACAATATTGCCATCTTCAAGTCCAACGTAAACAAGTTCTTATTGAACTGTTCTCGTAATAATCTACCTACTACCACTACTAACGAAGGCTACACTGCTGTACCAATGACCACCGTACACACATTAACACTTATCCTCGAATGAACTCTAGGCCTCGATATATGATGCTCCCTTTGCACCCCCCCCCAGAAAATATAGAATAATAAATATTGATATGGAGAACTTAAAACCAAATAAGTATGATATCCATTTGTTCTACAAACGTTTTTGCCTGCTGACGATGAGCCAGCTCTAAAACATATATATTGACAATCTTACAAATACCAACTCACAAGTGCGTTTGTTATTACTGGGCATCTGTAATAAGGTATACATATTATAATAATACATACTATTTTTAATAGTTTTTAATTTTATTTTTAATATTATAATTCATTTTTTTAATACTTTACTCATTTTACTATTCTATAACCCCCGCCCCGAAGTCTTTGCGTGTGGGACATGCTCAAAGACTGCTACAAACGGATTTTCGAGAATATGATGTATGAAATATAGGAGACAGAATAACAAAAAAAAAACCCCGAGGAGTACTGTAGATATTTATAATGATGCTTGCAGTGTGATTTAACTGTCAGAGAATGTCCTGTAAACATTGGATAAGGATGTTGAGTTAGAAATCATGTGGGGTTCGAACTGTCTTGATTTAATCTTTAAACCACATTGGCATATGCTTGGCCCAACCCAATCGTTTCAATGCTTTCAACATACATGGGAATACGCAGTTATCTCTTAAATGATTTAACTCGATGAGTCGTACTTAGTGACACACTAGTATCAAAGCTTAAGTTCTCGTCAGCCGTCATCTGTTCTTGGCCATGTAGATCAGTCCCTATCGATGCTTGCCTACACTATAGGGCTTTTGATGGTGTCGTTAGCGGTCGCCTTTCGTGTAGAAGAGGTAGTAACGAAAGGTTTCTGGCTGGTTCCATAAATGTCGGTGTTGCCGTGGTCAAGTCACTCGAAGTAATTTTTGTTTTCCACGTGAAAGCTACGTGACTCACACTAAAATCGATGTTAATCGTCAGCTTTTGGGGAGGAAGTTGCACTGGAACATATTTCCATATGAAAATTTCTGTTCCATAGTGTCACTCTTCTCGATCGGTTTGCTTATCATGTATTTGGTTAAATTGGCGAACTTCAATTACTACTAAGTTCGGGCCTGATTTTGAATCGGCACATGGTCACCAACGATTTATGGTAGGAGCTGTTTTGTTTGGTCTGATACTTGTCAAGCGCATCTCATGAGTCGGTTTCAGAGAACCTCTTCGCGTGCATTCTACGGAATGCGCCATGTGTCAGGTGGTTTGTAATTTCCTAGCATGATGGGTAAAAACGAATGAAATATGTTATTCTTCTAAAAACACTTCAACATAATGTTTGACTCTTGCGTATATATGTGTTAATATATGTTTTTATGTAAACTGATGTGGTTCTCGGTTGATTAAGTGTGTCTAACTGTGTTGGATATATACCCGAGAGTCATAAAAACAAAAAAAAATATAATCTGTTATAACAGGCCTATTTGTCAACTATCAAAGCTTTATACCCTCACAGAAATAAGGAATAAAGAGATCGTCTTCAGACCGCAGACAGTGGCTTGAATGGAAAAAAGATTACTTAAGTGAATAGATAAACAAAGAGGACAACACAACAAGAGTTTGTTTACATTAGACTTGAAGATCACCATGCTATAGTTTGTCGTGGGGCCAACAAGGATCTTCTATAAAACATTGTATATTAATGTCTGATAAGAATTTTGAGAGAGAAAGAGGAAATTCATTGCTGTAAATGCTGCTAGACGAGTTTTTTTTTCTGTGAATTTTGTACGTAGGAATAACAAGGATTGGAGTCCAATCGAGTACCTGTCAAACTAGTGATGCAGTAAAGAAATAGCGGCAACATTTCTTGTGCGAAAAAGACTGTAGGCACTTGAAAAAATAACTTCCAATATATTTTGAAGTCAGTTTTCTATTCTTTCAAGACATGAAAGAGTGCTCCGAGAGGCACCCCTAGATATAACAGCAGTACTCTATATAAAGGCACGTGATGCGCATCAAACACAGAGACTTTTCTAAAGGGAGAACGATCCTGAGGAGAGGTAAGAGTTGTAGCGTTGGTATTAAAAAAGAGAGAAACTTGCCGATATTAAATGCATGAAAAATAACAGGCTACTTTTTTCTGACTTTTCCTCTTGCCCGGGAGAGAAAGTGTGTGTGTGTGTGTGTGTGTGTGTGTGTATGAGAGAGAGAGAGAGAGAGAGAGAGGGGGAGCGAGAGGAAATCAGACACTAAGAAAGGCCCTGGAATCAATACCTTTTAAACGTTGTTTTTTTAATCAGAAAATGCTTATTCTATTTCTCCGCGAGAGTGTTGGGTTAAACATTTGTGTATCTTGGTGCTGTTTTTAGTAGTACGTTAAAGTCTCTTTGGTATTTTCCACGCCTATTGGCAAGGAACCAGAATTAGCCTTTAAAGACGCAGCCATGTGAGATAAGTAGGAACGGCACATATCGTAACAGAGCGGGTGAAAATATTGCATTTTTATATTACGCGCGTAAAGAATACGCTTGTCTGAAAGAAAACTGCTAATTGTAGATTTTGTCTAATCAAGAGTCGATATGTAATAATCAATTTCATTGTGACAATTGCATCCAACAATTTAAATTTGATTCAGCTTATTCGCTATCTCCGACAATATAATCAATAACAATCAGGGTCCTGGATATGACCTTAAACTATATCCAGTGGTGAGGCCCCATCGTCCGGCTTTGGGGAGTGTGGAGCAACCCTTTAATTACTATTGCCCCCAGGTCCACTCTGACCCGGAGTGGTAGTACCTGTTAGGGTCCTAACTATGGATTAAATAGAAACCGACTTGAAAACAACCAATATATTCTATTAAAAATCTTTCTTCAAAATCTTTGAATTCTGCATTAAATAACCTGAAAAGGGTTGATATGCCGTAAAACAAAAACAACCAACCAACCGATAACAATCAGTACAAAAAACAATTAAGGCGGCATGTTATAAAAAAATAACCTGCTAGAGAACTTGAGGATCCATGGAACAAGAATCTTTCGATAATACCAACACTTTGGAATAATTCGAGTAAACTACACACAAAAAATATTATTAGAAATTCCAAAAATCATAATCAATGTAAAGATTGACACCATAGAAAAAAAAATTCATAATATATTTTGTCATTTCTGCCGAGCACAATGTGAAACTAAGAGATAAAAAACTTATTATTTGCCAGAGAACTCAAAGACACATAGAAGAAAAATGCTTCAATAATACTAATAATTATTGTATAGGGAACAAGCCCGGCTATACTTGAAAAAAAAAAAGGATGAAAAAACTTTAGAATCAGGTGATGGATTGACAGCATAAGAAAACGTTTATAAAGTAGATTTCATCATTGCGGCTGATCATTGAAAAAAAACTAAAGAAGACAGAAAAAACCCTATAACTTGCTAGAGAGTTGAAGAGGCTGTGGAACGTTATAGATAATATAATTTTAAGGGAGACAGGAAAAAACTTAAAACTTGTCAGAACGCTAAATGAGACAATGCGGATAATATTAACAGTTCTTTAACGATGTGGGACTCACCCGGGTAAATCTGAAAAAAAAAATGAATACACGAATTGGGAATCAAAACAAATGTTTATTTAAATAATAAGGCATAGATTCTTGTATATACTTTAAAATGTAGATTAAAAAGGGGCCATTTCGACGTGCAAAGGATATTTGGACCATTGGGTCAGCAAGTACCAGGTTAAATGTCACTAAAACTGGGTAGACAGAAGCGAATAAGACATCACGTGCTTCGATTAAAGGATAAGCAAAGTAGGATCGTTTGGAAGTTTTTGAGGTAAACTTCACGAGTAGAGAATGACCTAACGTCAACGGTAAATCAGGGAGCCAACTGTCCCAAACATCCATAGCTTTAATTTTAACGAGAATTCACCCGGGATGATAATTGGAGAATGTCTGCCTCAGTTACAAAATATTGTTGCAGCTGAAGATTGGGAAGCATATAGCACTGTTTTAAACGTATTTTATTATGACGTTAGAATATGGAGTTATGTAATCGTTCAGCACCTTGAAAACTACGTAGATATAATGAAAAAAAGTAGAGTGCAAATAGTAAACTACATATGAGAATATAGTGATACTAGTGGCGTTCTATTCAAGTAAGAAAAGAAGAAAAAAATCTAACATAAATAATAGCGAATACGTATATCGGCAGAACAATAGAAAGGACGTTGTTCACCAAAGTAAATAAAAGGAAGGTGACACAGAATTGTTGATCATAGTGTAGCAGATGGCTGGAACGAAAGGTCAATGTTTTGCAATAGTTGTGGACAGTCATGTGGTTGCAACGGTTGCCAACAATTTCGAAATGAGCGCAGTTGCGAGTTTGAAACAGTCAAATGCAGATGATTGCTTGGCTGAGATTGAGAAAGTTTAGATCAAGATAAGCTAACATCAACTGACGAACATGGTCTCGACGAAATGCAGATGTGGCCCTTAGCGTGATGATGGTGTCAAAAATTCCCCCTACACACATACGGAGAGTACAGTTGATATTTGAAGAATGAGTTAGAGTGTGTTTTGTTATTTTTTGTACTTATGAACCCGTGCGCCACTTCCCGAGGCGGGTGGATGGGGGGGTCACCAATGTGAGAGATGACTACAAGGCTAGAAGAGAAGACGCCTGAAAAAAAAAGCACCACGACCATAGCGTTGGTTTCGGCGATATTGTCTGGCAGGGTAACACATAATGTTTAAACAGTGCAAAATCATACATAATTTGAACGAAACGTTTTACACGCCGAGAAAAACTCTATATAGAGGGAAATGCTAATGGAATGTTGGAGAAGGCTAAATATATTTGGATTCATGCAGATTTCGTATTTATTATTACAGAGCCTAATGTCTATTGAATATTTAATTGTATCTAATACATAGTAGTGATTTTCAAAAGTAAAAAACAATGACTTCGATGCCATCAGCTAGTATAGAAGCCAAAGGATTTAGCGCTCCAATTGCTGTAACTAACGAAATTTCGGCAAATTGAAATGGACAGTTTGAATCTAAACTTGCCGATGTATGTTTATACGCGTTATTAATCCACCCAAACAAAGATTTTACTTGTTATGAACCATCCTTGCTGTATGAATCATATTTCATGTTAATTTCAGTGATACGTGACTTGAGGTTTAAGTGTTAAATATTTATACACAGACATTCACACAAATACATTTACCGTTTTATTTATATAAATTAAAAAAGATAATCCCGGCAATTTAACATAATCCAAAAACAAACACAGTTGAATCAAATCGATTGATACCGTGGAAAACGATAGCGAAGTCTTGGATGATGGAAAGACGAAATATACCACCATCAAGACACCGAGGAGATGGTACGGCTAGTCTTGGATATTCAGAAAATGTATTGTCACAAAGATTGCAGTAAAACCCATCGCTTAGTATCGACGATAAATGACTGCGAATATACAAGAAGATAAACTGAGTTAAAACAATAATGAAATATATAATACTATGATTATATTTCAAGAGATATGGTGTCACTAAGACCAACTGGTTGTTATCACCAATAAAGCTCTTGGAACGACAGGAGTTAATAACAACAATCGTGATATACACTTTTAGGCGCTCAAGCTATCAAGAAGACTTGCATGAAATTTTGCATGAGAAATACATTAGATGTTGGATATCTTCGAAGAAGATAAAACTTAATATGCTACTAATTGTACTAACAGTAATTTGCTACTTCTGCTAGTGTAGATACAACCACTTTCCTTTTTTCTTCTCCTCTACTTCCTCCTCCTGGACACTACTACTACTACTACTACTACTACTAATAATAATAATAATAATGTAACCTGTCCGTTACACTCCAACTGTGCCGTTATATTTAAACTACTCGGACCAACACGTTGTCTGGTATCGTCGCAGGAACAAACAAAGAATAACAAGAAATACGGCTCAGCAATTTTTTCTTTAGTGCAAATGGAAAACAATAACACATTTCATTATTTTTCAAAAGTCCTTTCGCACACACGCGTGTATTTTACAACCTCTGTCATATTATACGCGCTTTTTAAAAGTTTCTCTCTCCGCCAGCTAACGTAAGCCATATCCAGCGTTTTCTCGCCCTTAACATTACACGTCTATTTTCCTCGATACGTACTTTGCTTCTCCGCTCGACCACATGTGGTCCGTTTTCCTTTTTCTCTTTCTCTCCTTCTTCTTCCCGTGACATCAACGTGTGCATACTTGCTTACTGTGCATATCGCTAAAACGGCTGCTACTGCTACTATTTTTGCTAGTTTCCTATCTTACGGCTGCTGCTTAGTTCGTTAATCGACGCTCTGTTACAATAGAATCGTTTTGATTCCTTACAACAACAACAATGGCAATGATAATAATAAATAGTAATAGTAGTAGCAGTAGTAGAAGGAGAAGAAGAAGAACAACAACAACAATAACAATCAAAGCGAATACTACCGAAATGTGAACGGAGGAAAAACAAAAACAGAACGACCAAATACGACAGAAACAAAACTCTGTTGGAGTAAGATATGTGAAGAACGAGAGAAACATAACAGAAATCACGAATGGCTGAAAGACAAGAAAGAAGAGTTACAACAAATCCAAGAAAGAACAGGGAATGAAATCAGCAAAGAACGCCCTAAGGAAAACCATACGAAAAATGGCAAACTGGAGAGCACTAGGACACGACGGGATACGTGCATACTGATAAAAAAAGCACAACACTATATGAAAGACTAGCCCAAAACATAAAAAGATGTATACAGGAGACAAACGTGGAAGATCGAATGAAAAAAGACAGAACAACACAGATACAGAAGGACACAGAGAAAGGAACCGCCCCCAGCAACTATAGGCCAATCACGTGCTTATTTACTACGAGCTGAAGTACCCGGCCTTGCCAGCTTGTATATGATATATTTTAATATTTTGTTCCCAAACATTATAATCAATATAGATTAAACAACACATAAATTAATAATGACTTTTTTGTCCACACACTCCATGTGTTGGGAGCAGTAGTGCGTTTTATTTTATAGAGGTCTTCCCAGTAGACCTAATCGTTTTTTATAGTTTAATCTTTTATCTTCTAGTCCTTTTGTCACAATATGATGTAAGAATGGCAATTATTTTATATTTTAGCGCATATCTGAAAACTGTTAAATCTCTGTGTTAACTATTTAATGTACTATATATATATATAGAAAGATGACATTAGTAATCTATTATGTTAATGAAATAATTAAAATTCAGTTTTCACCAGTTCATATCTGAAAACTGATAAATGAACTGCTAGCATTAATTTTGAAGAATCTCTATATAAACAGTGTGTAAATGTAGAGGTTTTCAGGACTTCCAATGCGTGAGAAACTAACATACAACTGGCCATGAGAAAAGCAAGGTGCCTGAAGCTTTACTTATAGGTATGGCACACCTAATTTTTGTTGGGAATTGTGAACGCTTGAACTGAAATGGCATGTCAGAAGGAATCACAGAAATCCGAGGAATTAACAGTTACACCCTTAAAATATCCAGTTATTATAATGGCTTCCGGAACATTAGTTTTCAAAGATTTTTTTTTTGCTAACCGTGTGCCATTGCAATATTTAGCTGGATCGATATTTCTTAATAATATAACAGGGACTCTTTCCTTCAATATCAGGTTATGATGTGGCATTCCAGGCGGCTGTAGTGAATTTAGAAATCTACAGGAAATTCTACTGTCTGATCTTCATAAGTAACGAAATGAATAGATGGATAATAATGCTCTAACCCAGGCAACTCTTCTAAAAGATTACAATTGATCAGTTATGTTACCATGAAAACAATGTAAATATTTCTTTAAATAATTTTAAACAATGAATACTTTTTTTAATAATAAACAATATTAATATAAATAAAAATATTAAATTGTCAGAATATATAACAAAAATTTAAACAATATAAATAGAACTTTCCATAGTTATAAATTATGAAAACGTATTTTAAAAGCAATTTAAAAATATAACTTTTTATCATTTGAAACTATGAAAACCTTTAAGTTTAAACAATATAAATAGAACTTTTACACAACGTAAAAAGCTTTATTTTTAATTCAAAATTGAATCACATGAGTAGTTATAAACGATACAAATTAATATTTAGCACTTGTATTTTATTGCAACGTTTTCTAATTTTATCGTTTGTTCTATTTCTTTTGAAATTTATTAATTTTCACGTGTATTTTCTTTCACAACTATGACCACCACTTTTTACATAAAAAGTTATTCTGTTTAATATTCGAAATACTACTTATTTGCGGAAAATTAAAATATTTAATATATAATATATTCGTTTTCAGCATAGCAGAAAGCTAGTAAAAGTTGTCATTTTAAAGGAAAATGTAAATGTGGAAACTAAGTAAAAATTTCACCTTCAAAATTATAAAAAAGTTCGGTAGTTATGTATTTTATGTACCATGCTGAAATAAAATTATTGTTTCGAAAACAATTCTTTACATGGGGAGTGGGGAGTGTTTTGTAAGTATTCTCTGCTCCCACTCAACAATTTAATAAAAACAAAGATATCGTGAAACTGAAATTTAACCTGAAAAATTTTAAAATAGCGCAGTACCAAACATACATAAGCATCAAACTTCTAGTTAAATTGGTTAAAATTAAAAATAAAAAAAACAAAAGTTCTTTTTATATTGCTTAAAATAATAAGATTTATATTGATTAAAATAAAAAGACTAAGATTTATATTGTTGAAAATAAAAATAAATAGATTTATATTGTTTAAAATAAAAAAAAAACTTTTTATTCTTTTTTTTAAACGTTGTTTTCATAATGATTATTTTTTTAAAAGAATTCTTGCTTACTTAGAACTCAACGTCTGAAATACCGATGTCACTGTTTATATATTGTTGGCATAGTAACATAACGGTAATTAGGGGGTTTCGTTCCTTTTATTTGATAGAGGGTTTGAGATAATTTTTCCATCTAAACGTCCGCCTTGACAGAAATTTTGACATTTGTGCAATGTACGAACCATGCTGAAATAATAACGTTATTATTTAGAAAACCATTCTTAACATGGAGAGAGGGCTTGTTAACTATTTTGCACTTTCACCTAACAGTTTAATTCAGAAAGAAAAATTGTTTCAATAAAAAGGAAGAAGCTATGTAAATTAACGATATTATTTGGAGAAAAGAAACTTATCTCAAGGAAATTGGTGTATTAATTCAAAGAGAAAGTAATGTCGATTGGCACTTGTATCGATGCGGGGGCGGGGATGAACGAAACTTTATAAATAAAATTTTTCATTTTTAGAGCAACATAAAATTTTATTTAATTTCGTTTAAAAATAATGAGAGAGAAAACTTGTGTTTATATTTGAATGCATGCTGTCGTGTCAACCTTTCATGTGTTTAAATAGTCTCGTAGCAGTGTTTAGATTAATCTGACTATTTTGGCGGATTTTCATCAGTCGAGGATTCGAACGTGAATACATATTTGTTTTTTGTTTTGTTTATGAAAATAATATTCATGGAAATTACTTATTCTCCTGTAAGCGAAGTTAGTATGGAAGATAACCGATTGCATGATAAAAGGAACATATCTCATGTTATTTAAAATATTTTAAATAACATTTTAAAATATAAAAAAAAACAGGGGTCACTAAGATATTTGTTAAACATTTTTCTATGACTCAATTTTTCGGGAAGATGAGAATAATAGTCCAAATAAAATATATGAGATATTTTATCTGATTAGATATTATTTATTTATTTGTTTTTTTTGGGGGGGGAGGGAATAAGTCTGTACTTCGTGTTGGCATAATGTCCTGTGTAAGAAAGTTCTCTCAGAAAAAAACTAACAATAATAAAAACGCATGCGTTCGGAAAAAAATTGGAAGTTTCTATTTGGTATCAATAATTGTTCATCTAATGGATAAATGAATAAAATATATATATATAGATATGTTTCGTAAATGCTATGTAACGTTTGAAAAAATAAATGCATGCAATCGAAACGTAAGAATTTCTAGTACTCTTGCATAATTTAACCCGGATTCTCGGGAATTTCCGTCAAGCATGGATCGGCCGAGACCGGCAATCATCGGTTTCAGCCGAGCATTGTTCAAATGTTGAAACGCTAAATTGACTTTAAAAAAAAATTATGTAATGTTTTTAGTATTTTTTCTGTGATAATAAGGGGGGGGGCTTCTGATTATTTATTTATTTGTAATTCATTGAGTGGGCGTTTAATAAAAAAGAAAGATACCATAAAAAATTAATTTAATTTTGAAATCCCATCTGAAATGTAACATTCGGTGTTTTTAGTCGCGCGCAAGCGACTCTACAAGTCGGTTCGTCGATCGGTCGGTCGGTCTGTCTGTCGGTCTGTCCGTAACACTTTTGTGCTTAGCCTTTTTGGTTAAGATCAAAGGTCTGTTGTTAATAGATGCTGTTCTTAACTTTTTAAGCTTTTCTTGACCTTTTGGCCAAGTTCAAAAATTTTATTAATACTGTTATCTTTTTTGTATTTTTTGATATAAATAAAAAATGTGTTAAAATTGGGTTTAAATAGGAACACCCCCTCCCTCCACACACACATGAATAAGAATTTAAAGGGGTACTATGATAAAATATGCTGGCCGAGAGAAAAATCATTTAAACTTTACAACAGAGACGAGATGGATCAACCAACCTCACCATCCCTCCTTCTTTTTGAGTTGGCCTTATGACTAAGTGTTTTGTTCATTTTTCCAACTGTATTTTTTTCCTGTGAATAAAAAATTAATATCTCAACGTGTAGCATGTGTTCTTACTACATGCTGTACTTATTGTGATATAAAGTGGGGGATCACTTTTCTGTGTTAATTTAATGTAAAATGATCACACACTTTAAACCCAGTCAGTCTCAAAGCTATTCAAATCATTCTCCAGATCATTCAAGTTGTTTTTGAAGGATTCCAGTTATTTTTTTAAGCATTCAAGTCATTCTTAAGGTCATTTTATTCATCCTTAAGTTCATTAAAGTCATTCTAAGTCATTTAATTTTTATTTATAAAGTCATTTCAGCCCATTTTTCGGTCATTTTAGTTTATCTTTAAGAATTTCATATCAATCCTACATTCTCGCATTTATTCATTACACGAGAACACGCTACTAATGGCTATCGGTCTTGTTACAGTATACGCCTCGTATTTCTTTGTAATTAATACTTGTTTATCTAATCGGTCACATAATAAAAAAAGATATACAGATATGCCTTCGATAAGTGAATAATAATAATATATATTTTTTTGTATTTACAAATTCAAAACTGCGAGTGAAATTTACGTAGTATTTCATTTTTTAAAAAATTAATACAAAAATACATAATCGAAATATGTAGCGTTCTAGCATCATGCTGTTTTAAGTGTGAGCCTGCCCAAAAATGTCGACTAATGGTTAATGTATTTTACATGTAAATTTGCCGATATCTGTACGCGTTATTCATGCATGTAAACAAATATATTATTCGCTATAAACCATCCTTGGTGCATGAATAATATTTCCTGCGAATTTCAATGTTATCTGACCAGTAGTTTAGGAGTATACCTGTTAGATATTTACACACACACATACGTCTACTGTTAAATTTATATAGATGTGGAAAATATTAATAGTAACTAAGGGAACAAATCTACCACTCCCTGAATAAGCATAGACTTCTCCTCGAGGAACAGAAAAGATGCCAGAAATGAAAAAGAGGAACACATGATCTGCTATAAATAGATCAAAGGAGGTAAAAAGAAGGAGAAATAATTTAGCCATGGCATGAATCGACTACAAAAAGGCGTACGACAGGATCCAGCAAACATGGATAATAGAATGCTTAAAAATATATAATATATCAAGCAGAATCATCAACCTGATAGAAAATACAATGAGAACATGGAGACTGGAATTGACAGCTGATGGACAACACACAATATAAATACAACATAGAAAGAGGCATCTTCCAAGAGGATTCACTATCACCATTGTTGTTCGTCATAGCTTCTGGACAATATACTTAGAAAGCGCCAAGCTGGATAAAAGTTAATGCACTTGGACGACCTAAAACTTTTTGCAAGGACCGAAAAGAAAACACTACCTGGATCTTCAGCCAGGATAGCCAAATGGAGTTTGGTATGGAAAAGTGTGCATTACTATTTATAAGAAAAAGAAAACTGGAGACAGCAGACAACATGAAACTATCCGACCAAACGGAGATTGGGGCACTAAGGGAACAAGACGCCTATAAATACTCGCGAGTTCTGGAAGCAGATACTATCAAAGCCACAGAAATGAAAAAGAGAATTAGAAAGGAATACCTCAGGAGAATAAGAAAACATATAAAAACTAAATTATATAGCAGAAACCTAATAAAAGGTATAAATACATGGACAGTTACACTAGTAAGATAGTCAGGACCGTTCATAGAGCGAACCAATGAAGAACTGAGACAGCTCGATCGGAAGACCAGGAAGCTCATGACCATGCACAATGCATAACATCCAAGGGACTTATTGCCACTCAATTTCCAGGGAGGACAAATTGCTGCTGTCAACGAGGAAACTATGGTCAGCGACTGTTGCGATAACACAAAGTCATCTGCAAATGTCATCGAAAGAGGTGGAGAGTACTTGAAATCTGAGGAGACTTGTTGTCACTCAGTCTCCAGGGAAGAACACATGCTGTTTTCAAGGAGAGATATTTGATGACCTGTGTGAAAGCTCATTGTGAGCTAATAATAATAATAATAATAATAATAATAATAATAATAATAATTGATAGATTCTAAAATTATTTTAAATCTATCATGATTCATAATTATTATTAGTGCTAGTAGTAGTAGCAGTAGTATTAGTAATTAGATCTCCCTACCCAGCGTTTCCAGGTAATATTTTCACAGATAATTAGATTTTGTTTATTAACCAAGTCGAGCTTTTATGGCAAAATATTAATGTTATTCCAAACAAAGGCAAGTAACTCTGTATTAAGGAATAAAATGTTACGTGTTTTTTACCGGATGTCCTTATGGAAATTATTTCGACCCAGTCAATGTATTTTCTGAAATGAAATCAAATTACATGATACGTTTTTAAACACGCCACTGCAACAAATCACAATCAATATATAATGTTGTAGGCATAAATCTATCGATGGCAACACTCATGGAATACTTATTTTACTTTATTAGATAATGTATTTTAACAATGCTTGATAGACTTGTAACAAGTTTTGATAGAATTGAATCAAATGTTAAATTCAGGACCGTTTCGTATCCTGATGACAGAGAGTATTGAAAATGATAAAAATACGAATTTTATTACTTGTCTTAATACAAGTTATTGACCGATTAATTGGAACCGGAATTGGGAATCGAAAAAATCGGAACTTTCCGGGTATCAAAATCTCAATCGGAAAAATTCGTGCCTATTTTCCGATGCCAAGAAACGACACTTAATTGTTTTTATTTTCATTTTGTTCAAAACTTAGCTTTTCATGGCTCGTATTGATTATGAAATGATAAAAACGTGATGATTTAAAACTATTAATTAAACTAAAATCTATAGATTACTTCCGCAAGTGTATTTTTACATTAACAAAAATATATACTCATATTACACATTTTCTTAGGTACCCCTCCCCCACAAAAAACGACAACAAAAGGAAACAGCTTAATATTAAGAGATGTTAAACGAATCGGAATAGGTAATTGTATCGGAATCGGGTATTTAGACCAGCATCGGTTATTTTATTGAAACCTGGATAATATTGATATTTTCCCATAGCATTTTATGCTAGTGATACTACTTGTGAAATGTTATAGATTCCAAAAAAAAATGAATCGGACTTGCACCACATTTGGCATGAGTTCATCTTTAAATGCCATGTATAAGGTTTTAAATACTATTACAACTACTGATACTACAACTAATACTACTATCCCTACTGCGACTACTATTAGCCATATCAATTGCTAGTTTGCTAGTATAAATATACATCCAAAGAAACGTTCAGTAGCCCTCCGCGTGAGACAGATTAAATCCACTCTTTATGTGGCTTCCTGGCTGGTAATAATAATCGGCTTAGCAAAGTCATACGAAAGAAATGATAGTGATGTCATTTCAAAGATTATAATTATAATCTCTCACTCGACGTATACTGCTGTGTCGACTACGAAAGTGGAATCACTAACGTCAGAGTAGACGGCTAATCCGAAATGGAAGCCACCACTGTGCTATTTATTATTAGATCGCGTATAGCCCTCTTCAGGATTTAGTTTTGAATGAGACCTAAGAAACTGGCATTTTATTAGTGAGATTAATTTTATAGCCAGCATTTTTTTTTTTTCATAAAACTGTTTGGAACAATTTGTAATTGAAGAAAAACTTATTTTATTCTCTTCATGAGCAACGAATAAAATAAGATAGTTTCTTGAGCAGACACGTTAAGCACATTGCTATCAAATAATTAGATTTGGTTGATGAAAATGTGTTTTCCATATAGAACTTTTTAGAAATATTCATGAGATAAAATGATTTATTATTTACAAGTATTTATATTTACTGACATAATTTTACATAAATTTTATATCTAGTCTTTAATTTAAAGGAAGATACCTTGCCAACTAAAAGTCTTCTTATGATGAAATCTATATAATTATAAAACTCAAATGACCTTGTAACGGGTGTTGTAACCCACCATCCAATTTACGACTTCCAGTTGCGCATGCGTACATAAACAAATAATCAACGCGACAATAACACGTATTGTTTTACTGTGTACATTTTCAGTGTCCCGATTGTTTTTTTTTCGCGTTTAAATTATCCAAATAAACAATTATTAATACCTTCTGCATTTTTTTACATCGTTCATTTCCGTATTACGTTTAAGTTATTTGGACGCAATTTTATTACAAATAAATCTACTTTAACCCGTTGACAACCATAAGAGCATTTTATAACGGCGATTTACCCACCGCCTTCATTGTTGTTTTTTTTTTTAATTTATTCTCCATTTTTAATACACCTTTCTGAAAAAAAATCTTTCATGCATTTTCTTGTACACTACTAACATGAATAAATCACCCCGAAAATATGTTGTTTTTTAAATTGCGTTACAAATAAATAATCAACGTATTGTTTTACTGTCTACGTTTTCAGCGTCCCAATTGTTTTTTTCACGTTTGAATTAAAATATATATCACAATTTTAAGTTAACTTTAAGTATGATGGTATCTATTCAATGCAAATTTACCTATAAGTATGGAAACCCACTTATAATTCAATGGCTGCAAGTTTTTTTTTTCAAAAATAAACAATTATAAAAAGAAGGACTCATAGAAATCTATCTATATTCTTTTTTCATTTTAATATACTTTCATAGAAATGTTTCTTTAATGTCACAACAAACTATTTTCTTTACGTCACAAGTATCACGCTCATACATTTATTCCATAGCTAATATAACATACTGACCAAAGGGATCACGGGTAGTTTAGTATTGTATAATTGTTGGTATTTTTTCCAATGAGAATCGCTCCAGACAAGCCATGAAGCCCCTTGATGTAAATAACTATGAACACTACTTTAAGTTAAAAAATTAACCAACATTACTTATTAGATGGATTAGATCGTCCAGCAATTCTTGTCGGAAAAATAACTCATGGAATGTGAAGAACAAAAACGTAAGCGAGAATTAGTCTCTACTTTCTACTGTCATAGCAAAAGCACACTATTTTAATGAGATTGCGTACGTTTATAGATCATCATCGTATCGTATGAATGTGAAGGTTCTATTGTTGGCATTGTTTTTCCAATTATTTTTCTAGTTAGAATTCTTTCTAGAAAAACATCGGGAATTGCGGGCTGAGCACGTAAAGGTCACGAACATCTATTACATAAATCTCCCGTGTCCGTTTAAATGTATGTATGTATGTATGCATGCATGCATGTATGTATGTATGTATGGTGCGGGCCAAGGTTCTTTTAACCAAAGACTTAGGGTGAGGTAACCCTGACAGAAACTTCCAGAGGAGCTTAGGCCCTGTCAGCAAGGGCATACATGACCCACCGGCGTGTGCACTATGCCCTGATACCTGGCAGTCTAAGTCCAAGTCATGGATCAAATGACATAGTGGATGGAGAGAGCTCCCGTAAGCCGCGGTGAAGGAAAACCCTGATATAAAACCTGCGGTCATTGCTGCTTCCAATGATGTTGACTTGTTCTTCTTTTTGGTTCAATGTGATAGTTGTTTAGAGAGTGGGATTGTCGCAGTGCAAAATCTGTCCTCATCATAAAAAGTTTCAAGCACAGGCATTACTTGATATGCGAGGGAATACACAGTTTACCATCAGTGTGTATCTCGATAACAAAAAGGTTGGCTTTATCCTAAAACGGCAAACGGACATTCAATGAGGACTGATGCAAATATGGGCGTCAATGGCAATAAAGGCTCTGGAACTTTCAGGGTCTGGCCTGGTAGGTGTTCGGGACACCACTGCTTAGACTCGGTCATCAATGAATGTGCAAGATTATAGAACGTTCATAGAAGTGACCGTCCGGCACGTGCTGCTAGTAGTACTCATGTTTGTGTCATTTGAGCCAGAGATATATCGAATAATGGCAATACTCGAGAACGAATTGCTGCCATCATGTCTGCCTAAAACTTTCGTTAAAGGCGACGAATTTCCACGAGATTGAAATCGTTTTGAAGCCCGACTCTTCCGACGAAAGATATCGAAAAACTGGCTAAAAACTTTAATTCCTTCACCCTCAACAGTACACTTTCTTACAAGGAGGGGCCTATTTTTTTCACCGATATTTTCGAAAGTTATCCCTTTTTCCGATTGACTAGCCTTGATATAAACCTACACCACTTCCGGGTTGGCGATGGATGCAACGACAAATACGTCACATTTTTTCAAGTTCTTTTTCTCCTTCGCGGTATGGATCTAGCCTGCCTGCCTACTACCACTGTTTTTTGGTTCAACACACGCCTCCAAACACTCGGGCAACGCCGGGCAGACACACTAGTCCTAAGTAAAAGTAATTGTTTTCATGACACCAACTGGATTCGAACCTGCGACACTCAGATCATCAGTCCGTCAGGTTACTGGCACCTCCCATATTTACATATAGATAAAGAGTGGATTATATCTGTCTCATGTTGAGAGCTATTGAACTTTTTTCTTGATAGGCAGCAGACCAAATCTACGTTGTAAACTCACGTGCTTACGATATGATTAATTTAAAGACACTCTTCTCCTGACACTAAATAAGACTTTCTTGGAAAAAAAACAAGAACATTTATTCTACATAGATACTTAGTACATGAGCATTTTTAGTAAGGGCGTAGAAACACCTCGGATAATTCTCAAGCCCATGGATAACCCACTCGGTGAGATGAACTCGTATTCCTTGTTGGATCAGAAGTTATAGAAAACGGAAACTCGATACAAACTTGCGCTCTTATTTAGCGCTACGGTTAAGGATCATTCCATACGTCTCGAATTTGTAGACCTACACGTATCCGAATTTTTTGTTTGGATATTTACGACGTCGAGATTTTCTCTTGACGTGAGTTTATGTAATCACCATTGAATTTATGTTTTACTACCTGCCCAGGGCATATTTTATTAAAAAAAAAATATATATATTTAAATCTTCCTTTGTATGGTTCTTCTAACTGTACCTGCATTACTTGAGATCCGACCCTGGGCCTCCATGGCCCGGGTGACAAGATAAAAGTATAGTATCTGTTCCAGTAGATACTGCAATTAAAGACCATTTGTGGGGGCAACCCCTCATATAAGACCATTGCCCTCGTAGCAATCAGTTATTGGTCAATGTAGGGGAAATCCTTCATACCAATTGTCACTATCCAGTTTCTCCTCAGGGGAGCTGGTACCCCTTCTCCTCCGCCCCTCTACATTAAAAAAAAACGGCCTTGTGACTTATTTGCTCAGTGGGGAAGCATTAAGTACCCTGAATCTGAATTTTCTAAAGCAATTATTTTATTGTTAAAGTATTTACGGATATTTTCATAAGTGGAAACATTCTGGAATGAGCCGGTAATTTACTAATCGATATGCAATCTATTTAAAAGCTTGTACTTACCATATATGATAATGATATTTTTCTAAAATATGTCCATATCAGGTGATATAAAAATATGCTAAAATATGCATATTTATTAAATTGTAGTAAACAAATCGGATATGGAGTAATTTACATGCAACTTTTATATTACGTTTCTGAAGTTTGGAGATAAGGCTTGATTATTCGTATTATTGGGAATCATCGGACTACTGTTCGCATCTTTATCTTTTTTCACAACGTTTCGCCCGATATAACCTCTGACGGTCTTCAGGTATATATTGTTGAACAGGGGATTGTTTCTGCCGAACTCCTGAATTTGGACGGAATTTTGAACAGAATTCCACACGGAAAATTGAACGTTCAACCTTCAGGACCCATAGCGCAGTAGTTATGGAACTTGGAAAATACTTTGCAAAAAAAGTGATATTCTCCAATTACGGATTACTTAAGACCTCTAACTAGTAATGCTAGACGCAACGAGCGCATGCTATCCCCGTAAATTAAATAACGGTTTCGTTCAAAATTCCGTCCGAATTCTCAAGTTTGACAAGATACACCTGAAGAAGGTTAGAGGTTACATTGACCGAAACATTGTGAAAATGGCAGTCGAGATAAGAGCATTAGTCCGAAGATTCCAAATAATTTCATTTTACTTTTCCATGTTTAAGCTTAACCATATTACTTTTCATGCTCGCGTTTTTCTATTGTAATCCATGATGTTTCTAGATTTTCAGTAAATTCACTTGTTCTTCGTTTAATTTCAATCTTATCTTTCAGCTCCCCCCACAAACATAACATACACACATGTAATAACAATGTATGGCACTCGTGTACTTTCAATAAAATCCGCAATTATCTCCATTTAATTCTTTCATTCTTTCTGTTTCACTTGTTACTTCTCTTTTCGTAAGAGAGGTGAATTAATAGTAGCTACCTTCAATAGATACAATGAATTAGTAGTTGCTACCTTCAATAGATACAATACCTTTAACTTATATATATATATATATATATATATATATATATATATATATATATATGTATATAAAACACCTGGTAACATAAATTCCATGCATGTTTTCCTAACGGGTTCTTACAGAGATGAAACGCAGGAAATTATGTGTAGCTTGAGTGCCATATATAATTTTATAACTTATTACTTTTATCTATTACATCTAGATTATCAATCTGCTAAATGGAATTAAATTGACATTCAGTTCTAATGCTTTTCACTCGTCCGGCTCTCCAACAAATGGACAGTTGCACATCGCTCCGCATGGTTCCATATGGAGGGAACAAGACAACTTAATAGAACCAAGGTAAAGAAATTTTATAATACATGCGTAAATAACTTATATTATCAATATTTATAAATTTGAAAAAAAAAATGGTTTATCACACAAATGATAGAATATATTTACTAGTGTGTGAGAACGATATCATGATGATATTATTATGAACACATATACCATGAATAACGTCCTCCCTACTGACTTTTGTATGCTAGACATATTAATTAAATAGCAAAATATAATAAGTTTATAACTTAAAATATTAAGAATTTTTTTTAAATTCAATTTAATATAATCAATTCGTAATGTTGAAATATGTAAGTTATCAATTTATTATTTTTTTTTATAGAATATCTTGTCTTTTTCTTTTCCAGTTATAACAATTAGTATTTTTCCTATTCTAAGTTTAATCTTAACCATATTGTTTTTCATGCTCGCATTTTTTATTGAATAATACAATGTGGTGCGAGGAAACAAAAATATCTATGGAAATAAGTCCGTTAAATCTGGAGGAAATTAAAATCTTTTTGTGTCATTAATATTTGTAATCATCCTACTTGTGTTAGCATACTTACCCTATAGGATATATATATATATATATATATATATATATATATATATATATATATATATATATATATATATATATATATATATATGCTAGGTAGCATGGTGGAGATGCAGCGTCTAGCGTAGGGTTCATTAGGAGCGAAAAAGACTAAGTGGAATTATAGAATATTGAGGAAAGCTCTATTGAATTCGAAACAAAGGAGAAGCTTGTTATATATAGTTCGATGTAAAACAGTGTATATGGTCTTTAACATACTGTTTTTAAATTTAAAGGGTATATGTTTTAGGGTTAAATTGAGGGTATAATGTGCTTGGTAATTCTATTTTGACGGGTTGTGGGGTGTCCGTTATCTCTGGAGTGGTATTTTTCACAAGTGCAACCAATACGGCAAATAGCAGCTATAAAATCGCGTACGATTTTGGGAGGGGAAGTTGCAAGGTTATATATATATATATATATATATATATATATATATATATATGATTTTCAGAGCTCGGTATATGTTAGGTACTATGCGGCAATATTTCTAAGTTTCTTCTGACATGACATGGGGAGTGTGGTTTTAAAGGGGCGGTAGGAGGATAGGATGGCAATATCTATGGGTGCGTTTAACTTGATGAAAAAGGTTTAAGGATACATATAATTACCGCCGTGGAAGAGTAAGGATAAATTTACTACTTATAAAAGTGGTACTATTAGCAATAATAACAGGGTAATTATAATAATGACAATAATAATAATAATGATAATTATAATAATAGTAATAATAAAAATATTACGTATATCTATGATAAAAGTAATACCAATGGTAATGGTAATAACGATGAAAACGATGATAATAGTAACGGTTATGATTGCAATGACGGGGATAATAATAATAATAATAATAATAATAATAATAATAATAATAATAATAATAATGTTAACAGTATTGATAATAATAATAATAATAATAATAATAATAATAATACCAATATATAGTTTTGTGACTTCATTTCATACTCCTGTTGTTCTATTGTATAAGCTCCAATGATAATTGTTGAGCTTGGCATTATCCAGATAAGTCTCCTCTTGTGGAATTTAACTCTCTCGTTTCCTCTTACGCATTACGCTATATATATATATATATATATATATATATATATATATATATATATATATATATATATATATATATATTAGCAAGGAGGCGTTGCCCGGTGTGGAATGACGGTAAAAAAATGTTTCATACTCCCATATTTTTACTGTCATCGAAATCGATGAAATCGCGAGTTTTCAATCAAATCAATTGATTGCCTGCTCTAGTTGCAGCCTCACTGCAATTAATTAGCCCAGAATACACTAATTTCAATATTGCACGATTAAAAAAACTACTATCACATTTACACAATCATTTTAATATATAATTGCTTTTATTAAAGTTTAAGATGCAAAAGTCAAGTATCATGATTCAAATGTGCTCTAAACAGACACAATTTTGGACGTACCATATCAAAGAATCAACAGTTCATTTCATACGCCAAGCCTTTCTACTTACATAATAAGAAAACTCCTCAAATGCACTTATAATGGTATATATGGCCAAATTTCGTCAAAATCGCATATCCCTTCTTTCATCGAATTTTTTCCATTATCGATTATCGATCCTTATCAAAGACCTTCCTATACACAATTTATCAAATAGCACTGCCAGATCCATAAATTACATTTGTATGAAATTTCATAAACATAGAAACATTTATTTCGGAGTCCAGGTGGAACGAACTCAAACACACAAAGTCCATTTTATATAATAGAGCTACTCTCTACATATATACTATTATAAGTATTCATCAGATTGACCTTTTGGCCGGGATCAAAGTGTAGTATCTGTTCCGGCAGATACTGCAAGCAAAGACCATATGTGGGGGCAACTCCACATATAAGACCTTGGTCAATGTAGGGGCAACCCTTCATACCAATTGTCACTATCCAGCTCCCCTACTCCCCGGGGAGTTGGTCCCCATTTCCCCTTCACTCCTCACTTTAAAAATCGGCCTTGTGCCTAATTTGCTCGGTGGGGGAGCAAATAAATACCATCTGTTCCGGCAGATGCTGCACTTAAGATAATTTGTACCAGTCAATGGAGGGGAAACCCTCTATACTGGAACAATTATTATTTTTGGTAACCAGAGTGACCCCTTTTAGGGGAGCTGGTTTTTACCTCACATTAAAAACGGCCTTGTGCCTAATTTGCTCAGTGGGGGAGCAAATAAATACCATCTGTTCCGGCAGATGCTGCACTGAAGATAATTTGTACCAGTCAATGGAGGGGAAACCCTCTATACTGGGACAATTATTATTTTTGGTAACCAGAGTGCCCCCTTTTTGCCTACTTTTAGGGGAGCTGGTTTTTACCTCACATTAAAAACGGCCTTGTGCCTAATTTGCTCAGTGGGGGAGCAAATAAATACCATCTGTTCCGGCAGATACTGCAGCTATGACTAGCTATGACTAGCAAAGACCAGATGTGGGGGCAACCCCACATATCTGACCAGTCAAGTCAAGGATTCGTCACTTGACACTCAGCCCAACAGGTGAGGGGCCGGGACCCGGCCCTGCACCTGTTGGACTGAGGTACAACGCCTGGGTAATACCTAGGAGGTCCACCTTCCCAGGCCTTGCCACCGGGCTTTCCGGTGGGGCAAGTTTATTGCTTGCTGCCTGAGGCGCCCCGACCGGGGAATGCCGACGGGGTTACTCAGGCAATTTTTAAAATTGCAGGAGTGCCCCTCCTTCAGGGGAGCCTGCGGGGTTCCCACTTTCCGGCCTTGTGCCACATTTTGCTGATGTGGGCAGCAAATAAATATCAACCCCACATGTCTGACCTTTAACCAGCTCCCATTTCCCACCTCTCGAGAGCTGGTCCCCTTTTCCCCTTCCCCCTCCCTTCACTCCTCACATTAAAAATCGGCCTTGTGCCTAATTTGCTCGGTGGGGGAGCAAATAAATACCATCTGTTCCGGCAGATACTACACTTAAGATAATTTGTACCAGTCAATGGAGGGGAAACCCTCTATACTGGGACAATTATTATTTTTGGTAACCAGAGTGCCCCCTTTTTGCCTACTTTTAGGGGAGCTGGTTTTTACCTCACATTAAAAACGGCCTTGTGCCTAATTTGCTCAGTGGGGGAGCAAATAAACACCATCTGTTCCGGCAGATGCTGCACTTAAGAAAATTTGTACCAGTCAATGGAGGGGAAACCCTCTATACTGGGGCAATTATTATTTTTGGTAACCAGAGTGCCCCCTTTTTGCCTACTTTTAGGGGAGCTGGTTTTTACCTCACAATAAAAACGGCCTTGTGCCTAATTTGCTCAGTGGGGGAGCAAATAAATACAATCTGTTCCGGCAGATACTGCACTTAAGATAATGTGTACCAGTCAATGGAGGGGAAACCCTCTATACTGGGACAATTATTATTTTTGGTAACCAGAGTGCCCCTTTTTGCCTACTTTAAGGGGAGCTGGTTTTTACCTCACATTAAAAACGGCCTTGTGCCTAATTTGCTCAGTGGGGGAGCAAATAAATACGATCTGTTCCGGCAGATACTGCAAGCTATGACTAGCTATGACTAGCTAGGACTGGCAGGGACCAGATGTGGGGGCAGCCCCACATGCCTGACCATTAACCAGCTCCCATTTCCCACCTTTCGGGAGCTGGTCCCCTTTTTCCCTTCCCCCTCCCTTCACTCCTCACATTAAAAATCGGCCTTGTGCCTAATTTGCTCGGTGGGGGAGCAAATAAATACCATCTGTTCCGGCAGATACTGCAAGCTATGACTAGTTATGACTAGCTATGACTAGCAAAGACCAGATGTGGGGGCAAGCCCACATGCCTGACCTTTAACCAGCTCCCATTTCCCACCTCTCGGGAGCTGGTCCCCTTTTTCCCTTTCCCCCTCCCTTCACTCCTCACATTAAAAATTGGCCTTGTGCCTAATTTGCTCGGTGGGGGAGCAAATAAATACCATCTGTTCCGGCAGATACTGCACTTAAGATAATTTGTACCAGTCAATGGAGGGAAAACCCTCTATACTCGGACAATTATTATTTTTGGTAACCAGAGTGCCCCCTTTTTGCCTACTTTAAGGGGAGTTGGTTTTTACCTCACATTAAAAACGGCCTTGTGCCTAATTTGCTCTGTGGGGGAGCAAATAAACACCATCTGTTCCGGCAGATACTGCAAGCTATGACTAGCAAAGACCAGATGTGGGGGCAACCCCACATGCCTGACCTTTAACCAGCTCCCATTTCCCACCTCTCGGGAGCTGGTCCCCTTTTTCCCTTCCCCCTCCCGTCACTCCTCACATTAAAAATCGGCATTGTGCCTAATTTGCTCGGTGAAGGAGCAAATAAATACCATCTGTTCCGGCAGATGCTGCACTTAAGATAATTTGTACCAGTCAATGGAGGGGAAACTCTCTATACTGGGACAATTATTATTTTTGGTAACCAGAGTGCCCCCTTTTTGCCTACTTTAAGGGGAGCTTGTTTTTACCTCACATTAAAAACGGCCTTGTGCCTAATTTGCTCAGTGGGGGAGCAAAGAAACACCATCTGTTCCGGCAGATACTGCAAGCTATGACTAGCTATGACTAGCAAAGACCAGATGTGGGGGAACCCCACATGTCTGACCTTTAACCAGCTCCCATTTCCCACCTCTCGGGAGCTGGTCCCCTTTTTCCCTTCCCCCTCCCTTCACTCCTCACATTAAAAATTGGCCTTGTGCCTAATTTGCTCGGTTGGGGAGCAAATAAATACCATCTGTTCCCGCAGATGCTGCACTTAAGATAATTTGTACCAGTCAATGGAGGGGAAACCCTCTATACTGGGACAATTATTATTTTTGGTAACCAGAGTGCCCCCTTTTTGCCTACTTTTAGGGGAGCTGGTTTTTACCTCACATTAAAAACGGCCTTGTGCCTAATTTGCTCAGTGGGGGAGCAAATAAATACCATCTTTTCCGGCAGATACTGCAAGCTATGACTAGCTATGACTAGCAAAGACCAGATGTGGGGGCAACCCCACATGCCTGACCATTAACCAGCTCCCATTTCCCACCTCTCGGGAGCTGGTCCCCTTTTTCCCTTCCCCCTCCCTTCACTCCTCACATTAAAAATCGGCCTTGTGCCTAATTTGCTCGGTGGGGGAGCAAATAAATACCATCTGTTCCGGCAGATACTGCAAGCTATGACTAGCTATGACTAGCAAAGACCAGATGTGGGGGCAACCCCACATGCCTGACCTTTAACCAGCTCCCATTTCCCACCTCTCGGGAGCTGGTCCCCTTTTTCCCTTCCCCCTCCCTTCACTTCTCACATTAAAAATCGGCCTTGTGCCTAATTTGCTCGGTGGGGGAGCAAATAAATACCATCTGTTCCGGCAGATACTGCAAGCTATGACTAGCTATGACTAGCAAAGACCAGATGTGGGGGCAACCCCACATGCCTGACCTTTAACCAGCTCCCATTTCCCACCTCTCGGGAGCTGGTCCCCTTTTTCCCTTCCCCCTCCCTTCACTCCTCACATTAAAAATCGGCCTTGTGCCTAATTTGCTCGGTGGGGGAGCAAATAAATACCATCTGTTCCGGCAGATACTGCAAGCTATGACTAGCTATGACTAGCAAAGACCAGATGTGGGGGCAACCCCACATTCCTGACCTTTAACCAGCTCCCATTTCCCACCTCTCGGGAGCTGGTCCCCTTTTTCCCTTCCCCCTCCCTTCACTCCTCACATTAAAAATTGGCCTTGTGCCTGATTTGCTCGGTGGGGGAGCAAATAAATACCATCTGTTCTTCAGATGCTGCACTTCCATTTCTTGTTCTCTTTCGGTGGAGGAGGAATCCTTCATGACTGAGAAAATTTTTATTTTTGTACCTTTTCTCCGCGTTAAAAACGACCCTGGTGTCTAACTCTGTCCCGTGGGGAGGCATAGTAAATAGGTATAATCTATACGATAATAATTCTACATCAAAACTTCTATTAATGTCATTACTATGACGTTTAATGTAATTTTTAGTTTATCTGAAACTATGAAAATAACTCTAATTTGTTTCAGTCGCAAAAGCAGCAGTTATCTGATGCACTTTAATAATAACGTAATGAAGAATTCAGCCGTCGCATGCGTAATACTTATGATATGTAGAAAATATCATAGCTAAATTTAATGTAGACACCCAAATACGTACGCACACGCATAAATGTACTAAACTAACCACACACATAATCCACCCATTTGCATGTAAATAATATGGAACAATTTCAGTTTTTTTTTTGATTCTGATAAAATTACTTAGTACTATTTCGATTCTATTAAAATGTCTAGATATTTAATTATTGTGTTTTTTTTTTCTAATTTTCATGATTATCGTAAAAGCCGATATAACATGTGCGCATATATTCGCAAACGTAAAAATACACTGGTAGAGGTTGGCCCATAGATTTTACTTTCACTGATTGTTGTAATCAATATGTAGGTATATATTTCTTTTTCATTGGTACCAGCAATATAAAATTACTTTTTTTTAAATAAAAACAAATAAAACCAATCAAATTAATCGTTTTTGGCATAAAAAGTTTTCGATTCCAGTACAGATTCCGATACCCGAACAGTTTTAGTTTTTCCGATTGCCGATCTGATTAATCGTCACAACACTAATAATAATTAATAAATTTGAAAACAAATATACATGTCTTCTTTTTCTTCTTCTTCTTCTTCTTCTTCTTCTTCTTCTTCTTCTTCTTCTTCTTCTTACTTTATTTTAGCATATGGAAACTTGTTGTGGCAAGAAATGTCCTTCACCAACTATCTTTATGTGGCCCTTATCTCATTTCACGTTCTCTTTGTTATCTTATTCTCAAATAGGTTAGGATTAGAGTGTTTTATGTCTAGAGTAGTCTTTGGCACTTTGGAAAACTCCGCTTTTTATTTGTTCATTTTGGTCCCGTTCTTATTCTGGCAGTGACTGTTCTGTTGTCAATGTTCTATCCAACAATATTAGTAAAGCATTCCAACTCAATCTATCAATCTCCATGTTCGTCTTTGGTGAATTCAATACTTGTCATTCTGATCGGATTCTCAACATTAATCACACATGTCTACCTGGTGACGTCCGTCTCATCTTTTCTCTGTCTAATGACTTATCCCAGATTGCCAGTTTCCTCTACGATTTCTTGATAATGACCTTTATCATCAACCTTATTGCGAGATGTATTACTCAAATATTGTTTCATCAATCGGATTTGATCCAAGTAGTGTTTGACAGTTGTTTATAAAATCCTAATCATATCAAAGCAAGCGAGGTTGGCGCTTGTACCAGGGTAAAACAAGAGGTCAAATCTCCGCGACCAACACCAAAAATCTAAAACAATATTTACCTGTTACTTGGGGGTATTTATCACTGTTGCACTCTCTTTCTCTGTCTGTCTGTCTATCTATCTATCTATCTATCTATCTATCTATCTAATTGTCTCAATAACACGAAAAAGACTCCTGTTGCAGTTAGAAAATGTATTTTATATTTTGATATAAAAAATATGTGTTTTCGTTACACAAGCGTTCAGATTTGAGCTGGAACTCTAAACTCAACAATTAATAATCTGAAAAGCAGATAGAGACTCGTCTAGACTACAGAAAAACAGTCTTAAAATCTTAATTGAAAGTGGTCTGTGTATCGGTTATCCCTCTAAAGATGTTTAGTTCCATAACAATGACGTAAGAGCCTGTCCACAAAACAGCTACACGACACGGACAGAGCAAGTGTACACTCCCGGGTAAATACTCGGTTCACACATTTCTTACTCTAACTATTCGTCTCACATGTTACTTTCTAGTCTATTATAATACTATTGGGAATAAAAACAGTTGTACAGGTTTCATTTAAACTTACGTGCAGACGGGAGATGTTTGAGAAACTCCGTGTTTCCGAGTAATTCAAATAGTATAGAAATAATCATTTTCGTTTTACTGAAGTTATATGAGAAAATAACAATTTTATAACCGTTATTTAGAAAGTACACTATATATAGTGCAAAACTGTTGAATTATTAAAAAACAGAGGGTGTATTAAAATTAGTTATTATCTCTTATCTATCTTCAATCTGTGCAAGCGAAGAATTTCAGCTCGTCTACAGCGATAAAGTTAATGCTAATATATTTGATGCAATACGCAGTTAATATTTCAAATTTGATCCTCACGAAATCTGTACAATCTTTCAGAAATATATGTAAAATAATACAGGCTAAAGTCAGGATTGTTTATCCATTTTTACTTCCGGTTTCTGATGTTTATTTGGCTCGATGATTAGACATAGTCATGCGGAAAAGAAAGTCATTTTAGCATGGTTAATGAGTGAATTCAACGTTTTTTTTTAGATAAAAGCTGATCTTTAATCAGAAAAGTCCATATTTTGCTTGTCATTGTCGCCTCGTTTGCGGAGCCGCTACCGGAGGTAAAAATAAGCAGACAATCTTTACTATAACAATAATCCGTTCAGCCACTTCATGTAAGTGCGTTATCACCTTTCACACACATTAGGACGGAGATCATCTGATTATGGAAACGTGGCAATTAATTTGATGTTACCATTTTAAAATAAATTATTAAAAGGTGACAGCTAACCAGGAAACCGTAATATAAGAGAGCAAGTGTCGCCCTCATTTGGGCTCATCAGTTAGACATATCCAGAAATCGGGATTCGAAACCCGATTCTCTTGCATGCGAGCCGAGTACTCTGCCATTTGATCAAACGGTGCCACACACATGGAAGTTTTTTTTTTTTAACTAATATAGATCAAGTAACCCGAGGCGAAACCCGACTATGGAATGTAACTACTTCGTCTCAAACAATGGGTGTAGTCATCCAAATAACAATAACCAAAGACGATGTCTCACAACAGGATCTTTAAAAATTATTGTGTCCGATAGATGAGCCCAGATGAGAGCGAAACTCGAGTTTGGGCTTCCGGTTTCTTTGCTTTTGTGGCTCTTGTAAGCTGCGACATTGTTTGATGGTAGAAATAATTATATAATCTCTCGCGCCTTGGATATATATATATATATATATATATATATATATATATATATATATATATATACACTCACACACACACACACACACACACACACACACATATATATATACATATATATATATATATATATATATATATATATATATATATATTGATACCAACTATTACTTTTACCGAAAGAAAAGCCATGTTTAAAAATTAGTCTTGACATTGACAGATATTTACTATTTCCAAAAAATAAATATTATTATTAATAGTAAATTGTACAAATGGGTGTTGAACGCACAGAGGGACTTCCACGATGGTTTCTAATTCAAAACTAATACAGTATCGAAAAACCTCCGTGTTTCCATCTGTATTGATTCTTTATTGTGCAAACACATACTGGTTTACATTCTCATTATCTACATATCTATTTACGTCGTGTCTCTACGTAAGGTGTAGGAAACTTAAAAAAAGAAGAGTTAGAGTAAATTTATCATTGTTGGCATCTATAATATTAATCTCACCCATCTGTTTAAATGTATGTATGTATGCATTATGTTTGCTTAACACTTTCGAGAGAGGCGACAAATTTTTACTGGATCGGTACTGTTTTGAAGCTCGACCCTTCGGACGACAAATATCGAAAAACCGGCTAACACATTAATACCTTCACCCTAAACTGGACACTTTTCTACAAGGAGGGGTCGCTTTTTCCACCGATATTATCGAGAGTCATCCACTTTTTTCGATTGACTAGCCTTAATTTAAACCTTCGCCATTTTCGGTATGCCGATGGACGCAACAGCAAAGACGTTACATTTTATTTTTAAGTTCTTTTCCTCCTTCGCGGTACGGGCTCAAGTATGTCTGCCTACTACTACTTTTTTTTTTGCTCAACACAGACCTCCAAAAACCCGGGCAACACAAGGCATCCACGCTAGATTAAGATAATATACATCTCAGAATTATAGATTGGCAGAAACTAATTAGAGTTTTCGAATTTGTGAGATGAAGATTGATCATTCATATTTGGATTTTCGGATTACTGCCGTATTGAAAAGTCAAAGATGGCTGACCATATATGGGGAGGGAACCGTCTACCTTTATGATATGGAGTAAAAATTATAGACTGAGAAAACGGTGACAATTGATTACGAAGTAGACATAGTATAGACTTTAACACAATATGTGAACCGTTAATTATAAATAATAGATAATACACACACACACACACACACACACACACACACACACATATATATATATATATATATATATATATATATATATATATATATACGGCACAATCACGTTGACACACCGTTTTTCATCAGATCACTGAAGTTAAGCAACGTTGAGCCTAGCTAGTAGTGGGTGAACATTTGGGAATTCTAGGTGCTGTATGAACTTTCCGCTTAACTCAGCATTGTTTCCAATCGTCCTGAACCTCCAATTGCCAGTATATTTAAAGCACTTGGAAATAGGCAGTTGTAAAATGATATTTTCCTGATCATTCAATCCTCATGATGGGTGAACCAGAAAATCAGTTGTGAATTATATAGGACCTCTATCTAGCCATGACTGACGGAACCATGCTACTTCCATGAAGTAAATAAAGGGTTCCGCTCAAAATTCCGCGCAGATTCTCGAGTTCTAAAGAAATATATGCGAATTTGACAATATATATCTGACGAATGTCGGAAAAGTTGTGAAAATGACACTCAATATGAGTACTTTAATCCACAGAATCCAAATAATACGAACAAACTATTTTTCGGAATATTTAGATAAGAATTTATCATTTGTTTTAATTTGGATTTTGTGGACTCCTATTCTAACTTGGTAAACCCATAACGTTTAGTGGTTATAACCTCCGATCCTCTTCATAGATGAAACAACAAGAACAAGCTATCGCTCTGAGTTAAATAACATAGTTCCTTTTGAAATTCTGTAAAAATTAACAGGGTCGAAACTAAAATTTGTGAGATCGGGAAAAGGTTACCGAAAACCGTTGAAAGTTACATTGACCGAAATCTTGTAAGAATAACATTCAAGGCAAGAGCAATAGTCATCATTATTCATCCAATATAAAAACGATTGTATCCATCTGTTAAAACGATAATCAATTTACGATGTTGCCACCTGAATAGCGCAGAGCACTTTTATGCGTTAAGCAATAAATAGTATTTTTCAACGAGAAACTACAAATATAAACAGATAGACAACTAAAAAAAAGTAATTTAAAATTAATGTATGTTGCCCCTAAAAAGCAATGAAGTAAATACATAGTAAAAGAAAAGAAGAACACGGAAGAATAAAAGCAATGGCGTCAATCTTGAACGTTGCAAACCAATCCTATTGCTGTTAACGGTGAAAGTAAATTGAAGATGGTGCATTTTTGTAATTAGTTGGAGAAACCCGCAGAGAACTTCACGGTTGCTTATCTAGGAATCTTCTTTTTATTCTTACCGTAAAATAATTGTCAGCGAAATAGTCTTTCAATAAATGTAGCTAATATATCTTTTCACAATGAACTTATTGCTAACTAGCAGGACTATATTGTGTTGTCCGGGAGTGAAGGAAGTATCTTTTTTAAATATCAGTAACAAGTGATTTCCTACTGTTGTCACACGCTAGATACATCTTACGAATTGAGTTATAATCTACGAAGAGACATGAATTAATCTTAAGGAGCAAATATATGAACACATTTTAAATACGTAAGATTGTTTAGACTAAACTAATTCGCACTCTCTTTATCTATTCCCCCTCCCCTCTCTCTCTCTCTATCTATCTCTCTCTCTCTCTCTCTCTATATATATATATATATATATATATATATATATATATGTACGTACATATTTTGGTCCTGGATATGACCTTAAACTATATGCAGTGATGAGGCCCCAGTTTGCGGGCTTTGGGGAGTGTGGAGCCACCCTTTAATTACCATTGCTCCCAGGTCCATTCTCACCCTGAGTGGTAGTACCTGTTAGGGTCCCAACTATGGGTTAAATAGAAACTGATTTGAAACCAACAAATATATTCTATTAAAAAATTTTCTTCAAAATCTTTGGATTCGGCATTAAATAACCCGAAAAGGGTTGATATGCCGTAAAACAAAAACAACCAACCAACCAACGTACATATTTTAACTCTTTTTTGCAAAGAATAAAATAAAGCTAAATAAAATCCACTATTACACCGAGCAGCTGTGTTAAATCTTTTTACTCTTTTGCATAAAAGTAAATATAACCCCTTTACGCAGCGAACCAGCTGATAGATATTGTCATAGGTCAGACATAACAGTTATGGAGGTTATATGATCAATGCGGTCATGGATTTCCCAGAACTTGAAATTATCTCCAAAGAATCCGAAAAGCCTCCCCTTCGAGTTCGTAAATCTCAAATGGATTATGAATAGAAAAAGAAATCATTCGGTTCAGAATGCACCTCCAGTTGAATTCGGGGGGGGGGCGATCACGCCCCGGTCAAACTTCAGAAGACATATTTCTTCTGATATTCCAGAACCTGTGTTCTGATAAAAAAGACTTCCACTGAAAATAAATGTCAATCACATTCCAATTCGGACACGACCAAAAATGAAAAAGAAAACATGATAACAGAAGATTGTTCAGGGGGTCGCGTTTACGTATCCTCACGAGTACAGCGTAAAAAAATTGGTTACAATCGCTCCGCACAACTTTTATCCTCTGAGCGATAGGTATCTAGAGAAATTCCTTAACCAATAAACGGTCTCCAAGTCGCCAATTTTTCAGATGCGATTGGTTTCCCGTTCAAACCAGACTGCATATCGGTAATTTTCCAGGCGGTTCCTTCTCACCCTAACATCGACTCTTGAGGGGTTACTAAGTTAAGTTTCTCCCTGATAATCTAGCATGAAAACAACTTACTACACAGCATCCTCCGGAGATGTTTTTTTCTAAAGACCAAATAATTATGCAGGCTTGTTATCGGAATGTTAACCGACCACACTTTTTAAATAAATAAACAAAAGTAAAGAAAAAAACAAACAAGCTTATAGCCCGTTGCCACTCTAACAACATTGGGTCTGACTAGCCATAAGCCAAGCTGTAATGCCACTAAATAAAACTAAATAGAATTCACTGTTACATCTAGCAGTTGTGTAAGAAAATTCATGATGATCGTTTAATTATGAGTGTATGCTGTATATACAAATATGTAAATATCTAGACGGAGTAACTTTATATACACACATATATATTCACTAAAGTATTGATGGCAACTAATCGTTCAAGTTCAATAATTTATAAGTCACATGATAAAACTAAAATATCAGATTCACACAACGTACTTGGGAATCATACCCGGCATCAAAGATCCGACACAAAATCTTGGTAATCTATATCCATAACAATATCGTATTATGCTTTCTTAAATTTTGTTTTATCCAAACAGATTGTATTGCCTTTTGGAATGTAAGGGCTAACATTTCAGATCGTGAATAACAAGAGACTGTGAGAAGTTGAGAAGTAAGCTTTCTGTTCACTTTACCTTTAAATTTATGCAGATTAGTATTGTCAGGGAAGCAGGAAACGGGAAGGGAATCCCAAAGCCTAGAATTTCGAGGGAAGAAACTTTTATAGTAGAAGGATTTCCGACATCTGGAGACTTCAATGATGAAGAGGTGGGATTTGATTACTTGTTTAATTGAACGGGAGTATATTTGTTGAGGGACACAAGTGCTATGAGTTCATCATTGCATATTTTGTGTGCTCGAATACTCCATGTTGATTAATATGTAACAAAAGTAGATATACTCTATACATGCGATCGTGTGCATGGTGTATGGTTGGACCAACTACTAGTCTCTTCATCTTAAACAGGATGCAAAATCATTTCTAACCTTATAAGAGCCACAATATCTGCTAAGCTCTAGTTCCTATTGCATCACCATAGTGCTTTTATTAAGTATTTGATTAACATGGACTTCCGCAATATGTGCTTCATACTGCACTCTCTCAACGTAAGTAACTCAACTAGCAGAAATATCACACGCCTTCATTGAAAAATCCTGACATGCCGAAAGATTTCCCATTTAAGGATCACTTCCACAGACCATTTACCTTTTGATTTTCTTTCCCGCTGTGTGTGCCATCGGTCGTAACAACATGCAGAAATTAAATTTTTATGTGAACATTGTACAACCACAGTCGCTTTTCAGGTTGTTCCCTATAAAGCTGGCCGCTATCAGATTCGTCGCTTATGCTCCAGTGGCAATATGTCTCGGTTGAACAAAAGAAAAAACAAGATACCCTCCCCCCTAAATAATAAAACATTTCTGTAAAATTCAATGTAGAACGCAGACACGGTTTATATAATTCAGATACCAGATAAGATTCGCATTGGAATGAATCTGTGCATTATGGATTCCTACGCGTAACATCAATCAGACACAGCCTCCCTAACCTTAAACCTAACCCTAATCCTTACGCACTTCCCATTAGAAAGCCTCGATGCGCTTGTCTTACTTAATAGCAAAATCAGAGCTCAACAGCGACGTCTTGCTGACTGTGTTTCAACTTTATAACTTTAGTTTCTTTTCTTTTGGTTGGTTGAATAAACAATACTCACGCCTAAAAAGAAAAGATCAAATAAACAGAATTCCTTAGTGAACATCCGTTCTCCACTGAAGATGGCGGACGCAGATTGAAATCAAATGAGATAAGAATAATTATGTGCCGATTTTGTTCACACACGAATACAATGCATCTACAAATATTTAGATACACGTATTGTTTAAAGGTATCTTTTTTACTTCATATTCATCCCAAAAGAATGCATGCTGACGCTAGAAGTTACTATGTGAAAGAGCCAAATTTGTAGGAGCATTCAAAGTGTATAATTGTGCAGGAAGATTGTTGTTCACGTTACATTTATATGTTTGCATGTTCGCACAGTAAAGAAAACAGGAAACAGAAATGGATTTACAAACGCAATAGTTCCGAGGAAAGAAAATATTAGCATAGAAAATTTTCTGTGATCCAGGGATCTCTACTCTAAAAAAGATGGAAGTTTGCCTATAGTTTCTTTAGTCGGGGGTATTTACGCTGAGAGGACACCAGTGCATTACGTACATTAGAACGCATTCTATACATTTTCACTACTCATCAAGACCCGATCCCGGTTAAGTGTAAGGAAGATATTAAAACAACATGATCTGTCACGGTGGAACCTGGGTATGGCTAGATTACCTAAGAGGACTTTACCTGCATTAGATTTGAAAACAACCATGTTATAGCCATTCGAGAAACAGACATACAGTATTGTGTGCCTTGGAGGAACAATTCTAAGAAAGAAACTCTGTTCATGGAATTCCTGTTTAGTTTTAGGCATAGAGTGATGAAGTTGTTGGAGATTGTTGCAGCTCGGCGAGTATTTGTTGTAAATGTTTTATAGGGAGGGACTATAGATTGGAGCTCACTTGATCACCTACAAGATGAGTATCAATAGAAAGATGAAGTAGAAAGGTGAAAAAGCCATGGCCCACTAAATTTTGAAGAGGGTTTTGCAATCATGTGCCTGCTGATATTTACAGCTCGGTGTTTAAAATCAAATGACTAAACTCGTTTCTGCGAACATTGGCTGCGCATATATCAGCCTGAATTAGTGAAAAAGCAAATAATTATATTTTGGACCAATCAGAGAATTTTCTGAATTCCTTCTTAATGGCCTTTCTGGGAGTCACTTCGAGCCTTTAAAATGTCAGATTTCTCTTCTTTATTTGAAAAAAATATGTCGGTCAAATCAAAATATCTACAATAACCCTCCAAACCCGGAGCAATCCCTAAAGTAGGGACCTTTCCTTAAAACCCTCTTAAGGCAGTAAATGGTTCTCTTATATCCACCCTAGATGTGGCAAGAATTATTTGTTTTAGGATATATTTAACTCTTGGATCAGTAGGGATTTGCATCAGAAGTGAGATACTTTCTGGACCGGTAGAATGATCCCACTATATTTCCTACTAGCAGTTCAGCCCAGCTTTACTCAGACCCTATGCACTGCTGAAAACTTTATTTGCCTATATATATATATATATATATATATATATATATATATATATATATATATTTGACCTATGTCCAGGTAACCTACATTTAACATTTCAAGTGTTTAGACCTGAAGGAGTCTGTAAAGGTCAACTCTGTAAACTTTGACCTCTTGCCAGTCAGTTTTTCGCCCAAAAACTGATTAAAAAGCTTGCTGCATGTCTGAATCCCCTTCATGGAAATTTTCAAATTTTTAGACGCAATATTGACTGAATTGTTTGCTAGAGACCGTAAACGTCAAATCCTTTGTACTTTGACCTCTTGACAGCCAAATCGTTGGCCAAAAACGATTAAAACGATGCCCTATATTTTTGTATAAGATTTGAAATGCTTAAACCAAAAATTGGCTCAGTAATTTGGTAGAGACAGCAGATGTTAATTTTTTTAAATAGTGGCCTCAATTTTTACCCCTTAACATTTAATGTTTTGGGCTCATCCAATTAAAAAAAATTGATCCATGTCCAAGTAACCTACATCTAAAATTCCAAGTGTTTAGACCCCAAAATGCCGAAGGAGTTTGGTAGAGTTTTCAAAGGTCAAATGGATCCTTTGCCAACCACATTTCTAGCCGAAACAAATTAAAAAGAATTTCCTAAATCTCAGTTTCCCTTCTGTCAAATCTCTCGTCTTTAGACTGCAAATTGACAGAGTCGTTTGGTAGGGAAATGTACACACACAGACGCACACACGCACAAACAGACAACTTCATTTTTATAGATATATAGATTATTTTCACCATTGATCTCATATAAGTCTTTCATTTCAGATCAGGAGTAAATATTAGTCCGAGAAGTTTGTCGAAGCAGGATTTCATTTGAATTGGGACAAAGTAGGCATATGAGAGTTAGTAGTGAAAAGATAAATGTTTGCTTTTGAATGCATTATTGGTTACTAGCAAGTTTTTAATCCATTTTTTCACACGTTGCATGTTGGAGGAGAAAGAATCAGAAAGATACTGTTCTTTGACGCCTTTAAATTATTGACATCTATGAGAGAAACATCTTCACGGATGTTTACTGATGAACGAGGAATGTGATTTGGACGGTCGTAAATGAAGGTCAGAAAAAAAACAAGTTCAGGATTGATCCCTGAGACACGACAAAATTAATCCTGTGAACTTCGGATTTCTGCATATAACTTACTACTTTGATAGACCATTCAGAGTAAAAAGAGTTTACGGTTGAGGAACCATTTTTAGCAATTCTTTATCTGGAAATCTTCTTAAGAAGATCTTTGTGCAAAATTTTGCCAAATGCCTTTGATATAGCAAGAGCTATTGCTCTAGACAGGAAGCCATCGTCACTAGATTCCCTGATACTATGTGATATTACAATCAGCACACTAGCTGTTTATCTCTCAAAATAGAAACCATATTGCACGTTGTTGAATAGGCTGTTTTGTTGAGGTGGTTGACAATTTTGCTATTTGTCTGACTAAAACAACTTACTCATAACACACAAGAAGCCGATTGATCTGTACTGAAATGCAGAAAACAGATTCCCTGTAGTTTTTATATACTGGGATAACTGTCGAGGTTTTCCCAGGTATTGGGAAGGCAGCATTTGAAAAACTTACTTAGTATTTGAGCTAGTTTTAATTGCATCTTTTTTTTAGCTCAATGATTGAGAAGTTGTCAGTGCATGTTGCTTTGCTGAAATCAAAGTTCTTAATATGTCGCTCAGATTATAGCCAATCCTAGGACGTAATTCAGATGAAAAGCGGCCATTATCTCACAGAGTAGAGGTTGATGCGAAGTTCTTAGCAAAAAGTTTCGGTTTGTCGGATGCTGAAGTGTGAGCGAACTCGTACAAGTATAAAACTGTCAATAAATAATTAAACGTGGATTAATACGTTTATTGCACTCCTAAAATTTGGAGATGAGGTATTAATGTTTTTATTGTTTTGGGTGTTCGAATAATTATTCTGATTTTGGCACAAGTTTCAGTCAATGAAACCTCCGTGTACGATATCTTTTCGGTGTTCTCCTAATCTTCGTGTAAACCCCATGTTCTTTCCAACTAAAGAGAAGAGGGTTAGCTCTGTATTGTAAGAAATCGGACTTTGGGTTTAGGGGCGTGTCCGTCAATGCTAAAAACAATTCAATTTGCAAGAGTCACTAGAGTACTTTTAAAGACTTTCCTATGATTCAATTTTTAACCGAACCCTTCTGCTAATTCTCACTATTAATGAAAACAAAAAATTATGAAACTGTGAATAGACATCTTCCGTGTGTTTTCGTGGTTTCTCGCAAACAGGGCTATAGAGGTGACTCTAAGAAAATAGGGGATGATTGGGGATTATCTCCCTTGTGTTGGGTCCATGTTTGGCTGAAGGGTTACCAATATGAAAAAAAGAAACCTATTTTAATTCTTTTAATCATGTTTTGTTTTCCTCTTATTTTCCCCATATAAATTTGTAATCAATAGATTCCAAATGTAGTTGAATTCAATACTTGGACGGCTTAGGAGGTTGTTGCTATTCACCCTCCATCTTTCTTCTATATCTAGTATTTTAACATCATCCAACATTTGGGAATAGGTACTCTCTCCATAAATGGTCTGCTATGGCTGATTTTTCTATTTTGTTTTGCATATGACAGCTTTTTTCTAGTCTTACTTTGAAGGGCTACATAGTTGCCTTTTGTAGAGATTTCCCTATTTAAATGAAATCTCATAACACGAGTTTTCGGTCGGGAGTTTTAGTAACACAAGGTATTTTCGGAATGATGACTTGCTCCTGAATATTGTCATAATATTATACCGACTCTATATTCTTAAAATTATTTCGGATAGGCCTTCCGAATATGGTGTGCAGACTGTGGTGGGTTTTGGGGGTGGTTTTATTTGGTGCTAGGTCTAAATCTTCTGGAGCTGATATTATCCTCTCACGGTAGTTATTTCGGTGGAGGGTTGTGCTTAGATTCGCCATCAATTCTTGATATGTAATATTGTTATTAAATATTGACCTTTCTCGATATTGTAGGCATTTTTTATACCCTTCTTTACAGCACATGCATGGTGTGAACTAAAGTTAAGATATTGTCCTGTGAAGGTTGGCTTTCGCTATCCGGATGACAAAAATACTGATCAATACATTTAGGATATATAGTCTGCTGTCATGTTGCTTTTCCATAGTGGACTGAATGGATGAATGGGGTGAATTCACATGTTCCAGTAGTACTTGGATGTCCTCCTGGTTGGGGCAGACTATGAAAGTATCATTCACATATCGTAGAATTGTTGGATTTCCTAGGGCTGATCTTATTTTCAGTTCCTCAGAGAGAACTATATATCTGTTGGCTTGCACTGACGATAATGGCGATCCCATTGCTAGGCCTTCTTCCTGTCAGTATATATCGGCCCCCATCGTGAAATTTGTGGTGTTTACACAGAGGGATAGCATCTCCATTCAATTGTTAATTGGAATGCATGTGCGCCCATTCAGTGTGGTATCTGAGGTCAGTCTTTCCCGTACCACCGTTAAAGTCTCGTCAGAGAGGACTTTTGTGAATAGACTCACTACATATAGTTCCCCAATTTGATTGGAATGGATGAGAGCGTCGTTAATTATCTAAACGATGTGAGCTGAGTTCTGGACTATGATAAGGATTTAACCACGATGGGGGTTATTATCCTCACTAGGAATCGGCACAAAGGGTGGCATGCTGAGCCCCGGGCACTGACGGTGAGGCTTAGTAAGATGTCATCTTTATGGATCTTGGGAAGGCCATATAGGTGTGGTAGCCTGCTGTGGTGTTGAGTCAGTTCCCTATATTTTGCAGGGGGTATTAGATGTTTGACAAAACTCAAGGTCCGACTTCTTGCAATACGGAGTAACGCTATTTTCCTTAGTTGGAAAAATGGTGTTTACACCTGACGAAGGTTGAAGGTTTCATGGACTGAAAAGTTGTGCAAATAAAAACTAGAATGTTAATAACTGTCCGAACAATCACAACAATACACATAATACGGTTATTCTTATCGAGAACACAGAGCAATTCCAATAATCTTGTTGGTTAGCCCTTGCTGGTTGTGATGACTCAAAACAAAATCAAGAAAATCTAAATTCAGGTTTGCAGGTTTGAATATAATAATAATAATATATGAATACTATTATTGATACATTAATATTATAATTGTTTTGCGAGAGAGAGAAAGTAGTAAGTTTTTGTATGGCAGATGTGAACTCAATGTCAAAATGTAAACATTTGCTCGGCGTGGAAAACTTTCAATACACAATTTAGTTAATTGCATAGGTAATGTTGTCAATTCGGCCAATCAGTGTGAATTCGGTCCTGACGAGGTAGTAGTGGTTGATTAGCCGTGTCAACCTTACACCAGTACCCGACTATAAAAAGCAATCCAATAGAGAATTTTACAGTCTAGGCTGATCTCTTAATCACTCTTACTTACTGAGGACTCCCCAGGAAGAGAATGCTAAATTTAAACTCCCTGATTTAAACAAAAATTTCCTTATACATAAATTTGAGTACACGCTTTCTGTTCTTACCTCCGCTTGCATCACCTCCCTGAAAAGTTGGGCATCTTAACGCTTTTATGAAAAGGGACTAAAAGTTTTACCAGCCCGTTAGAATTAAGCTCACGTTATCAAGATTAACGTCGATGTTCCTACCCTTGGCTGTTTGCTGGGGAAACTATAGATCTGTTTATAGAACTCAGGCAGTCAGGTAATGAAGTTACAGTAAAAAGTGAGAGAGAAATTTTGCGACTATGTGTACATTAATTTCTTGAGTTTTACAAAAGTATTCAGTGCTGACGAACTTTCAAAGTAAACCGGCTCATGCTATATTATTATGCTAATTTGTTCAACAGCGCATCGCACCCTACCTCTTGATCAACATAGATTAATTGTTTCTCTTAGTGAAAGGTCTACTAGTGGCAGTTTGGTGTATGGATTGTGAACTGTTTACTTTAACGGGACGTCATCATTAGTCTTAGATAACGTTTTACTGAGTTGATTATTTCACGTATATGTTCTACTTCACTACGAATTTGATTCTCATTTGTTTCAGTCTTATTATTATCGAAATCTGTATTATATGATTTTTTTCTTAATCTAATTTTTTTTACATAAAACAAACTGAAAATTTACATGTTGCTGTGAAATATTTGTTGAAGAACCGGAAGAGTCAACTGAGAGGAAAACACCTCTACACCCACACGGAAGGGCGTGGTTCACAGATCTGAACACACAACGTGGCCGTTGTGCTAAACCCATCTGCCTTGAGTATATTGATTTGTTTTGTTGTTTTTGCGGACTTTTTTTTTCCTAAGAGGAAAAACCCGTTACTCTCATCAACCTCTGTCCCTGTGGAGAAAAATTAAGGCAAACCCGCCGTATTATGTTGGTTATTCTGGGTAACCTTAATAGCCATCGAACTGTTATATTATGTGTGCTCCATGTTTTATTTGTGTGTTCCGTGACTAGGATACGACCAATGTTGAATTCTCATATCGAGAATGCCCTTTGGAGTCTTCATCGTGTTAAAGAAATAATCACTTCAAGTCCGTTGATAAGGATTTGTATAGAAGTTACTCCTCTGTTCAGAACCCTGAAACTGATAGGATGTTAGCATCTTCTCAGTTATTTAAGACTTTACAGTTAGTGCAATATATTTATATAAGAGCCAGGTAGTTCAAGGATAGAGTACTGTTGCCAAATCTGGGCAGGAGCTGCGAGATAGAACTTATTCTGCCTTGATAGAGTTCAAAATAGACTTCGTAGCCTCATAGAGGATGTCCTTTTCTCTTCTCTGAAACCTCTTTCTCACAGAAGAGATGTTGCGAGTGTTTCTATGCTTTATCGTTATTTTAATGAGCTCCAATTTATGGTCCCCACTCGCCAAACTTTATCAATAATTTCCCCACTCTTTATTTGTGCCTAAACCTAAACGTAGATTCCATGAACAAAACTTCTTTCTAAGAACTGCACGCCTGTGGAAATATCTTCCGTTTTCCTGCTTTCCATCTGACTACAATATGGTTGTGTTCAAGTCTAACGTAAACAAGTTTTTGATGAGTCGTTCCATATAAATTAATAGATTTCCCGAATTTCTATTACTAACGATTACTTTATTGTCTACTCTACACTCTTTAACCCTTATCCCCGAGTGGTCTCTTGACCTTGATAAATGGTGATGCCTTTGTAAAAAAAAGAGCGAAATACTTTCTTGTGTTTTCAATGATCGTTCAGCAGTAGTTGCGAGCAGTCCTACTGGCAGTTTTGGTTCCTGAACATCTTTCGTTTAAAGCAATTATAGTAGTGATATCCATCGGCAATGTCAACAACACATTCAAGGGTGTACAACACATTCACGGTTGGCTTAAGTTGAAATTTCTTAGACCGTATTTAGATGCCTATGCAACTAGTTAGCAAATCTGTTAAGTGAGATTCTATAGAGGATACATCCCCTTGGAACATGAATTTGAAATAACCTTTTATTAAAAAATAAAGAATTTGATTAACATGTATCTTAGGAAAAAGATAAACCAATACCAGTTTTGGAAAAAAACAGGTCGGGTTTGCTTACTGGTAATTAGATTTCAACATCTGGAAATTTGGAACGTAGACCCTTGATGATGGCGACATGGTAGTGATGATCTACGTTGGAGTCTGGATTTCTGAGTTTAATCTTTTAAAAATTCTCTTTTATGTTTATGTTGAAGGTTGTAATTTTTGTGGAAAAGGAAAAGTAGAATTCTTTTAAAGAAGAGCATAGAAGAAATGAAATAGGAAAAGAGAAAGTAATTTTTTGACTATTGACGAGAGAAAGGTCGTCATATTTCTCACTAATATGGCAGCGAAGAACCCCACCAGAACTAATGCATATACAGACTCAATTCATCAAATGGTAATACAGTATGCCCAGTATTTTGCATCTGCTGATAGGATAGCCTATTCATGAGTTACACACTGACTATCAGGGGGAGAACTACAGCTCAGATTAAAACGTTTACTTTCGGCACCCTTATTAGTTATATAGCAAAAGAAATAGAATTAAATCTAGAAAAAGAATAATCCAGATTGTCCCCTCCAGTTATTGCTCATACTGAACTGTCGACCAGGAGTGCAGCATTTTCTTCCTCCTTTGTTAGAAAAGCCGCTCATGGAAGATGAGGACTGAAGGATCAACTAGCGGAAATAATAGTTACATAGCTTTTGAACAATCCTTCACAATTCTACTCTGCATAAGTTTTATTTCTAGACCGAAGAAAACAAAAACGAGTACAGGGTTGCAGCACTGAGATGATGAGACACGAGCTGGGGCTGGAAATACATTATTAAATACTACTAGATTAGAGGTTTTTTTGACATATGACCTAGAAGATAAGCCTAATGGCTGATACAACAGCCAAGATTTAGCAACAATATTCCATGAATAGGCGGACGGTGGCTTAAAATAATCACGTTCACCCCTAAAAAGACATTCGGGACCATGCATAGAAAAGATAAACAAGATGTTGGTTTAGTTTACATTTAAATTTTTTTTTGCATATAAGTACTGCTAGGGAAGCAGATAGCAGGAAGGGAATACCAATATCTAACTCTTCGAGTAAAAAACTATTAGAATAGAAAGTTTTTTTGGCATTTAGGGACCACAAGAGTGAAAAGTGGAATTTTCTTGCTAAGTGGGATTGTCTGGGATATGTTCGTCGGGAGGGCACACGGGCAACGAGTTCATCAGAGTACATTCCATTAAAATATTTGTAAAAGAGGCACATTGATGCAACATTAAGGCGATGGGACATGGGTTTGAGCTTAGTTGACAAAGTGGCACCTATTAGATTGGAAACTCCTTTTTGAACCATATCCAAGAAATAGAGGCTAGTAGTAGATGCACCAGCTCAGATGTGGCAACATTATTCCATGCATGGGCGAATGGTAGACTTGTAGAGGTACAGGATACTCTCAGGTGTGAGTAATTTTCTAGCTCGAGAAAGGGAACTTACCTTCTTTACAGCAGCCTTCGCAATGTACACAGTGTATTTGTTCCAGTTCAGATTTCCTTCAATGTAAGGCCGAAGGAAGAATTCTCAGTTATGGTATTATTTGTCATGGATATCGATGGTGGGAGAGGCGTCTTGTAATTCGTAAACGAGAGCGGCTCAGTCTTACTAGCATTAAATGATACCGTCTATTTGCGGGCCCATTCCACTACGGTCTGTAGGTCATTTCCTAACGATTCTGTCACTGTCTTAGATTTATATCCATCAGTTCTTCCCGGATGCGTGTTATGGAGCGTTGTATCATCAGAAAATATACCAATCTCGGACACAATATTATTAGGGAGGTCGTTTATGAATATCAGGAATCATAGTAGTCCAAGGATCTACCCCTGAGGCACTTCTGCATTAATGTCATGCTGTTGGGATGTACGTGTATCAAAGAAAACCTCGATGGTCTCATTGTCTACGAAAGATCTAATTATATTTAGAATACGTCCAGTTATACTGTACGATTTAATTTTCATTAACCTGACTTCGTCAAAGGCCTTAGATGTATCAAAGGCTACAGCGATAGCGCTCCCCACCTTATCCAATACATGGTATATGCGTTCTTAAATTCATACTCTTTGCCAGAAAGATGATTTGCTTTTGTGAGATAGTGGACTAGGTTTTAATTAATTAAGGTTTCAAATATTTTTAGCGAAGAGGTTGAGGAGAGTGACAGAGCAATAATTGAGAGAGTCAGTCCTTTCACCAGAATTCTTGTACACTGGCACCACAGTTGCCATCTTTCAACTATTAGGGAAGCAAGATTTGGCAAAACATTTTTCGTAGAGTGTGGAAAGTAAGAGGTCTAGCCCAGCTGAGCATTTCTTAATTCGTATAGCAAGGATGAGATCAGACCCACACGCCTTGGAGGTGTCTAAGTTTTTTATGATGTCGTCTAGATTTTTATAAGATATAGGATAGTAGAAGATAGTTTTCTACCAAAGTAAAGTAAGTCCAACTCGTTTGGAACAAACCTGGTAGTATATTATATTTATGTATTGCACTTTACATAAAATATTCTATCAGACAGAGCAATCGGTGGTTGGAAAGGTTAAGGAATAGAAATTCATTAGTGCAGTTTAATATATATATTTATTTCTATTCTAATATGAACTGGAGGTTATTTTATAATAATTTAGCATTATTTCATCAATTTTCCAAAGATTGGTAGCGTAGTATCTGTTCTGTGGCGAGGGCACATTTCTCACCAGCATTACTTACTCTTTTTTAGGGATAATGTAATATATGTTATGTGATGAGTTAATCTCTCACCTTAGCAAAAAGATGTAAATAGAAGTGACATATATTAAGCGTTTTTGTCTTGCTACTACTACTACTACTACTACTACTACTACTACTAATTATTACTCTAAGAGAAAAAAGAAAATAAATAAGAAATAGAAAATGAGACAGATAAAACAGAGCTAAAACTGTCAGAGTAGATATAAAATAAATAGGTTTCACCTTCATAGCTTGTATAACGCAAAATGGCTAATGTACATTGAAGGATCCATAAGGAATAAGTCTCGCAAACAACTACTAAAAGTGCACAGTAGAGAGGCTTATCTCAATTCACGTTTAAAAGACCAGCAGTGATTATCAGCGAGAAATCGATTGCACACAACTTTTTCGGGGGTATTGTAACAACGAAGAATATCAGAAATCCAGGGAGGACTTTTCTATGTCAGACTTCAAAGAACATTTTGTTTTCGTGTTACTAACCCGTGTGAAAATACAAAGAAGGTAAATAATAATCACAATGAAATGACATAATAGCAAATGCATAAGAAGGGGCTTTCTAAATAGCAAGAACAACATATAGAGAAATCTGCTGACTTTCAAGCACTGCCACAAAGAATTGCAGACCAATAAAGACATATATGTAAAACGTAATAAAACAGAACAAGAGATAGTGATGAACGTTCAGAGCAATACGCTGCACACAGAATTGAATATATGGAAAGAATTTAGAACAAGACACCATAGATAATTTTTAAGAAGAAAAAGAAGTAGATTGAATACACCAAAGAAATTGTGAAAGAGGACAAAACGAAACTAATACCAGAGGGATTAAGAAGATGTACACACTGGCCAAGAAACCACAGAGAGAGTTTTAACTCGAATAAATTCTTTATTTTATATCTATTACATACTATGATGAAGAAAATACAGCTTTGTTTGCAAGAAGAATAAAAATAGAAATAAAAAATTATAAAATAAATGATATTTTTTAAATCGTTTCTTTCTTTTACTAGTGTGAGTATTTCAAAGAAAAAGAGTTACATCACCAAAAATGAAACTCCACAGAAATTGAAAAATAAACGTCAGAAATGATGCCGGGGAATTGTAATATAGGCACGAAATTGTGAAGCTGAAAATGGAAACCATTGAATAAATATTGCTTTTTTGTTTTTCTTTTCCGAACAAATTTCCATTATTTTCACATAATTTCTATTTAAGTATGAACCAAATCAAGTAGTTTATTCAAGTTTAAATCATGTAATGCTCCTAGTTAATACTATTGTGTCGGAAATGGGTATAGTAAATATGTGAATATAAATTGGACCAGTAAAACAATAAAAGTCGGTTTGAAATCGTAAATATAAGAAAAAACAATTGAAGCATGTATGATCCCCTGTGAGGGCACATTGAACGAGGCATAAATAAAATGACTTAATCAGCATTCCCCCCCCCGCATTTAGTCCAAAGCCTCCCCAGGAGACGTCAAATCCTGGTGAAAATGAACAAACGGTGTAAATTTAAGTTCTGTACCATGCATAAAAATAACTAAGTTCATCATTTACCCTATAGCCCCAAAAGTCATTTACCCTATAGCGCCGAAAGTCCCCAAGGCCTTAACATATTAAAATTCGGGTTCAGCACCATGCAAAACTGCTAAATAGACATACAGACATTTTCTTTTGAAAAATATGGTAAAATACTCCCCAAAATGGAGTGTTTTTATTAGTCCTAAAGGAGTCAATTGTGCACATCCAAAAGTTATCACGAAGCATAGAAAAACAAAATTATATAGAAATCAGTTAGTTACAACTTTTCGTAAAGGTTTATGAGAATCCAAGTCATCAATTTTTTTAATAAGCTCAAAAATGTCAATTTTTGCCATTTTAACCCAAAAGGAACCCATAGGGGGGACAAACGGATTTTTCCCGGAAAATCCGTTCTGTGACTTTTTTTATATCATGTTTAAAGTTGGAGCAAATTTCAAAAAATTCTAAAGTGTTGTTATTGAAAAAAGTGCGGACAGACGGACGGACGAACGGACAAGGGTGAATTTACAGGTCCACCCTTCTTTTGTCGGAGGGGGGACAAATCAATACAATTAAACCGAATAGACAGCTGAAAATTACAGAAAAATATACATGAAAAGCCCAAAACACCATAACAGACAGAGTTGCTGAAAAAGATAAAACAGACTTTCAAACAGTTAAAGAAACTTACTGAAACTGAAATGAATCAGGAAACACCCAAAACATTTTGTAAAAAAAAAAAAATCAATCTCAATAATATTGGAAGAAATGGGCTAAATATTAATTAAGTAAACTAAATCTATTAAGATAATGATTAAACAAGTATTAGTTTACATTAGGCTTAAATACGACCATACTGTAGTCAGTTTCGAAGCAGCATCATTGTTCGAGAAATAGGAAGAAACCTTGTTCATGGCGATTCCGGTTTTATAAGCAGAAGGAAGGAAAGTTATTTGTAACAGTTGAATTAAAGCGGGGTTTTACAATGGATGTTTAATATGGGTACAATGATTTGAGCTCAGCCGCGCTCCTACCATAAAAATAACGCGTCGGTGTGGCTGTAAAAAAGAGCAGAGATAATTTCACAGTAGATTGCGAAGTCGATTTTGTACTCTGCCAAGACTAGTAAGAGTGGCCTGTGCAACGTCTCCAAATATATAACACTAGTGTTGCGTCTTAATCTCATTCCCGCGGAATATACGTTGCTAGTCCTTCTTTGCTCTATCGCTATTAGCTTGATAGCTGTTATACTAAGGTACACTGCCCAGCTAACGCTGCCAAACATTCATAGCATTAATCCGTATATCCATAATATATACAGACATAATCCTTCTTTCTTCTGTGCACCATAATTAAATCGAAGTTTACATAAAAGACTTTTGATCTTCAGAACACTATGATGTCCATTCATAACTTGCAAATATAAGCGCCATCATGCAATTGTTTTGTGGATTCGAAGATGACTTATTAGACTGATTCGAGCTCAGGAGTATTCCCTGCATGATGCACATCGATGGAACACTTCTGTAGCAGAGATGTTGATTGCTGTCTTTTCTTATGTCACGTTTTCTCTTGCGTTTTTCGTTGCGTGCGGATTCAGAATAGGAGCAATTGGAGTCCCTTTTTAAGTTGCTACATGGTAGGAACAGCTGTCGGATTAGTTTTTCCCATGAGTTAGAATACAAAGCAAACAATTTGAGAGAGACCTTCAGATTGTCCGTGAACCGTTTCCGCTGTCCTCCTCTCGGTCTTTTTCCTTTGCACAGTTCACTGTAAAGGAGTTTTAGGAGCCTTGAATCAGGCATGCGACATATATGACATGCCCAACGCACCTTGCTCTGCTGTAACATTTTGTGTACTGACGGAAGGTTTGATCTGGCTAGAAACTTAGTGCCCGGTATCTTGTCTTGCCCCTTGATTTTTAACAAGACATAGGAAAATGGTTCAGTTTCTTGGCATGCCTGGCATATACAGTTCAAGTTCACAGGCATACATCAGGATGGTAAGAATCAAAGCTCAGTTTACTTTGGAGTTTATTTGCAGACGAAGTCCTCTACCCTCCCACACAGTGTTTCTGAGACGTTCAAAGACAGCACTTAAGGCATATCTGACTTTTATGCATGTAGACGTTAGGAATGAGGAATTCAAGTAAGATGATTCAACTATTTTCAGTTATATTTGGAATAAATTAAATAAGTCTTCTATATTAGGTTTGGATTAAAATTCAGTCTTATCAGCTTATGAACTTCTGTGGCGTCTTCATCGAGAGAGAGTAATTAATTACGTTGAAGAAAATAAGGATCTGAGCGCCGGTGGTGAAAGAAGAGAAATCTAGTTTTCGATGCATTAAAAGCAGCAAGTCACTTTCTTCCCGATTATCTAATATTCTCTAAGCCAGAAAGACTATTCCTATGCGTATGAGCATGGCCGAGATATTAGAGAATGAGGTCGAAGTGTTGTACGGTTTAGTTTCGATTCAGACTTTTGATCTTATCACTATATATTCTAGTACAATATAATAATCGATAGTGAATTAGCTCTACAATAATAAGTACGTAATCAGCATGAATTAAAATATCACACTTAAGCTTATCTTACGATCGGGCTACGAGCGACGGCCTGCTAGTATTATTATAATACTGTTCGAAAGCGAGATTACCTCACAGGGAGATCACTCTTATATTCTTATACAGAGCTGCTTGGCCGTTTCAAAACCAAATTTCGCGAACTTGTTTTTCTTCAGCAGTTTGGCTTTCAAAAGTTGTATTTGCTATTAACTAAAGCGTGTCTTAAAGACTAAGGCAGGGGCAGTCAGAATATTACAACAACAACAACAACAACAACAACAACAACAACAACAACAACAACAACAACAACAGCATAAACAACAACAACAACAATAACAACAATAATAACAATAACTAGCGGGACCTGTGGAAATTCCACAGGGGACTCATTCATACGTAATATATTGATGTTGACATTCTGTAGATGTTCAGTGTAAATGGAGACGCTCTGATATTATTTTAGATTTTTGGTTAAAACTGCAAAATATTTATCTAGCTAGCACGAACGACCGGTAAAGCCCGGTCATAAAGTACGTTTAAATATGATATTTTTATTCTTGCAGATTTCGTATATATTATTATAGAGTTAACGTTCTATCGATTTTTATATGTTATGAAGTTGCCATTTCAAAAATAAAAAAAATATATATCCATATTACTTGGGTGTATTACCTTGAACCGAAAGCAAAATAAAAACTTATGAATATATATATATATATATATATATATATATATATATATATATATATATATATATATATATGCACTTTGAGTTCTTTCAGCCATAATCGAAACCGAAACTTAAACCTATGAAGAATTCTTGATAACATTATTTGTAAAAAAAAAACATTAATGTTTTAAGTGCCATCAGCTATAGTCGAAACAGAAACCAAAACTTATGAAGAATTAACCCCCCACCCTCTCTCTCTCTCTCTCGCTCTCTCAATAAACAAATGTAAAAAAAATAAACAATGAAAAAAAAACAAAACAAAAAAAAAAACAAATAACTGCTCAATTTTTTGTCTCCACCGGCCGAGAGATTTGTTACAGTTTTTTTTTATTACGGAATAACTTAAAATCAATTATTTCTTAACAACATTTGAAAGATAAAATCCTACATTTTATCGAATTAAAAACAAATATAGTGTTCGTTAAAACAATTTTGTAATAAAAATAATTTATTTAGAAAAATTAACTGTCATTTAATATATATATATTTTTTTTAGTAAATGATTTTATAAAAATAATTTATGTACAAAACAGGTTTTGTTTCGCTAATAATGTGTCGCTTTTTTTGTTTGTAAGGTCAAGGATTTTTATGAAAGTTGAGGTTTCATAACATTGTAGTAGGAGTTATAATATATATTAGCGAAAACATCAGCCGCTCTCTCTCGCACGCGCTCGCTGTCTGGCTTTCTCTCTTACTCTCTCTCTCTCAATCTCTCCCATTCTCAATAAACAAATATTAAAAAATAAACAATGAAAAAAACAAAAACAAAACAAATAATTTCTCAATTTTTTGTCTCCGCAGGCAGAGAAAATCGATTTTATTACGGAATAACTTAAAATCAATTATTTCTTAACAACTTTTTTAAAGATATAGCCCTAAATTTTATAGAATTAAAAACACATATAGCTATAAGCACACGCTAATCAAAGAGAACCTAGAGCGTTCGTAAAAGTGCATTCCGAAATTAAATGTCTATTCCAGAATTAAATCTCAACCAATCGAATTTGCCGGAAAGCGTGACACACGAAAGAACACACACGCTATCGTATTAATATATAGATAATAATAATAATAATAATAATAATAATAAGAAGAAGAAGAAGAAGAAGAAGAATAGGAAGAAACCAGAACAGCATTTTTTTCAAGGCATGATAATTGTTTAACGAAATGTTTTTAAAAACTTTAAAAAAGATAAGGTACAAGATGTAAGTTAGAAAGGTCTGGATAATCAATGCTTTTTGAAAAGCTGCTATAAAAGTGCCGTTCACATCACCTTGTAAATCTAATATAACCTAAAAATAACAAAATTCTACCCTGCACTACTTATGTACAAATAAAATGCACTGAAACTGAATTGTTAGTGTGTGCAGAGTTCTCAGCTATTTTTGAACTAGAGAAAAGCTTCACCCTAAGGGAACTGGTTTCGTTAACCTTCCAGCATTCTGCATATTTTATTGCATTGATAAGCAAATAAATAACATCTGAGATTTGAAGTATTGGTTACAGACATACACGCAGGCAAACGCCATTACAGTAAGGATAGCCATCATTAAATTAAAAAAAAAAAAACGTTTTTTTTTTTTCAACAAAATTCTCCGAGGAAATAAATTACATCTGGAGACCACACTCTGCAGAAAATGCTTCTGATTCGCGTTTCTTAGCGGCAGCATATAAACATTTGGTTTTTGAATAACTGGAACAGGAAACGGTAAACGGAATTTTAATCGTAGGAGGAAAAAGGCGCGCTTATAGTGGAATCTACTTTCTGATAAAAATCTCATCTGGCCAATAATTAATAGGATTAACACGTTTTATGCTATCAGATTAAATGGCCAGCTAAAGACAGCTTTTAAGCAACATTAATTATTGGGAAAAGCAATCTTTCCCCATTTTCTTTTATCATTCTTTTATTATACTAACAGATTTATCAGTAATACAAACAGTTGTAGTAATCTATATATCTATAACAGTGAGAATGTGTACGCGTGAGAACAATTTTCAACCTATACACTCAACAAATATTTCATCTACAGACTTGAAATTTGGTAAATAGGATATTCAGACATGTGGAAATCTTTTTAATCCGTTTTTATCCGGAAAATAGGATTGATAAACGGGTCCAAATGGAAAAAAATGGTATGTAGATGTAATTGGATTTTTATTTGTCTTCCATCTGTTTCACAACTGCGCATGCGTGAATTGTTCACAATACAGATTAGTTATTGTAAGAACACGTACTTTAAAAACATCTCTTAAAAATCGTGTCACTCTTGTGAAATGGTTATCGTATTGGACTCACTGTTATTAGATTCAGGTTTCGTTCTCAGTTCGAGTATTTCTTATATTTTACTCACAAGAAATGAATGATTTATAAAAAAAATAATACTCGCACGCGCATGTTTCAGTTCACGTATGAATTAAAATGTATTATTTATGCATATTTTACGACAGTCCAACGTCGGGCGGCTTGCTAGTATATCTATAAAAGTGAAAATGTGTGTGTGTGTATGTGTGTGTGTGTGTGTGTGTGGCGACACTTCTAAACTTCCATACTCAAGAAATCTTTGATCTCCAAACATTAAACTTGGGGTATAAGCTATCCAGACACGTGAAAACTATTTAGTCAATTTTCATCCGGAAGAAAAGGCCCGTTAAGAGAGAGCAAATGACAGCTTTCTTATGTAAAGAATGAGTAGGTTTGAAAATACATTTAAAGATCCTGCCAGCTGGTCTAATGGTTATTATAATAACTCGCCGTCTTTAGATCTTGGTTTCGATTTCAACTCGAGTATTATTATTATTTTTTTTACTTACAAGATGTTTAGAAATAAACATAATACTCGCATACACATGTTTCAGTTTCTTCACGGCTTATTTTTACTTAATTTCATTTAAAGAATTTAACACTACGTGTAATACCTACGGTATTTCTGTTCATAATATGATAATAGAAAGATGAAATTTGCAATGCTTAAAATATAATATTTATGCGTATTTTAAGACCGGGCAACGCTGGCCGATTTGTAGTAATCTATATAATTATAAACTCTGTAAGACTTGATTACTTTCATCTTGTCTTCTACGATTCCCTCTTTAAAATAAACAAGATGATAGGTGAATTAACGCCCACCCACACATGCACACACATACATACATATATATATACATAGTCATCCACATACAGTACTGTTTCACTGTTTCACAGCTCATCAGTGCGGCTAGACAAGTAACTACCTCAAGCCAGGATTTAAACCCGACCGCCCAAACAAGAGTCGGAGCTTCTAACCGTTGTGCTATTCAGTTGCTGCTATGCGGGCAAAAGTTAACAATGTTTTGACATTGTCCAAATACCTAAGCTCAATTGGTTTACACAAAGAGCATCACTTACCATGTTACTGATAGTTTGTATATTTACTTCTCAATATGCTCAACCTAAGATAGGAAGCATTATAGTCATCCACATATATATAATTTCCACACCGTCGCAACTCACAAGCGCCATGATAGCCAACAAATCGGAAGACCAAGACTTGAGTTTCGCCCTCATTTGGGCTCATCAGTTGGACACATCCGAACTAAGGATTCGAAACTCGAGCCTATATATATATATATATATATATATATATATATATATATATATATATATATATATATATATATGGCTTTAAAGAAAATAGCCGGCAAAATCCGAAGGGGTCTCTTTCGCCAACTAACTCATCAGAAATTAACCCTGGGCTGTGCAAGATAAATAAATAAATAAATAAAAATATCACGTAAGAGCAGGTTTATGGTGTGTGCGTGTAAAGTTTATTGAGGGAAAAACAAAAGAGACAGGTGAGAATACGAATAAAATAAAGTATTTACAATTATATAAAATATATGTACAATTGGGGACAAAGGGGAGAGTTAAAATATATCCCCAACTAAGTCTAATTTTAACTCTTTACTGTGTGCCAAGGAAGGGTTTGCAGAATGCACCCCACTCTATTGCTGTTGAAGTTCCTAGAATACCACATCGGAAACAGCAGGGTTGGTTCGACGAAAACAATGCAGAGGTCCAAAAGCTAATTAATCAAATGAACTATTCACAAAAGTTTGATAGAAGACAAAAACTTGTCTGTTAACCAAATGTTTTACAAGAAATGCCAGGGTTCTCAGAGGCATAAAAGAATGCTTGTGGTATGTGAAGACCATTCAGCTTCAAGAAACTTCGGACAATAAAAGCACCAAGGCTTTCTCTGATGGTCACAAGGAGATATTTTGTCTTCAAAAAAAGTGGCGCTTCCACTTTTAGCATAGTTTTGGGGGAAGTCCTCCTTACCGATATAGCAAATATATTGAAAAGATAGAAAGATCTTTTCAAAACTGTCCTAAATACATCATCGGTTATTGACAATAATATGATCTCGTTAATTCCTGAACTATCACTTGAATCAGCTTATCAAGATATCTCAGAACCCATTAAACAGACCACTTCTGGTAAATCCCCATCGACTGAGGACACAATCCTTCGTGAGGTGTACAAACATGGTGGAAATGTATTGGTTTAAAAGCACCATGCTCTTTTTGTGGAGCTATTTAGGGCATAGCTTATTCCACAAGAAAATAAAGATGCATGTATCAAACACCCGTAAAAGAATAATGAAATGAAGAATGCTTGAGATAATAATCGAGGCATCTCACTCTTTTGCATTGCTGGTAAAATCCTCGTTAGACTTATCCAAAACAGAATTAATAGACATCTTGTGAATAAAATATAACCTGAGTCACACTTAAGATTTAATAAGAGTAGTATTATATAATACATACGAGTTGTATTTCGAGCAGTTAGATCCAGAATTGTCCATGTTCCAAGCAGCATACTGCATTATTGTTCCTGTTATATCTATGAAATTGAGCACTATTTTATGTCGCGTATACTATTTGCCGAGTGGCCTACCATATTAATTATTTATTGTGTTTGTTTCACATTGTTGAGCGGGAGCATAAATAACAAAGAAGTATGAAAAAAAGTGCTCAAAATATTTTTGTTAAAAAGAATTTCTTTTCTCTCGTTATCCTGAAACTCAAAAAAAGCTAATCTACTACTTCACAGCAAAATATAATAGATAAAACATAAACAATTTCATAAGTGACTAGTGAAAAGCAATAAAATCAGAAGGACTCCAGAGCCCTACAAAAAACACTAAATAAAAAAGTTTTTCAGAACACTACTATAACCAGAATTGAGGTCCACTCCTAGATGAGAAATTATTTTATTAAATAAGCACTGAAAAAATAAAAATTAGAAAACTCTCCAGAGCGTAACTGAAAGCAGTTTAAAGTAATTAGACCCCACGAACACTACTAAATCTACGTTTTTATACCCGTCTAAAAGAGAAATTATATTTAACTGATCAGTCTCAAGGAAAAAAACTCAGGATGACTACAGAACGATACTAAAAGCAGTAATCAAAATTAAGAAGGCATGCAGTGAAGTAGTAAAAATCACTTTTCTACTCATCTAAAAATAAATCTACTTGATAATTTAATATAATTTTTTGTTAACCGACCTTTGTTTTCCGTCACGAAAAATATTTTCTTTGTGCTTTTATCTAGGTGAAATTACGTGATCATTTCTTATGCTACTATTTTATTCCGTGAGAGGTATGATTTTGTTTTTTATATGGGTATAATTCTATACGAACACCTTATTTCTTATTTAAAAAATAAACTTACTCGATTGTAAATCATATTTTTATGTACCATGTTTTCTGTCGCGGTTAGGATTTTGGATGTTTTTTCATCGGGGTAGAATTCTATACAAGTATCTTATTTCTTATTTTTAAACGAAACTTCTCGAGATATTACGCGATTTTTTTCTGTTGCACGTCATTTTACTTTTCATTACAGTTAAGGTTTTGTTTGTTTTTAATATGGGTGGAATTCTGTATAAGTACGATACATTTTATTTACTTGATAATTTTATGCAATTTTTTGCTGGACGGCGTTTTTTTGCCGTCATAGGTAAGATTTTGTTGGCTCTTAATATGAGTAGTAATCGGCATAAATACCTTATTTCTTTGCTGAAAATAAAAATACTTAATGATTTTACGTGATAATTTTGTGTACAACGTTTACCTTCCGTCACGTTTAAGGTTTTATGTGTTTTTGAATATTGGTAGGATTCTGTCAAGTAGAGTGTTTCTTATGTAAGAATAAAACTAATTGTAGATTTTACGTCATCATTTTGTTGTTTTTACCTATCTTACTGTTATGAGTAAGATTTACTTTGTTATCATATGGAACACATTCTGTATAAATATTTTAGTTTCTTATTTAAGAGTAATTTATATTGCATTTTGTAACGTTAATGTTTCATACAGCATTTCATTTGTAAGAAAATACTTTAAAATAAAATAAAACACAAAGGTATATGCATGTAAGTAGAAGAGTAACTTATCTAACCATATCGTTTATTAGTATTAAATATGTCCTCAAATAGTGTGATAAATAAACATACATCGCAGAATTGTAATAATTAGTAGTATAAATATATTTTCACCCTCTATTGGTGTATACGCGTCTCTTACTCTCGCTCTCTTATCACATATATGAACAAACAGACAAATCTTCTGACAAGCAGAAAGTTTTAGTAATTAATAGTATAAACAGTTTTTCCACTTCAGTTGGTATATACGTGTCTCTTCCTTTGTTTCTCTTTATTCGTCTATCCCTACCTTTTCATACGTATAAACAAACACAACAACATCGTGACAAAAAGACAGTTTTCATTATCAGTAGTTTAAAATCTTTTCATTCTCTGTTAGTGTATACATGTCCCTCATTCTAGTTCTGTTTTCATCCGTATTTGATCTTCTATGTCACGATGCAAGCAGCTCATTGTATGTAATGTTATAAAAATAAGAATATTCAATATTTCGACATTTCAAAGCAAAAATGTTTACATGATTTTTTCAGAGACACCATTCCTAAATCCTCTAAAAACAAAAGTGTGTAAATAAAAAAGGAATATATTTTAATAGGCTGCATTAATGAAGATGTAGTATATAACGAGAAAAATCGAGAAAAATAAAAACATCGAAAAACAAAGAAATTCAATAGTGTCCCATCACAGCGGAAGCGCCTGTTAGCTTGATAGACATAAGTAGTAAAACACACACTGGGTCATGGTGCTTTTGTCTGAGAACAATATACATGATATAGTATTAAGACTGCACCCCCCAACAATGTTGTACTAGCAATCAAAATTCGGATATTATTAAACATAGTTATGATGTTTGTCATTAAAACTGTCTATACTGTGTAAGGATAGACAACTGTCTTTAATCAGCATTTCTTCTCCATATTGTATGAAATATTCTCGATATTATTCCATAAACATGATAATATGTCAACAATTATTTTTCTGATCCTAGTCCACTCAAAATACGGTTTCACCTTGAGTAAATTTTAAGGAAGCGTTTTAAATATATTTTTATTACTATTATATGTGGGGAACAACATAATAAAAGTTTTCCAAAATTTGATCAGCACAAACACCCTAACTATGACGTTATAAAACGATGAAGGCCATCACACGAAGTAAAACAAATATTTCCATATTTCAAAGCTGTAACTGCTGTTTACAAAAGAGTTTGCAGTTTTATACTATATATTTTAATACTAGCGGCTGTACCGCATCGGCACACACAACGCCGAGTCAAACACAAAATCGAGTACACTCAACATCAAGTACACTCAACATCGTCTTACCATCAACGCCTACTTTGTGAATTCGGAGAATGGGAAATTTGCATATGCACAAAAAATATCACTGAAAAAAACAAACATACCCTAAGGGTAAGGATAATGAGTGAACGTTGGATAAAATGATAGTTTAAATTATTACGAACTTGCTAGGACTCGAACCTGAAATCTTCTGATCCGTAATCAGACGTATTATCCATTACGCCACAGGTCCTGTTCGTATGCCGAAAAATGTTACCGCGACTGTATACAGACAGTGCTAAATACCGTTGACATGGGTAGGTAGCTTTTTCGACAATTGCACGAAACAGCCCCAAACCCTTATTTCAGGCTTTTTGTGTGACTTGGCTTTGTTCGTTACGAAGCATATATAGATAAGGACAATCTAGGGAATCACACCTTTCAGGGGAATTTTGCAATTCGGTGCATCCGTTCGAAAGTTTTATTGGTATATATATATACACATAAATAAATAAACATTTAGAATTTTATTAATAGTATAGATAATAATATTTATACAACGTTTTATACTGACTACATATCACCATTTGGATGTAAGAATTTCTGTTTTCTTTCTATCTTGATACTATGCATTTACTCTACTCTTCTTTTTCATAATATATTGATGAGTTTGCAGTTTTATATTATTGATTGCGATTCAATTCCAACGCAAAAAAAGCGTTTTTCTAAGCAAACAAACGTATAACTTATTTGCAGAACAGTTTATTTGATAGACCAATTTTACAAAAAAAAATATTTGTATAATCAAAATAATATAATAAATAAGATTTCATATCTAAACGAAGTGATCTCGCTTTAAAGAAGACGAAATATGTTTTTCATTCAAATTGTTTGGTACTATCCTTACGCAACCTTGATTTATCGAGTTTATACACGAGAACGGAACCAAATTAAGCCATTATATAATATTATTTTCAAAAATATAAAAATAAATTGAACCTTGTGTAATAACACTTTAAAAAGGTGTTCTTCAAATAACGAGATGACAACTTTTATTTGGATAAAGAGAGCATTTGTTATATATCAGCACTGTCGGGCATCACCAAATGACCGAAGCGAATGCTACTACTACTACTACTACTACTACTACTACTACTACTACTACTACTACTACTACTACTACTAATAATAATAATAATAATAATCATAACAAAAACAACAACAATAATAATATTAATACTATTAATAATAATAATAACAATAATAATACTAATACTACTACTAATAATAATAACAAAAATAGCAACAATATTAATAATATTAATAATATTATTAATAATAATAATTATAATATTAATAATAATAACAATAATAGTAATAATAATAACAACAACAACAACAATAGCAATAACAATAATATTAATAATATTAATAATAATAATTCTTATTTCGTTTATCAACGTCTCTCTAGAAAGAGATGCGATTCATTTTCAGAGGATTTCCCTTAATCCTGACTTCAAACAAGGAGCTGCAAAGATTTAGGGGTTTTTCCAAGGATGCTGGTGGTACCTAAAATTGCAGAGGTCTGAAAGTCGCCTAAAACATCGGGGATTTGTAGTTTTTTTCAATTGTCCTTCCAGACGACTTGATACTGTTACAAGAAAAGTTTCCCCTTTTCTTGTAATTAAGAAAAAAACATTAGATAAGTGAAAATGAGATTAGGATAGACCGAGATTTATAAGCAGGGTTCACAAATGGAATTTAGCATTGTTCAGTTTCACATAAAATAGTTTAGATATGTTGTTGTAAAAGGGATTTTGATTGTTCAATTCTTTTTATGAAAACTGAATTAAAATAAGGTCAGCTAGAACATACCGAACAATACAATTTAAATATGTTAAAAAATAGGTTAGGAAAACATAGAAGTGAGAATTCTTTGTCTGCAGAAATGGTTTGGAAACATGTGCCGACCCACGCATGTTTAGCCCACGTGGGTCGATCACGTTAACAGACACACGTATGACGTCATGGCAGAAATTAATTCTCAATATAGAAGCTGGTTCGGTCGAAGAAGGAGTCGGGGCAGTCGGGCAGAAAGAGCAGTCAGCGAAGGCAGTCAGAGGAGCGTCCCTTTAATCATGTAGTCGACTTTGAATTCCTAGACGTAATCATCATTTCGACCGAAGAGCATCTCATATTTTCGGAACTGCCGTCTTTTTGTCATCATTCTACCAAATTGAAGGTAATGTCAAAGCATCGTTATTAATGAACTTTGTATAACCCATCTCAAGTAATGCACCTCACCATCTAATTAATGACTGCCCCATCCGTGAAACAGAACTGTAATACGTATAAATGTCTCTATCCTCTCTCTCCTCATCAATATATATGTACACCGTCTCTCTCCAATATAAACCACCCTATTATACAACATCTCTACTCCTAGTGTACCAATTACAACCGTGATTATTTGTATTTTAACCCCGTGTATACGCCTTATCTCCAAGGCCAATGGAGCATAATTGTTCCACTTCTTATTCTCCTTCTCTCTCACATTCCTGTCACAGGGTACTTAAAAGTCTACAATCTGCTAGTTTTTTGAGACCTTCTCAATGACGATCAAATCCGGACGATTATGTTCCAATTGCTTGGTCGTTATGACACTTTTGTCCCACCATCCCTCTACCAAGCCATCCTCACTTGTTTTCACTTCACCAGGCACTTCCTCAAACCATTTTCCAGCACACTTAACCCCAACCTTCTTACACACCTCCCAATATATCCGGAGTCCCATGAGAGCGTGTCTTTTGCGGTACTCTCTCTGGGCCAGTTCACTACACCCTGCTGCAAGGTGTGCAATTGATTCTGAGGTCTTACTACAAATCCGGCATTCTGCAACAACTTCCTCTCCTAGAACCACTTTTGTGAACAATCGTGTTACTAATTCCTGCTCTTGTACTGCACAAACAAAAGCTTCATTACTCTTAGCCAGATACAAAGCTCTAAGCCGTTGCCATGATCTTTCATCAGCCACTTCTGCTATATCCAGTAAGAACCTTCCATGCATTTCCTTCCTAGCCGGTTTCTCTGCCCTTTCTCTATCCATACGTTTCACATAATCAGCATTGGTCTCATATACCTCCACCTCATTCACCACAACCTTAAGCATCCACTCCTCACTTCTAACCACACGCTCTTCAAGGGCATTTCCTCGCTTCTAACACAATCTTTTACACTTTTCAATCCTCTCCCACCGTCTTTCCTCCTTTCATGCAGCCTTGCTACGCTACTTCGAATAATAATAATAATAATAATAATAATAATAATAATAACAATAAAAACAATAATAATAGTAATAGTAATAATAATAATAACAACAACGATAACAAAAATAAAAACAATATTAATAATATTAACGATAATAATTCTAATATTAATAATAACAATAATAACAATAATAATAGTAATAATAACAGCAATAACAGCAATATTAATAATATTAATAATAATATTAATAATATCAATAATAATAACAATAATAACAATAATTATAATAGTAATAATAATAATATTAATAATAACAATAATAACAATAATAGTAATAATAACAATTATAACAATAATAATAATAAGAAGAGTAATAGTAATAATAATGATAACAACAACGATAACAAAAATAAAAACAATATTAATAATATTAACGATAATAATAATTATAATATTAATAATAATAACAATAATAACAATAATAATAGTAATAATAACAACAGTAATAACAGCAATATTAATAATATTAATAATAATATTAATAATACCAATAATAATAACAATAATAACAATAATAATAATAATAATAATAATAATAATAATAATAATAATAATAATAATACCGTTGTCGAAATGTAGACATTTTGAAATAGAAAGCTTTCAAAGGTAATTCATAGATAACAACGAAGAATGCTAGAAAATACAGCAATTATTTTATGGCGTATAAAATTTGGGGAAATCGAATATCAGCACAACATGTAACAGGGATTCATACTTGGTAAAATCGAATTGAAATCAAAACAGCGACTGTGTTAATGGCTTGTACGGTGACGATAGGGAAGTAAACGGCGAATGAGTTTGATTTATATACATGTCATATAGAGTCTTTTAGTCGGAAGTAAAAACAGCACTTCGAGTCTTAGAGTTGGAGTCGACAGATATGAAAGCATTTGACTTGAAGGACAGCGGGAGGTAATCACGAAAAAGAAACGGCGTGCACTATTAGGATAAAAAAGAAATCGCAACCATAAATAAATGTTAAATGTGTGAGATCTTATTTGGTTGTCATGAGATTTCGTAGGAAAAAAGGTGTGCATTTCCAGGAGCACGTCTAGAACGATACGTCATCTACAAAAAGTATATTTTATCTTTTGTCACGTGCCAAGGAGACGACGATAATCATTTGTCCATCACGAAACTGTTTATAAACTGTGATATGTAACATGGGATATCTATAAGCGTAATGTATGTGTAAACAGTTGCTCTCATAAACCCACGATGAGCAGTATACACATTAGGCGATCACACGTATTGACACGCACATATACTCAACACACAAGAGACAATCACAGGCGAACATAAATATGTACATATACCTATTATATATACTCGTTATATACACAGCGTATACCAGTTTTGTCAATACTGTAATTTAAATGAATGTCTGTCATTCTTTGTACTTCGAATTTTAAGCTATTTACTTTCACTGGGTTTCTGATCTTTACTAGTCTTTAACATTATTACTAGAATTCGCAGATAAGTATAGGTATTACCTGACACGGATATTGACGTGAATGTTTTCGCCTTGATCACAGCTAAAAACTGGCTCTCTTTTGAGAGAAGACTAAGCAAGCGCTATAGCTAAGTATTGTTATTTGTTAAGCTAAACTTTACATAAAGAACATAGAGTTATACTTAGAGATAGACGAAAAGCAATTCATATGAGACATATTCGTTTGTAGTTTAAAATCATTTTAAATATTTGTACAGTTTAAATGCTAATTATAAAATATATTTTTTATAATCTCATTTCCGCGGAATATAAGTTGCTAGTCCTTCTTTGCTCTATCGCTATTAGCTTGATAGCTGTTATACTAAGGTACACTGCCCAGCTAACGCTGCCAAACATTCGAAGCATCAATTCGTATATCCACAATCAATACAACCATAATCCTTCTTTCTTCTGGGTACCTAAAGTAAATCATTGCTTTCATAAAAGACTTTTGATCTTCAGAATACTATGATGTCCATTCATAACTTGCAAATATAACCGCCATCATGCAATTGTTTTGTGGATTCAAAGATGACTTGTTAGACTGATTTGAGCTCAAGAGTATTTCTTGCATGATAGACATCGATGGAACACTTCTGTAGTAGAGATGTTGATTGTTCTGTCTTTTGTAATGTCTCTTACGTTCTTCACTGGGTGCGCATTCAGCAATTGTAGTCTCTTTGTAAGTTGCGATACGCTAGGAACAGCTGTGGGATTAGTTTTTCCCATGAGTAAGAATACAAAGCAAACAATTTGAGGGAGACCTTCAGATTGTCCTTGAACCGTTTCCGCTGTCCTCCTGTCGGTCCTTTTCCTTTGCACAGTTCACCGTAAAGGAGTTTTAGAGAACTTGAATCCGGCATGCGACATATATGACATGCCCAACGCACCTTGCTGTGCTGTAACAGTTTGTGTACTGACGGAAGGTTTGATCCGGCTAGAAACTTAGTGCCCGGTATCTTGTCTTGCCCCTTAATTTTTAACAATCTACGGAGGCAAGTCATATTGAAATGGCTCAGGTTATTGGCAGATCTGGCATATACAGTTGAAGTTTCACACGCATACATGAAGATGGTAAGAATCAAAGCTCAATTTACTTTGGAGTTTATTTGCAGCTGAATTCCTCTCCCCTCTCACACAAAGACATCACTAGCCTTTGCTATCCTACAATCAACTTCATCGTGTATGTGTACTGCTCTTGACAGAAAACTGTCCAAATAAGTGAACTTTTCGACAGCTTTTAGATTTGTTCCACGAATTAAGGTCTAAGGCTCAACATGCCCTTTTCCAGGAGAAAGCTGGTAAAATACTTCGGTCCCCTTAAGATTATACACAGAACCCTATACTACGCATCTACTCCCCAGTTGTTTTGCTTCAAATCAAACGCACCAAATAGCCGGCTAGCTGTAATTTAAAGTAATTCTGCCCATTCCACTCATCGTTCGCAATCCTCTAATAATATTTTCATCGTTCAACCGACAATCTCATTAACTCTTATCTTCGCGTGGCCTTATGCTCTTTGTTTTACAGAGTAGTCAAAACTTATCAAACCCCGAATGCCACTCGAAGATAAGGGTAAATTATGTAAGGTGGTAGTTTAGTAGTCGGTAATGACATAAACTGGGTAGAATTTTATTTTTTAAGGGGATTGTTTGCATTTGATTTAAAATCTACCATATTGAAGTCAACAGAAGCAGGGTTGCGGAACAGAGTTTCAAAGACAGGAAGTTCTAGGAAAAAGCTTTGTTCATGGTATTTAAGGCACAAATAGTGATTTTTAGCTAGTAGTGTTTCGGAAAGGAGAACCATGGATTGAAGCTCAGTTAAGCATTTGCTAAGCAAATAACGACAAAGCAAGAACAAGATTACCACATCTCTTCTGTGCGAAAGAGGTTGCTAGGAAGAGAAAGGGGCACCGCTTACAAGGTTCCGAAGCCGGTTGGTTAATTATTATTATTATTATTATTATTATTATTATTATTATTATTATTATTATTATTATTATTATAAAAATAAAAATAATAATAATAATAATAATTATTATTATTATCATATTTAAAAATGTGTTAAACCTAATTTTGAGTTTTTAATTTCCTCTTAATTAAGATGTTTGAATGAAACATTATCTGATTTAATAGAGTAGCACCCTTTTAAAAGATGAAGAACCAACCGCTAATACTATCAGATATTAAATAAGCATATAATAATAATAATCTAACCACACGATTATTCATATTAATTCAGAATAGATAACTATACAGGTTATTATTAATATATATGTAATATATACCCGGCGGTGACCGTTTGTCGTTTTGTTTTCAGTTTTGTTTAAGTAATTTAGCACTCATTTTGATCTTTACAAACTAAGTAATTGTGCAAGAAAATATATGCATTTTTTTATTTTAGCAAGAATACATAATGTCATAAAAATCACCTTTGAAATAAAATCTACACGACGTTAACAAAGAGTGGAAATTAAAATCTCAGAAGTAGTTTCGAACTTTTCATTAAACAATGAAATTACGATAGTGGGAACTAATATATTATTGAAAAGTGTTGTATACTCTGTTATATTTGTTATTGAATCGGATTAAAATAATTATTTATGTTATAATTTGTTTTAAATTAATTGAATAAAAAATCATGGCAGTTTATTCTTTAAAGATCAATAATTTGTATTACTTTTATGGTTAGAAATATTATTTTATATTCATAAATATATATATATATATAATGTAATATAAATTTATAAATATATATAAATATACATATATAATATATATAATATATATATATTATTTTTATTTTATTTTCATCTTATTTATATTATTCTAATTATTATTGTTATGCTTTTATTATTATTCAAACCTTTTTTCAATGTCAGTAAACGTCTTTAAGGAGACGAGCTGGCGTGTCTGGATTCCTGTCAGGGTTGCTGTCTGATTCAATATAATCGGAAACTCGGAATCGGCAAGGATGGGCATGCATCACTGAAGATTTTTATTAGTGCATCTGAACACTGAATTTCACGATTAACTATTAATTCCAACTTGATTACTTTTATAACATTCCAACCGATGTAACGTCTGACTGTTTTAGGTGCATCTTTCCGCATTTTATATCGAACTTGTAAATCTCTACATAATTTCAGATTGAACTCTTTTTGTTAATATACAGAATCAGATTGGTTTCATCCCTCATTGAAGTTGTATATTGTAATTATCTGCTTGGTCCATCCTTGGACCGTACGTTACGATTTGAAAAAGACCAATACAATTCTCGAAAGCAAACTACTTAAAATATGCCAAATTCGTGAAATATGGCTTTAAAAGACCAATCTGTTAACCCTGTAGCATATGGGAGTGTCATATATTTAATTTAACCTGTTTTCGAGATTATTATAATAATATATGATCATTGTTGTAATGGTATAAAAAGGAACTCTTTGTAATTAAGACGAACAAATGTTATTCGTCAAAGAGCGAAATCAGCGACATGTTACGTAAATGTAAAGCAAATAAGAATAGTAATTCGAATTATCACGATATTATCTGACATTTATGTTATATAGTTTTACAGAAATAGAAATTATCTAAAAAAATCTGTCATAAGGCCACGATAGTGAGTTCGCAGACGTTTATGTTTAGAATAATAAACCTTTGTTAAATTCGCTGATTTCTTAATTTCTACTTTTAGACGAAAATTTTAAAGCGTATAAAATATTTTTATATTGAATGCAATAATAACGTATTTGTGCTTAAAATGTTTTCTGTGCAAATCTGGAAAAACACGCATGACATCTTCAAAGGTCTATTAGATGTAGGTATCAAATAGAAAAACGTACACATGTTTAATGTATTATGACTCGAAATTCGTACAGACAAAAAAACAAACCAAAAACAAACCAAAAAAAAACAAAATATGTCTGGACATTACATTCCCGATTTGGTAGATTTTAACTTCGTATTTTTATTTCAGATTTTTACAAATTTTCTATCAGATATGAGTTGTGCCAAAAAATACTTTTGGCGCTTTCCCAACTGAATTCTGTTTTCCAGTCTGGCTACATGCCAGACGACTTAAGCTATGCAAATATGAACAAAAATCCTGAATTTCAAATTAAGACTTTCCTAGTCGTCTTGTAATACATCCTCTGGTTTTTCGATTATTTTTTTATATCTATGTAATGATCGCTGGCCAGTAAAGGCAAGGGTGATTTAAAGAGGATACAAGCAAAGTTATATATATTTTAAAAATAAATGGTTACCCAAACGGAAGCTACAAAACACAACGCTTCAAAGCTACCGATAAGCGGCTAGATACTAATACAGGGTTTGAGAGTGGCAAAATAATGGTAAAACTGTATTTTCTTTGAATTTAGATTAAGAGCATGTGATTAAAAGTTTAAAAATAAAGTTAGGAATACGTATTAGTATATGCGGTCATAGACAGAAGGTTGCAAGTGACGTTTAGCGTACGGATTGCGATGTCTCTTTTTCTCGACTGTGAGAGTGATGGGTTTTCGGATAGCCGCTCCTATGGGAAATAAGTTTTAAGTATTTTGTATGCTTACAGTATGGCATGAAAAAACAATTACTCACTGTAACTGAAAAATATCAGTAAATAATAATTAATTGATTAAGTAATATTTAACCTTGAGACCTTTTCAAATCACATATAAACATAACATAAAATGTCACCCTCACCCACAGGTTCTGAAATGTTTCTAAGCATTTTTGAAAATGTTTGGAACTTATGATCCCCTAACGCGTTCCCTCATTCTCCCCCATCCCGCCACCAAACTTAAAAAATACCCATGATTACATGTCTCGTTACCGCTACTTGGCCAAAAAATGGGAGCTCATTTTTACGTTAAATTTATATAGGAAACTTATTCCCACTCTAAAATGTTTTTTTTTTTAAAAACATTGCTTCTTTTATATTATCTTTGAATGCCGTTGAAACGAATTACCTAACAAAATAGATTTTAATTTCTTTTAAGGAGGTAAAGTACGCTGTGTTAGGGCGTGAAAAATACCAAATATTTTTCTTCCAAATATGTAAATCGATCAAGTAGTTTTGTTTTTATATTAGTAAAACATATTTGTTTTGTTTTGTTTTGTTGTATGAAAACTATTCTAACTTGCAATGATAGTACAATCAAAATCGTTTTAAAAATATGGGACGCTAAAAAGTACATTGTTTTTATTATCTTCGATCTAACATCGTTTTATTTATATTAGAATTCTGAAAAAAAAATAACATATAGAAATTTTAAGAAAAAATGAAATACGGAAAGAACCATTCGTAAAATGCCGAAGTAAAAAAACATCAACCAATAAAACATATCTGTGTATTTTATTATTGGAAATGGGGAAAAAGTTAGAAGAAGCAGAATGATTTTATCTATTTGTAACGCAAACTTTACTTTAAAACAATTACTTTTGGTTTTATTTATTTATTTATATTCGTTTTTTTATGTTAGAAAAGTATGCCAAAATAAATGAAATACGAAAAATGTCGATCCCCGTAAATTGTCGATTTAAAAAATTGTTTTATGGCTTTGTTTTTAATTCTTTATGCATGCGCATCGTAAACTGGACCGAACACACGGTTTCAACGCCCAAGCAAGAGTATTTGAGTTTTGTAATATCTATATATGTAAAAACCAAATGTGTGTGTGTTTTTGTATATACAAATATTTCCTAAATAAATATATGAATCAAAATGAGATAGTGGATGTTTGAAAAAGCAGTCAGGTGACTTATGCGTCACACATGGCAATACGTCAACAGAAGCCTTTTTGCGCTCTTGAGTTTGTTTAAATGTGAATCAGTGATAACAGTGCAGTGCCCCTTCAGATAGAAATTAAATTGCGATGCTCCTTCTCTCAAGAACACCCGAAGGTGGTTTAAGTAGTTTGAAGAGAGTGGTTGTCTGTGTAATAGCAAAGGTCCCGCGTAACCGCGAACTTCAGAAGACGATGTCCAGAGTATCCCTACTGCGTTTACTCGAAACCCTCCTCACAAAAAAAAAACAAAAAAAAAACACCCTCCGTTTAATTTATGGAAACTGTTTTTCTTTCGAGGGAAAATCTATTACAGGTCAAGGCTATTAGAATATGTTACGGAACTGTCTCTACCCATTAGGAACAGCTGATTCAAATAGATTAATTTTTCAAGATGAGAGTGCGCCTCCCCACTTGATCTTATCGGTTAGAGCATCCGTTAATGAAATAGTGCCTCTGCGATGGATTGTTCACGCGATGGCCTCAGACTTTGCTTTTTGTGCTTGGCCTCCTAGATCTTCTGACCTCACAGTTTGTGAATTTTTCTCTGAAGATTTTTAAAAAATAGATCTTTGATCCGATCTGGAAAATAGCGAATAGCAACAGCGATCAATTCACTTAATTCCGATGTGCTTTAAAGTGTTTGGGAATAATTCTCATATCGCATTGATGTTGTCCATGCTGCAAGAAAAAACATACTGAGCACGTGTTACATTTGAAATAAGCTTTATTTTTTTGCTATATTGCCGTCATGAAATACTAAATAATCAAGTAGTCTAATTCGGTGTGTATCACCCTGTATAGCGAGGAAAGTAGTTTCGATATAATGAAGTTGTATGGCAACAGTTTCTACTGTCTTTTCCTATTTTGATCACGGTCAAACGAGTTCGAGGTGTTTGGTCTCACTAACGCCATAGCCAGAACATGTTTGCAATGGTGATATATATATATATATATATATATATATATATATATATATATATATATACATGTGTGTGTGTGCTTATTACATGACACTATATTGGATCGACTCCACTATACAATCCACATACAAGACTATTTCATCAATGATTTTAGTAAAAAGAAACACTAATATTTTATGCTTACGCAAAGATTTGTGTAGAAAGTGATGAATATTGCTTCTCCAAGGTTTTCAAACTATTCACAAAGTCACATTTGATTCGGTATTGAACTCGCAGGTCACCAAATGTTATCGCATATATATATATATATATATATATATATATATATATATATATATATATATATATATATGTGTGTGTGTGTGTGTGTGTGTATTCAGCCACTCATATAAGTCGTAGACGACGTAACACGCGTCAGTGGATAATTATATTCTAAAAACAATGCATATGCCGTTCCCCATATGGCCAAAGGGAAAATTATTCCCAATTCGGATTTAGGTAATAATGCACTTTCGTATGAATAATTGAATTCGTTCAAAAAGTTTCGCATATAAAAACAAATGTATATGTACATGTACATATGTATGTCTCGGTGTTTGTATATAAAACTCAATCTTCGTATGTATGTGTATGTGGCCCATAAAAATTTGAGAATCTACATAGAATTTAAAAGTGTATTCTTGTGTCAAATTAACCGGTGAGGATGATCGTAGTATTCCGAAATTTCCAAGTGCATCACTAATAGCGCAGATTTTTCTCCTTTATAAGTTGCAGATTTCGTCAGATAACATCATTTGAAAAGAAAGGCCGTATTTTAATGTATTCCTTCTCGTTTGTATTTTAAAAAATATTTAATTTTTCTTAAGCTTCTCTTCGGTCCATGGGGACTTCGTAAGCACACTTTTAGTAGTGTTTTGACGGTAAACTTTATTTTCTTTATTTGGTTTAATTGCGCCCTAAACGGAAGCAACAATTAAACAATCAGAACCGTACAAAATACACATTCTAGATAATAGACATGTTTAAACTTAGGATTTCCTAGAAAAAAGAACTCGGTATTTGGCGAGGAAGAATAACAGATATTTAAAAAGCAGGGAATATAAGGTTTTACTTATTATAGGATAATATTTTCTTCAATTTATTACAAAATGTTTTGCCATTTTATAAAGTCAAATGTGAACATATCTGTAATGTGATGTTTATTTTCGGTGATACCGGTACGAATGCGTTTATGAATGGTTGCGCCAACTTTCTGTAGTAGATCTCTTTTTTCTGCAATTACAAAACGAATCTCTTCTTTTAATTCTTCAATCCTACGAGTCTTTTTCTGATAAACACGTTTCTTAACAAAGCCCCATAAGACAAATTACATTTGGACAAGCTGAGGAATCGGAGATGCAATAGATTTTTCAGCTAATATTGAAATAAGCCTTTCCCTCAAAATTTGTGAGACAATATCGATTGAATTCCTATCAGTATGTGCTGTCACTCCATTCTGCTGAACCACACAAGTTTGATTGGAATTCGATTTCGTCTTAACAAAAGCAGCAAAGAAATTGTTGATCCACTGGATGTAACGTTCTGAGTTAGCCATAACAGAATACAAAACTAAAAAGAAACTCAGTTCAGTTCTCCTATAGCAGACCATACTGTTACTTTTTGGACATGTGGTAGTTTTCATGTAGTTCTTTAGGATTTTCTCCAGCACCATAGCGAAAGTTCTGTTGATTAAATGTTCCGCACAGATGAAAATGGGCTTCATCACTAATAAAAAAAAATTGAGGTTGTCATTTGTTTCGAAAATCTCTTCCACCTGATAACGTAATGCCGCTTCTCATAGTCCAATTACTGAAGCTTTTGTGTAATCGCTAATCTGTATGGTTAAAATAGAGATCTTCATTTCAGATGCGCCTTGTAAAGCGAACACTACTTTCAAGAGCAGCAGAATGTTTTCAAGCAGATCCCTTCGGACTCCTAGAAATAGCTCCCCGAACGCGTTTCACATTATGGAAAATTCTTACTGTTCATGATGCCCCAGGAGTATTTTTCTGCAGTGAGCCTTCTGTGCGAAGAAAATGGACGTAGTTTAGAATTCTGTCTCATTTGTAAAACTGCCCGACGTTGAATTAGTGTGTGTATACATTTCCCTACCAAACTACTCCATCAATTTTCAGTCTACAGACTCGAGATTTGACATACTCGGTGTTCAGCCAGAAATTTGTCAAATGGGTCAAAGTTCAACGACTTTCTCTTTGAAAACTCTACCAATCTCCTCCGTCAATTTTGGGTTTAAACACCTGAAATTTTCGATGAAGGTTACTTCGACGTGGATTAAACTTTTTAATTTGACTTGAGCCGAAACAATAAATGTTAACGGATTGAAATTGGGGTCAAAGTTTTTAAAATATTTACCTCCGCAGTCTCTATCAAATTATTCAGCCAATTCTTGGACTACACGTTTGAAATTTTACAGTAATTGAATTCATGCATAAGTCAAGCGTTTTAATCAGCTTTTTGACGAAAATTTGGCTGCTAAAGGGTCACAGTAAAAATAATTGCTTTTTGCAGTCTCTTGAAAACTATTCCGCCAATTTTGGGTCTAAAAATTTGAAATTTTACATAACGAGTCTTAAGACATGCATCAAGCTTTTTAATCAGTTATTGGATGAGAATTTGTCTCTCAAGAGGTCAAAGTGTACAAAGGTGACGTTTGCAGATTCTACTAAACTCCTCCGCCAATTTAAGGTTAAAACACTTAGAATTTTTGGTGTAGGTTACCTAGACATGAGTCAAACTTTTTAATATACACATAAATACACACATAAAGTTATGAACAGTACACATGGCCTGAGCAGAGCTAGGCTGAACTGCTGGTATATATATATATATATATATATATATATATATATATATATATAATTATTATTAATATTAATATTAATAATGACTAGCGGGACCTGTGGAAATTCACCAGTAGCATTTTTCATATGTAATATATTGTTGCTGGGCATGCTTTGAGCGGTCTATTCAGCATGGATGAAGGCACAATCATATTATTCTACTTTTTTATTAAAACTTTACTGCCCCTTATTAAAATAATAACTTTGATATATTTCCTGGGCTGATTATTTCATTACAAACACACCGGTCAATTAACTCACATTTTATCATTTTTCATAAGTATTGAATATGTTACTATGTTCGACAATATTTTTTCATAATTTCAACCCACATTATAGCCCCTCCCTTTACTAAAACATTAAATTTGATATATTGTACTGGCTGATTATTTTATTAAAAAAATGACACAAATATCAATTAAATCACATTTCATCATTTTTAATAATTCTTGGATATAATACTAATTTTTACAATAATTTTTCATCATTTAAACTCACCATATAGCACACCTTACTAAAATAATAACTTTGATATATTGTCTAGGCTGATTATTTTATTACAAACACACATATCAATCAACTCACATGTCATCATTTTTTGTAATCCTTGGATATGTTACTAATTTCGACAATATTTTTTTATAATTTAAACCAACGTTGTCGCCGAAACTTACTAAAATAATAACTTTGATACATTTGCTGGGCTGATTATTTCATCACAAACACACTAATCAATTAACCTCCATTTCATCATTTTATTTATAATTCTTGGGTATGTTACTAATATCAACAATCATTTTTCATAATTTATACCCATATTATTGCCCACTCCTTAATAAAATAATAAATTTTAAATATTGTTTGGGATTATTATTTTATTACAAATACGCTAATGAATGAAATCACATTTAATCATTTTTCATAATTCTTGGATATGTTACGAATATCGACAATAATTTTTCATAATTTTTACCCACATGTTCGCCCTTCCCTTTTGCTAAGTAATAACTTTGATATATTGTCTAGGCTGATTATTTCCTCACAAACACACCAATCAATTAACTAATATTTCATCATTTTTAGTAATTCTTGGATATGTTACTAATTTCGACAATAATTTTTTTCATAATTCAAGCCCTTCTTATCTCCTTCCCCTTTTCTTATATAATAACTTTGATATATTGACTAGGCTGATTATTTAATTATAAACACACCAATCAATTAAATCACATTTCGTCATTTTTCGTAATTCTTGGATATGTTACTAATTTTGGCAATACTTTTTTATAATTTACACCATCCTCGTCGCCCTCTCTTACTAAGATTTACTTTGATATATTGTCTGGGCTGATTATTTCATAAAAAACACAACTATAAATTAACTCAGACTTCATCATTTTTTTTTAATTCTTAGATATGTTACCCATTTCGACAATTATTTTTAATATTTTTAACCCACTTTATTAACCCACATTATCAACCACCAACTACTAAAATAATAACTTTGCTATATTATTTGGGATAGTTATTTCATTTCAAACACACCAATCAACTCACATTTCGTAATTTTTCATAATTCTTGGATATGTTACTAATGTCGACACTCATTTTTCATCATTTTAACCCACATCATCGCCCCGCTTACTAAAATAAAAACTTTGATATATTTTCTGGTCTGATTATTTCATTGCAAACACACTAATGCATTATAGAACATGTTATAATTTTTCATAATTCTTGGATATCTTACGAATTTCGACAGTTATTTTTCATAATTTAAACCATTCTTATCGTCCTCTCTTACTAAGATAATTACTTTGATATATTTCCTGGGCTGATTATTTTATTATATACACATAATCGATTAACTCACATTTTATGTTACTAATTTCGACAATAATTTTTATAATTAAAAACCCACATTATGCTTCTCCCTCCTACTTATATAATATATTTGATATAGTGTCTGGGCGTATTATATCATTACAAACACACAAATATAACTCACATTTCATCATTTTTCATAATTCTTAGATATGTTACTAATTTCGACAATAATTTTAATAACTTTAACCAACTATGTCCCTCCCCCTTCACTTAAATAATAACGTTGATATATTGCCTGGGCTGATTATTTCATTACACACAAATCAATCAATTCTGGGTATTCTCATAGTATATATGTTTCACCTATCTTATCCAATCCTGGGTGACACCGCATATTCTGCTAATATATATCGTTCACCTATCTCATTCGATCCCGGGCGACGCTGGGTATTTTGCTACTATATGTTTTCTACCCATCAGATTCAATACTGGGCGACGCTTTCTGATAGTATATATTTGCACATCTCATTACATCACGGGACTGACTTCATGTCTGCTATCCCACCATCGAAAATTTACATTAAATTAAGTAATGTTTTAATCGGAAACTGTTTCAGCAGCTTTTCGAAAGTCATACATAAAAACATTACCACGGTTTGGGATTAGGCAACCATTGCTTCAACATGGATTTCTGGGTGTAGTATCAGTTTCAGCATTCCAGTGACTTAAATCACCTATTTTTTGGTGTTGTTTAATGGAGGAGAAATCCTTCATTACTGATACAATTTTTATTTTTTTATTGACCAGAGTGCCCTTTGTGAGAGCTGGTTTCCCCCTAAATTTTTACCCAACCTCATGTCCAATTCCGCCCTTGTGGGATGGCAAGTAAACAAAAAAAGATCAGGACGGACATTTTCCAGGGCATTTTATAATTAATCAGAAGTGACATTTCCAGGGCATTTTGTAATTAAATCAGAATAACCTTTTCCAGTTACTTTTTTAATATAAACATTTTGTTACATTTGCAACGCCTAACTCGAGAAGGTGGTCTATCTGAATTCTTGGCTCGTGTCGTCTAGACTTCTCTGAGGTTGTTACATGAAATCTGGTATGCTGAAAGCGAATATCGAAGCGGCAGTCAGGAAGAAAGACAAACAATTGTAGTCTATCTACAGAAGCTTAATTTTCACAAAATTATGTACAAAAATGTTTTTACAATTCTCTTTCAAATTTTGTAACTCCAAACTCTACTCTGCGACTCAACTCTATCTCTGACTAATTTTTGCACGACAGTCGTATATATAGTAAGGTATGTGGATGGGGTGGAAATTCTCCCCAGCCAATAAGATTTCGCCACGAAATCAAAAGCTTTTAGGGTTTTGCGTGGGTTCAATTTCCACACTGTAATCTAAATTACTCATTCTCTCCGATTTCCAAGGCCAGGTGTCAATTCTGACATCCGACCCTGAGTTCATTTAAGGCCAGACAAGTTTCTAAGTGAAATTTCCTGTTGTCAACTTTTAGCCGTAAAAATATATTCCGCTGGTTTAAAACAATATCAATTTTGACATGAAATAAAATATATATATTTATCTTCTCTATCTTAAATCCTTGGGTTATCTGGCGTCTACCGGGAATAAAAAGCTACGTCAGCGCAGTTCTTACGCTCCTCAATGGGGAATTACATTACTCATTAAACACAGTACCTATTTACAATGCCTCCCCACGGGACAGATTTAGACACCGGGGTCGTTTTTTAACGTGGAGAAACATTGTCTTAGTCGTAAAGGATTTTTCTTCGACTAAGAGAGAAGAAATTGAAATGTAGCACCTGAAGAACAAATACTACACTTTGATCTTAGGCAAAAGGCCAAGAAAGACAAATCATTTTTATTAGCTTTGCCTTAACAGCGACACCAATATTTTTTTAAATATTTTAAGGTTTATTTGGAATATTCCACTTTTCTTTTTTTGGGATGTACAGCATGATAACGGACGGAGCGATAAGCGTAATAATATAATGATGATTATTTTTAAACCTACAGACACTAGTGTGTCATAGTTTCGTAATTCGTAGTAAAGAAAGTGGCGATTGAATTCTAACCCAACTACGAAGCCACTTTGACTCCATAAGGAAGTAATTTTACCCCTAGACTACCGCCAACTGCCACGATAATCAAGAGAGATTTAACATTTATGAAGCCGAATACAGGCCTAACATAATTAAGACGATGTAAACTGATCAAGCCACCAGAAATCGCAATCTTGCACAAGTCAAGTCGATCGGCTTTTACTTTCCAGACAAGGATCAACATTCCAGAACTTACATCTTGAAAGGGTGAAATAATTATTAATTATAAATAATTATTTATTGTACCTAAGGACATCAGTGATTCATGCTTCCACGATCATCACTGCAGCAAGTGACCATTGTCGCTCGCCGAATAAATAGTATCCAAATCTCTGAATTTATTTGACATTTTATCGCATTGTATCAAAGAGTTTACATACCAAATGTCTATATTCTTAGTGCAATATTTTTTTCGCAATGAAATGTCATATTTTAAAATGTGATGTACACATGAAATATGTGTTAAATTAGCTCTATAGGATAACTATTTTTATGATTTGATATATGTTTATGAACGTGTTTTTGATCGATCAATTCTGATTGGCCAAGCAGAGAACACAAAATAATGGAAAACTTGATTGAACGAAGCCCCATAAAATATCCAGTTAACAAATACTGGAAGAATTCTGTGCAATCGATATTCCAATTATCTCAGTAGAAATGCGATAAACTAAGTAATATTTGATTTGCAGAATTTACTCTGCGTATTCGGTTTGTGGCTTTTATTAGAAAGAAATAGAATAGAAACATACACACGGTGAGATACTTCTACAACCCCATATGTGCATATGAACAAATAAACACACTTGTAAAGACAGACAAACTCACAACCATATTACGTTTATTCAGTAACTAAGAGCAAAATAAAAAGTAAAAAGAATATAAGAATTATTTTTATTCATAGAGTGTAACTTGGATATAAGAGACTACTTCGTAGGGCACTAATCTATCTTATATCCGGTTACACTGTACATTAATACAGGCTCAAATTTGGGACTAGAGAACATCTTTCCTATGTTAGTTTTCTTATATTTGGGTCTCTTATATACGGGTTACTCTGTATAATGTTAGATATATGTATATGTTTATATAATTCTCATAATATGATTTACTTACAAACTAATTAACTGGCCGTATATAAATCTGGAAAACAGTTTCCAGGCATAATAGATCGTATTGCGGGTTATAATGAATATTATTTAGTTTTATGCAAAACGTTAAGAAGGTTTCAGCTTTCTTTTAGCCCCGTTTGCGTTTTCCCAATGAAATTCGAAAGCTGAACTCCGAATAACTTTTTTCTATTTGGAAGTCACCACTTATCAAGGTCTTTGTCACCAAATAACATATATCAATATTATTATTACTTCCTGTACTCTACATGGTTGAACCATCTAATTTACTTGTTCCAATGTTCCTTCATAGAAATTATAGCACACATGTATTTTTTGACATAGTTTTTTTTATATCTCGTAAAGTATAATTATAATTCTATTATGTGTCTACTGTACTCACTTTAAGTGTTATTTCCTCAAAGTTTCAGCCGATGAAACCTCCCACGTTATTTAAGGCGTACGTTGTCAGAGTCAGTAATCTTTCTATCGAACAGACGAATTTGTATGTAATTTTGAACAGAACCCTATATTTAAGCCAGCTGGGAAATATGCTCTTTTCCGTTATCCATGATCGGATAAGAGACTTGAGTAATTCATACTTGTATTCTTAGTATCGTCTGCAATAAATATGCTTATCTAAAAAAGAAAGAAGAAAAAGTTTATTTATTTATTTATTTGCGGACTATTATCCTCATCTTCTAATTGTTGTTTCACAACGTTTAAGATAATTATTACTCCGGCCTTCGTCAGGATGTAAACCGAGATACGTAAGGAATGCTGAGTTTCTTGACTGTATCCTCAGTAATTACTGCCTTCCATAGTTGTTGTCGTCTTATCACGTTTTGGCCAACTAAGCCTCTTGCCGGATTTGGGTAGGATTGGAACCACCAGATTGCATCAGGCAATGCTCACATGTAACCGTAGATATTCAACGTATTCATCCACTACACCACGGGTTCCGAAGTTAATAAATAAATAAATTAGTCATTTCAAAAGGATTCCAAAAGGAAAAAGTTTGTTCGGGTTTTTTTTTTGTTGTTCTTTCATTGGTGTTCTTTAAAGCACACTCTATGAATATCAATACCAAAATCACATCTTAGATACATAATGATGCAGGATCACATGCAACTACACATATAAATCAAGGCACACGCATCTTCAGATATCGAACTCTTTGGCAGAAACAGAACAGATGGTGGAACAATGAAATTTTCCCCTTTCCAAAAAAAACAAAACAATATTACAGCTTTATTTGAAAACATTTTTGAAAAAAAATAATTCAGGTAACTTGATTATACATATTCATAATCATAGATTATACATAATACTATAGTAGAGCTGACATATATTCAATGTAGCCTCCTAGGCCTCAATCCTCACCTCGATATAGGTCTGGAACTGGGAGCATGCCTTTTCTACAGGCACTGGAGAGAACTCCGCGACAGCTCGGCGAGAACTCGGCGAATACTCGGTTGGTGGCGGCGATAAGGCTGACTTTTATGTTTGACGAAGTCATGTTGGTGATGTTCCCGACGTATGAACCAACGGAGTAGTTCAACGGGTTCAGGTCAGAGGGGAATAGGGACCAGTGAGAGAAGAGTACAAACTCGTAGCACTCCTTCTGCAGCCAATCCTGGGTCTGTTTGGACTTGTGGGTCAGTGCTGAGTCCTGCTGCCGCACCCAGGACCTGTCCGCGACCACCTGATTGCACCAGGGGATCAACAAACAGTTCAGTACATCAAGATACACTTTGCTGTTGACTTCCAAGATGTGAGGTGGCAGGATTTGACCCTCACTAGGAACCACACCAACGAACATAACCGTGATCGAAAACTTTGCTTACCCTGGACACGTCCTTGCTATTTGAGGCAATGTAGCGATGCATTTAAGGGGCTGGTAATGACCCCGTTGTAATAACTTAAATCGTTAGAGTGCATCAGTTGTACAGCAGCGCATATTTGATCCCGCAAATTGAACATTGTGTAACTCTCAGACATGGTAGAAGGCTCCTATCGCTCTTGGGATTTGTACACAACTAGCCAACTAGTAGATGATCTGCAAAAAAAAAAAAAAAAAAAAAAATACAACCGGTTTTCATCAAAAGGAAATGGAATCATGTCGTCTTTTCTAGGTAGGCAATTTTATCGTTCCACCTTGTATATCATAATGGTTCTGGTATGTCAGTAATCTTGATAAATTAATGAATCATTTTTAATTTAACGTCTATTCAGGAATGCAAGCCCCAGTCTTTGAGATAAAGTCCGGGTAAACAAAATCGCACAATCATTCTATTAAGAATATCAATATAGTCCGTATCAAAATAATAATCTATGTAATATACTGTTGGTTCCTTCCTAAGTTGATCATATGTTACGACTTGAAAAAGAAAGCAAAAACAAACCAAAAAAACAAACAAATACAATTTTTGAAGTTCAAACAGTTTTTAAAAACGGCTAGATAAATAAAGTGCATGGTGTGAAATTTCATTAAACTCTGCCAAGCTGTCTGCCAACTGACAAAAGCCCCGCATACAAGAAATTCTATTAATTAACACAGATCAAGCTAACCGCGGTGAAATCTGACCGTTGAATGGACTTACTTCCTCTCGACAAGGGACACGATCAACCAACCAGCTAATAACCCCAAGCCGATGTCTCACGAATAGGAATTTTCAACTCGCAAGGGTGATACCATCCAGCTATGCTAGCCTAGTGACCAATTAGTAATAGAATGTTTCAGAATGTGAGAGATTATATATAATTATTTCCACAGCCAAACAACGTTGCAGCCCACAAGAGCCATGACAGCTAACAAACCGAAAGTCCAAGGCTCATCAGTTGGGCTCATCCAACCAGCAATCCACCGATCCACGAGCAATCCATCGTATTAATATATATATATATATAATTATATGTATACATATATATATATGTATATATATACACCCACACATATACACACACACACACACACACACATATATATATATATATATATATATATATATATATATATATATATATATATATAGAGAGAGAGAGAGAGAGAGAGAGACAGAATTATTGATTTGCATGTCAATGAATACATAAAAAAATGTTATAAAAACACCGTAGGCCAGAGGATGAGAGGGGGAGTGATTGGCAGCAAATAGAACAAGACGAATATAAAATGTTGTGAGTATGCTATTAATTATTTTTTTCTAATAAGATTACAGAGTAATAGAAAGATGCTCAGTAAAAGATGAATAACTTGATGATTACCTTTCAAATTACAATTAGAACAGTTAAAATGAATGAACCAATATTCAAAACGGGAAATATTCTAACATGCGCGCAACAAAGAATTCATTTCTTGTCTTTTAATTAAAATCTAAAACATAACAAGCATCAATGTCTCTGTGCCACAGATGAGCAAAAAGTATTCAAATTAATTAATCATTATAGAAAATTATTAAACAAACACAACTACGAGTTAATTAATGATATTTCCATTTTCGAAACCAATATTCAAATATCAGTAAGTTTCATTGGATATTCTGCTGACTTGGCATCGGATATGTCCGTTAATAGAGACTTTACATTAAGATTTTTCCAGTGGTTATTTCTGCTGGTTAGTGGGGTTTAATATACCAGATTGAAAAATTAAAGGTTGCTGTGCAACAGGATTATGAATCCTTTTACTTGGCAGTCTAAGGTCAGACGGAAGATTTTTCCACGAATAGTGACGACGATGAGGCTTTCGTACAGCCGGTGTAGCGCTTCATCCATAGAATAATACTCTTCCGTTATCGTATATTCTGTATAATTAATCTATCTCTATCTCTACAATTATATAATGCAACTTTGTCTGTGCGTAAGTTCGATCCTTATAGACTCCGAAACGGCTGAAAGGATTTTTTTTAAAATTTACAGAACTTTGCTGTTAAAGTCTGGGAATGATCTTAGTTAAGTTTTGTCTCAGAATATTCCCGATAATTATCGATAATCCATAATCAAAACCGTCATTTCAATTCATCTATCATCTGTAAAGCAATTTTCTCCACGTCGTTGCTTAGCAACAATGATAAAACAACGGGCCGTGGGAATTCTACTGTAGGTAAGTTGATAGCGTGTTTTTGTTTGTTTTTGTATGAGTGACGTGGTCTGTAGGTTCAAACTCCGCACGTCAACTTCCTTATTTTTTTTCATTAACTGCAAAGACTTTTATAAGTCTTGAAAATTTACGTTTTTCTTTTGCATAACGTGGTGTAGGTTCAAACCCTGCACGTAAATTTCTTCATGTTTTTTTTTTTATTTGAATCAAAATATTATATTTAAGCGTATTTTACGACTGGAAAGAAACGCGCGGCATGCTAGTTTATATATAATGTCTCAGCTTTAGTATAATAATAAATACATGCATACAATTGTATAACTATATAAAATTCGTTAATGGCTATTTTCGAGAGTCTGGAGTATGATTAATTAAATTCTAAAAAATAGCGAGTTCTGACTTTATCGGCAGCATAATTAAATGTTCTCTTACTCAAGCATATCCAATATGTTGGACGGATACTTTTGTTTATAAACTGCTTAAATGTTTAGAGATTTTGCTGTAAACGCAAAACACAAATAATTTTAAATGGTATAAAATAGTCTGCGTATGCGCATGTCTATGTGTCATAACTGCATTTTCATTCACGTAATTTTTTCTTTATATACACGTCTTTTTTGTTTGTTCACTGTTACCGATTGCTATTCATATTTCTACAAATATATTCGCTTACTTAACGTGCCATAGCGACGCTAGCGTTTGGCGTACATAATTTAATCATTTAATTTTCGACATAATGCGCCTCGCCTGATTCAAAGCAGTATTTATCTCTTCCACATCACAGAGGCAGTTTTCAAATATAAAAAGCAACAAACAAGTGCTTATTGAAATACGTTACTTCGAAGTAAGTGTAAAGTGAGGAAGTTTCTAGAAAAATGACGCCATTTGCGTTTATTCAAGACCATCCATCCATATTTATTCATACGCATGTCAGGTTAAAACTAGAATAGTTGGACCAAAAACCATGTATATTGATTCAGCGTATTCCCTGGACTGTAATGTTTGAATACGAATAGATATACAAACTTTGTACAAACGAATGATTTTGCAAAAGTGAATAAGATTACAAATAAAAATAAATAAACAATACGGAATTATAACGTTGCAAATATTTAAAAAATATATAACCCAAAATAAATATCCTATTTTTACAACGCGTTGGTATACAAAAGGAAACAAGGTTTTACATGGCTTTTATCAGCTTTTGTTTAAATATATGAAAAAACTTATATTTGCAAGCTAATAGGGTAAAATCACAAAAGTTAAACCAGCCTTTGAATTTACAATTTAGAAAATCATCAAGTATTTTGCAAAGTGTAACGTAGTCGCGTCAGCATTTTGGGACCTTGCGTGAGCATGACGTCACATGCATATGTAGAAATTAAGATCGACAAGAAAAGAAGAAAATAGCCGCGATTCTTACCACGAAAGTCAGTCCGACAGAAACTGGACCATTTCGATAGCCTTGTAGGTGTCAAACTGACGAAAATAATCTGACTAGTCATAGGAAGTCCATAATCTGAAACCTTCCCCCTTAGTTCTCGGACAGAGCAAGTTCATAGCTTGTTGTCTGAGATGCCTTTACCAAAAAAAAAAAGCCGACGCTGTTTTTGCAGGACAGTAATGTCCATTCTTAGGACCACTGTATTTTTTACACTTTCCTTCCTTGTGTTATATCCTTTCGCAGTGGCAGAAGCAAATGAAGAAACGCATGGTTGATTGGAAGCCAACTGTGCCTGGTGCCGTGTATCGGGAGTCAGTTGTGTCTGATGTGTACTGAGAGCCAGCTGTGTCTGGTACCGTGTATTTATAGCTAGCTCTGTCTTGTGCCGTGTATTAATAGCCAGCTGTGTTTGGTTTCATGTATTGACAACCAGTCGATGTGCCAGTCAGACAAAGAAAGCATACTGGTATTAAATACGTGTCGGCGCCTGGTGTGGAAAACACAGGAAATGAATACCTCTTTCTTTCACCTGGAATGTTTATGTAAAAGTTATAATGTTCTTTGCAGCTATCGCTATATACACCGTTCAGGGTTATTTTAATAGTTAATCACAATGTTACAAAAGGAAGCGTATTTGTTGCATTTTTGTCATTGTTATACCTCGATTAGTTGTTTCGATGTTCACAGTAAGTTTTACCTCGTGTGTAACAATAGTTAAAATCAATTGTTAATGATAAAAATACATTATTAATTACTCCCCCTGGCCATTACATATATCTCTGTTATTTTTTCATATATTTTTTTTATTTTTAACACGTGTTCTTATCGCCGGTCAATGATATTTTAAAATGATCACGGATGTAATTACTGACACGGCGCAATTGTGAATATTTTCGGAGATATGATCAGTGTGTTAACGTCATTATAGATATTAAATATACTTTTTTATAGGAAGGGTAGAAGACTAACCTTTTAGCATTTCACAATAGGTTTATAGACTTCTTACAGTATCAAATACCATGCCATCGATATGGACCTAAGTTAATATAGCGATAGAAGCATTTCCAGAGTCAGCGTTAGAAAATAGAAAATGACATTGCTGCATAGATCAGACTTGTTTAAGCAGGTTGGAATATAAGAAACCCAACTGGTTCTAAGACAGCATAAAGACTACATCCTGTGTGTGTGTGCGTGTGTGTGTGTGAAAGAGATAGACAAAAAGGGGGAGAAAGAGAGTGAGAGAGAGGGGGAATAAGAAAGAGTGAGAAAGAGTTTGTGAAAGACTGAGAGAGATATCCACATAGAGAGGTATAGTTAAATATAGATGTAGGTATTGGGATATAGATATAAATATAAATATGGAAATAGAAATAGAGAGATATTCTCATACAGAGAGAAATATATATATATATATATAAAGAGCTACACATACTATAATATATTTAGGAGGGAGGTTCCAAAAGGAATGCCTCCTTTTTTATTCAGCCAGATGAATCACAGAGGATTACAAATTGCATTGTACTGATGGCTACACTCATGCATTTACAACATGGAATTATCATCACCCTTTTGCAGATATTAACCTGCATGAGACTAAGAAAGCAACCCATGTCATGGACGTGCATGAGAAGCAGGGAATGCCTCATTGATTTCCCCAAATAAAATGAACCGATGAGCATTCCGTGGCGCCTGCTGAAGGTTTACGAAGCAGACGTAGCTGATGTCAGAAGAGTTAGAAAATTAGTCCGTCGATTTTAGAGTGGCGACAGAGATGTAGGTGACAAAGCGTGTTCCGGATTTTTACAAGTTAGGCATCTTTCATCGCTGGAACAAAGTACATTGAAAATAGTGGTAACTATGTACAAAATTAGATTCTAAAACCAAAACGATCACCTGGTTTAATTATACAACTCTCGTTTATCCAAGATCTTCAATGTTTCAGTTTTTTTTTAATTAATAATAGATAGTATTGCTTTTAGATCGACCCTGTTTTATATACATAAGCAATAGATGAATATGTAGACAGACAAGTAAATAGATGGAGAAAAGAGAGTGTGAAGAGAATGAATATATATAAATATTTATAAATATTTATATATATATATATATATATATGTGTGTGTGTGTGTGTGTGTGTGTGTGTGTGTGTGTGTGTGTGTGTGTGTGTGTGTGTGTGTGTGTAACCCAGATTGAGTCTGAGAGATATCTCTTTTGCTACGGATAAAAATTAACTGGTGGCTGAAACGTCAATTAAATAAGGAACTTTGCAATAAAGTTACGTAAAGCATGAACTACTTAAAACAACGCTATACCAAACATAATTCATCAGAACTACGAAAACAACTTCAAAACCGTAAACAATATAAGTAAAATTGTTGAGAATGAAGAAAACCTGAAGAACTTTGTTCCCACGACGTTACTTATCTCCAACCGCCATCCAATTTTATTACTCATACTATTTCCTTATCACTCTGGAAAATTACAAACATGAAATCAGCCGTTACCTAAGGAATGTTTTGACACTAAGGTGTTTCCTGTTGATACTTATTATATCGCCCCTTAAGGAACAGTCGAAAAGTACTTTTTATACGAAATGATTTCTTATCATTATACAAATAACGTCGTCCCCAAAGGACAGTGGGCACATTTACAATAAATTGTAAAACTATATCGTTGCTAGTTGAAATAACCGTCTCTCGAAACGTTCATAAAATAGGATGTACTTTAGACGATCAATATACATTTTCCAAATGAATGTTTGCAGCTATGTGCTTGTTAGAGAAATAAAGCAATAGTAAATAATTATCGTGAATACCCGATTAACTTGTTAACTTAGAAGTTAACAAGTTAATCGGGTATTTATGATGACGCTCTGCTATTCAATATGTTCGTCGGAGCCCATACTATTGGTGTATTTCTGTAACAAGCACATAGCTTCAAATATTAATTTGGGAATGTATATTAAGCGTCTGAAGTACATCTAGTTTATAAACATTTCGAACGATGCCAAGAGACGTAATGTTCTAATATATTTTCCCAGACGTCTTTGGTATTCCATAGCAACATGCTGAAAATTAAATATTATGCTAACAGACCTCTAATGCATATCGCTTCTAATGCATAGCAGTTTCTTTAATTTCATTTGTCATTCATTCGAAGTTCTCAAAAATGAAAGGCCCTCTACCTGAGGCTGACACTTCAATTCTATATGAGATACGTAGATATTCGAATATTCCATTAAAGTTCTTTAACTAACAAACGTTGTTAGTAAAGGAGTTGAAGACATAATTTTTGTCTCGCCAATTTACCATTCTAATATGTTATGTCTTTCTTGTTGTTTTTTTAGTTTTACTGGATTCTATGACAAGACTTTATCTAGTCTGGTGGAGTTTTTAGTTTTGTGTAGCTATTAAAGTAGTGTAGCTAAGAGAAGGTGTACCCTTCTTCGTAAAAGCTAGTGTTAGTTAGCCATGCAGATAGATCTTATTTTGTGATGGGATATTATATGATTTAAATTTTTGGTTAGGATTTACTTCTAGGGAAATTATCCTCATGCCAGGTTGTCATGACAAAAACATGTACAAAGAAAACTTAGTCACTCGAAGATAGTGTCTAGTAGGCATTCAAGTCGTAATATATCTTGTTTGAGGTGAATCACATTAAAGAAAAGAAAAGCAAAACAATCAGAAACATGTTAATACGGGAGAAAGTGTTCGCAAATGAAAATAAAATACTGCATAAGTTTAAATCATCCCAGTCTTTTCCCAAATTTAGTTAATTCATATTTAGATTCTGGAGCCAACTTATTTATTTCATTTATAGCTTCAATTTAAAGTGAACTGTGGTCCATGGCTTCATAAACATTCGGATACAACGTTTAAAGACGGAAAAATATACGTACACATTACCTACTTAGAAACTTATATAGGTAGTATCCCCATTTGAAGTTCAACAGTTGGACGCGTGTAGTTATTTTACAATTGCGGTTTACTGCCCAAGGGATATCAGGACTATAATAAATTAACAATTTATTGTACTACTACTACTACTACTACTACTACTTTCAATAGTAATACTACTTTATTATACACATAAACTTCCCAACGACGTTCAGTGACCGAATTTGACCGTTCTTAGTCCTGATTGGTCTCTTGGTGCCTGGCGGTCACTCTGGCGAGGATCCTAGATTTTGAAAGACTCTGTCCAGCGAATTATCACTTCCTCCCATGTTATCAAAGATTAAGTCGGCAAATCGCCCGGCACTGCTAACCAATGTTTGTACTGCTGTGCAGCAAAGGTTATTTCCAGTCAAAAGAAAAAAAAAACAATAACACTTTTACAACTGCTCTTTTTAGATAATATAACATTAATTATTTTTAAGAAGATTATACATTCTGGCCATCAACCTAAACCCTTTAGATTAGTGTCTGGGCGGCACTTCTTAATAAAATCTTGGAGAAATTTGTAGTTCCCCTTCCGTCCGTAGGTCAGACTTTCAGCAACCTGGATTGGGGGTGGGGGGATCGGATTCTCTCAGTCCAGTTGAGTTTCTTCCTCTATGTCTGATTCTCGATTGGACTCTCTGTTTGAATCTATTTGATACTCTATGCCTCTCTGTCTTATATTGATATAGAATATAATTCTCACTTATCGATAATACATCATTGTTTAAACTTGCTGCCACGTTTACTGCTTCGCAATATACACTTGAATGGTCAACGGAATTATACCACGCCTTACTTTCTTTCTTCCTGATTTATTCCTACCTCCTCTGCTAACATGAATAGAAGGTTGCTACTCCTATTTTAAGACGCCTCCTAACTATATTTATTTATTTTTCTTTGTTCAGCAGTTATTCTAATTGACCAAAACTACAGGCGTGTGCGTGGGGTCCCTTCAGCAGTCTTGATAAGCCATATGTCTGCTTGGCATTATCTTGGGAATTCGGATAATAGCAGCCTGTCACTTTCCTGGTCAGGTCATAATTTGGTTTATGATGATGATGATGATGATAATAATAATAATAATAATAATAATAATAATAAACAGCCACTTAAACCTTCTGACATATCAATGTAATGTTGTCTACATTTTCACTCGAAAGTTACACGCTACATAGCCGTTTTAAAAATGAACAAAACAAGGAAAAAATGATGTGCAGTTTTTTCAGTTGTATTAAAAGTCATTTATTTATGGTACCTTCCAAAACATACCTGTCTCTTGCTTTTTACAGTCTCTCTCGTCTGACATGTGGTTAACAAAACTCTTCCGTCTCACCACACATTTTCTAGTTTCTCATGCCACGCCGGGGTTTGCTTTCTATCTCACATCGGCATGTGCTTCTGAGTCGCTGTCACTGACCACGTAGGTTTTTAATTTCTGTTTTTGTTTTTGCTACTATGCTGCAACTCACTCCACCGCACACGATCGTCCAATTATTGTTTTATTCAAAGTTCGTATTGCATCTTGATTGAAAAATTCTCGCACTTACAAATCACACACACGACTCACGTGGTTCTTAATTTCTGTCCTTTTCTTTCCCTTGCTGCGAGGTTGCGGTACGTTCCTTTTTATATGTGAGCTGTTGCGGCTGCTATAACGTCCACGTGATTTCATTAGGGAAAGTCCATCTTGATCGAGAGAACTTGACATTATTTTGAGAATTCAGCTAATGGAAGTCTGTCTCTGATAAATTCAGTCCATAATCCAGTTTATGAAACTAAGTAAATAAAAACAGCCGCTTAGAATTCCTGAGATATCAAGAGCAACCCTTGCTTGAAAGGACATGTCATTGTTTTGCAAATAGAGATAATGGCGCCCTCGTTCTGAATTTCGCCAAGTGACGTATCAACTCTTTTTATTTCTTTTTAAATCTGTCCATATTGTTACAAATTATACATAGATATTACACAATAATTGAGCAGAATAACACTACATTTAGCTAGTGCAACCCTTGATATACTAAGCGTGTGACAATATATAATAATAATAATAATACAGACACCATCAAAGCAACAGAAATGAAAAGAAAATTGAAGGTAATACTTCAGGAGAACAAGAAAACTTCTCGAAACCAAATTATATAGCAGAAACCGAATAAAAGGTATAAATGCATAGACAGTATCTCTAGTAAGATACTCTGGACCGTTCATAGGGTGGACTAAAGAAGAACTGACATAAGACCAGGAAACGCACTACACCTGAACGAGAGTTTTTCCGACTGTACGTAAAAAGTAAAGACGGCGGTAGGGGACTGGTAATATAAAAGACTGTGTGAATGACACAAAAAAAAGAACTAGAAAAATAGATAATACAAAACGCTGAAAGAATAATAATAGTAACGAGAGACACTGAAAAAATTAATAAAACAGAAGGCAGAGAGACAAAGGGTAAGACAAGAAAAGAAAAGTGGGAAGAGAAACAACTACAGGGAAGATTCATAAGGATGACAAACGATGAAAATAACGAAAACATTTGGACATCGATGCAGAAAAGGACATGTAAGCTGAGAAACCGAATTTTTAATAACTGCAGCGGAAGACAACTCGATGAGAACCAACCACATCAAAGCAAAGATCGACAACGCCCAAGAAAACAGCAAATGCAGACTCTGTGGACAAAGAGACGAAAGGATACATCATATAATAAGCGAATGCAGCAAACTGGCCCAAAATACAAGAACAGACACGGCCAAGTGAGAAGGGTAGTCCACTTGGAATTATGCAAACAACTGCATTTCAAACGCACAGACAATTGTACAAACATAAACCGGCAATAATAATTGAAAACGAGAATCACAAATTCCTATTAGGCATAGATATACGAATTGATAAACTCACCCAAACAAGAATACATGATTTCATAATAATTACCAAGAATGAAAAGGCCTGTCAAATTATAGACTTTGCTGTTCCAGTTGGCCACAGGGTGAATTTTCCAAAAACAAACAAACAAAAAAGGTTAAACGGGGCAAATAAACAGAGATAACAGAGAGCTGAAATGGATATGGAAGATGAAGAAAAGCAAAATAATACATACGATTGTAGGAACACTAGGAAAAATCCCGAAAAACTTTGAAAAAAAGAATGGGAGAAATTGGAATCAAAGGACAGACTGGAAAATACAACATGGGACAATAATGAAGACAGCTGAAATATTAAGAAAAACCCTTGAATGTGGAAAATAACACACAGGAGCAACAATTGCTGGCCAGACAAACTGCTGCAAAGGCAAAACAGGAAACACTATATGAAACCAAGAACATTGAAGCCGCATATCTATTATATATATATATATATATATTATATATATATATATATATATATATATATATATATATATATATATGTTTAGACGTGCGTGTATATGTATACATATGCATTGCCACATCACTGCTCTCCCCCCAATCCCCCAAACAGAGTGATACCAAATAACCAAGTAGAGTCAAGGAGGAAGAAAAGCTCGAGGGACTGACCAGGCCTCCGCCTGATAAGTGCAAAGAGAACTGGGACCTTAGGGAGGCTTATTGCTACTCAAATTCCAGTGAAAAACAATAGCCACTGCCAACAAGAAATCAATGACAAGCAGCTGTTGCGATAATGCAAATTTATTTGCAAATATTATCGAAGTAGGTTGAGAGTACTGGAAACATGGAGAGACTTGGTGTCACTCAGCTTCCAGGGAACACTACACGTTGTCTTCAAGGAGCGATATTTGATGACCTGTGTAAAAGCTCCTTGTGAGCCAATAATAATTGAACAGCCTGATGTACATGGACGATCTGAAACTTTTGCAAAGACCCAAACAGAAACTAGAAACACTAATAAACACTACCAGAATTTACAGCAGGAATATCCAAATGGAGTTTGAAATAGAAAATATAAAAAAAGGGAAAATTGGAGACAGCAGAAGGCATGGAAGTACCGAACCAAACGAAGATGAGGGAACTAGGGGAACAAGATACCTATAAATACTTAGGAACTCTGGAAGCAGAAAATATCAAAGCAACATAAATTTAAAAGGAGAATAAGAAGGAATGTTTCAGAAGAACAAGGAAACTTCTCGAAACCAAATTATATAGCAGAAACCGAATAAAAGGTATAAATACATAGACAATATCGCTAGTCAGATATCCTGGACCGTTCATAGGCTGGACTAAAAAGAATTGAGACAGCTCGATCATAAAACCAGTAAACTCATGATCATGCACAATGCACTAGATCCAACGGATGAGGTTAACCGTCTCTACATGAAAAGGAAAGAGGGCAGGATAGGACCTAAAAGGAATACAAGAACATGTACGACGAAATGAGGAGGGAAGTACACTGCAAACGTTGCATTTCGAACGCACAGAAAAATGGTACAAGTATAAGCCGGCAACAATACCTGACAAGGAGAATCACAACATTTTATGAGATACGGACATACAAACGGATACACCAATCCAAGTAAGAATACCAGATGTCATAATATTAACAAGAAAGAAAAATCCTATAAAATTGTAGACTTTGCTGTTCCAGCTGACAACAGGGTGAATATCAAAGAAAAAGAGAAACCGAGCAAATACACAGAGCTAGCCAGAGAACTGAAAAGGGATATGGATGATGAAGAAAATCAAGATAATACTTCCAATAGTAGGAACACCATGATCAATCTCGAAAAAAATTGGAAAAAGAGTGAAAGAAATTGGAATCATGGGGTGTCTGCAAAGATACAACTAATACCGATAATTAAAACATCTGAAATATTCAGGAAAACACTTAAGTGTGGAAACTAATACACATTAGCCACATGCGCGGGCCAGACAAACTCCTGCAGAGGCAACACATGAAGAAGCGTTACATAGAACCAAGAATATTGAAGCTGCATATCATCAGCTCCAAAAAGTTAATGTCGAATAGTCGAGAAGGGTCAGAGAGGATGGGAAGACAGAGGAGAGAGCGCTGGCCAGATATCCGTAGGACTACTTCGAAGAGAACTGGGACTTTAAGGAGGCTTATTAACACTCAATTTCCAGTGGAGACTAATAGCCACTGCCAGCTAGAAGTCAAAGGTAAGCGGATGTTGCGATAACACAAATTTATTTGCAAATGTTATCGAAAGATGTGGAGAGTGCTGGAAATCTGGGGATACTTGATGTCACTAAGCTTTCAGGGAACATCATATGTTGTTTTCAAGGAAAGATCTTTGAGGACCTGTGTGAAAGCTCTTTGGTAGCGAATAATAATAATAATAATAATAATAATAATAATAATAATAATAATAATGTCGCTGACAATGAGAAATCAGTGGTAAGCTACTGTTGCGATAACGCAAATCTACGTTCAAAGTTTATCGAAAAATGTGGTGAGTGCTAGAAATCTGGGAAGACTTGTTGTCACTCAGACTCCAGAGAACACCACAAGTTCTCTCAAAGAGAAAGCCTTGATGATGACTTGTGTGACTACTCCTAGTGATTAAATAATAATAATAAACACTTATAAACTCTAAGAAATATTAATGGAATCCCCCATCTGTCCCCAAAGAGTTCTCCATGTTTCTAATGTAATAATGTTGAGAAAATAAATTCCTGTGCTTAAATATAGCTTTAAAAACCCTCCAGATAGCTTGACTAATAGCTCGGCACCAAGGAATTTCTTGTAAAACATACCCCTAAATGAGTAATGTGAATTGACAGCTATCGTTTCCAATCACTTCGATACGACGACAGCACACTGCATTTAGGCATATATCTTTCGGATTTCTTTATGTGCATCGCAGAATATATCCCTAATGGCTGTCTTTTTTTTTTCTACAGGTGAGACTATAAATTTTACTGCGCTGCATATTAGTAAGTAAGAAAATACACACCATTGCCAGTTTCTTAGTAAAGATTTCAGCAACTAGGCCTTATTAACTTTAATAATGAAAGCTGACCTAGGCTTTGCCAATGTTTGATAGTAAAATCAGATCCTAATCATGAAAAATATGACCAAGGAATTTAGTTTTAAATATTTTATACAGAAGTTTCAGAAATACCAAATTTTTACAGCTCTTTAATGACAAACATTCTCTTAAGTGAAGTAATAACTTCATCCGTTTTTTTTTTTAAATATATAAAACATTCCATTTAAATATTAAATGTTCCATCTTCAGTAGCATACTAAATTACATTAGGATGCTACGTATTACATTATGTGAAATTTTTAATACGGACCTGCAGCACTACATTATTTTAATTCAAGATGCCAAATATAATTTGATTTCAGAAAGGAAACAAATATAAATGAAAAGTACTCGTTTTCGACGATAAAACAAACATGGTTTTAATTAAAATATAAAATTATGTAGATTAAATATTCTTTTCCTGTGAAAGAATTTAATCCGTTGATAAAAAAATGCAAAATTATTAATTAATTTTTAAATTAAAAACGCAAAGCAATCGATATTCCATGCAGTAATGATCAATAACACGCGTTTAAAAAAAAATGCATGAAAAGAAATTCCAGAAGAAATGTTCAAAAATATATGTTACATCATGGAATGAAGAAAATGTTTCCATTTAATGGACTTTTGTTGCTAAGTACAATTTGGTTCGACAAGACACACGATGTATTTAATTTCTGTCGATTAAATGAAAAACATATTTTTATTATCCTTATTTATTTTTACATTTATTTAAGGTCCTGGATATGACCTTAAACTATATCCGATGCTGAGGGCCCCAGCTTGCAGGCCTTAGGGAGTGTGGATCCACCCTTTAATTGCCATTGCTCCCAGGTTCACTCTGACCCGGAGTGGTAGCACCTGTTAGGGTCCCAACTATTGGTTAAATAGATTACGGCTTAAAAAACAAATATACTATATTAAAAAAATCGTTCTTCAAAATCACCAGATTCGGCATTAAATAACCTGAAAAGGGTTGATATGCCGTAAAACAAAACAACCTACCAACCAACAGTTATTTAACAGTACAAAGTAGTTAACACCCAGGATCACAATTCCAATAGTAATATTTTATATAAAAATAATTAGGATATAGATTCTCTATTTCTCTTAGTTTTATCGATCGCATTCTGTAGAGAATTTAATTGCAATGCGTTTTATGTAAAACACGTATTTCATTTATTGTGACCATACATCGGTAGATAGAAAGTACGCCAACGTATGTATTTCGGAAGCGTTACAATAAATACATGTTGAGACGACCTGATGGCGAACGGGAATGATCCCAGCGCACCTCGCGTGATTGATGCGACAGAACACGCTAGAAGGTGGGAGCTTGAGTCACTTGTTTTAATGTGTTTGCGCGAAGAAAATCTAGAAATCTAGAAATCTTAGAGAAAATATGTAGAGACCTGTCCGTTTCTCGACCATTTTTTTTAGCTAAGTAAAACTTTAGGTAAGCAATAATAAATTTTAGCCTTTCTTTTATAATGATTTACGCATAGTTTTCCCCTTGTGAACGACCTTCTCTCCCTAATAAAGGCTTTCAAACCGCCAACAAGTCTCTTTATGATTCAATGCATGAGTGTTATTCGCCCTTAGTTTAATAACTACTAGACGATGCAGCAATACAAGTCAACGGTCACACACGACGACATAAAAAATGAAGACTGTAAGCAAAACATTTTTTTTAATTGAATGATTACTTAATCGCAAACTATCGATAAACCACGGGCGCACGATTCCGCGTGTGATAGAAAAGACTATGTGCGCCGCTTCGTCAATGTTTTGTTTATTTTGTTTAATGAAATGTAACAGATGTATTCTGTTTTACGAGTTAAAAACAAAAACGTGCATAACTTTTTATTACGAATCTTGATTTGCTGCATTCCACGGTAGCCGACACCTTCTGTCTATTATGTATGATGTCATATCCGACCAAATATTACCCACTTCCTTTCTCACTACATTTAGATGATACAATGATTGTGAAACGTTTGAATATTTGTCGGAAATGTTTAATGTTTCTAACATTACGCCAGAATGATCTAAGTAAAAAAATGTTCACTAGTATTAATACTGAAAATGATAGTCAACAATATTTAACACATGATGAAAATCAGGAGTAAGTTCAGTTGTCCCAAATATGTAACCCTGTTCTGATGTATGTGATGTAGAAACATGTTTGTCTGTGCATTTAATAATTAGATTTTATGGATGAACATTAGTGACGTGTCTGAAATATGTACAACTTGTTATTACAAATCTTGATTTGTTGCATACTGTTATATAGTTTTCACCATCAAGTGAATTTTTTTTTAATTTCCGTTTCATTTACAATAAGATCCACATATTTAATTCGCTACGTATATTTGATATAGTGTATTAGAAAAACAAGATAATCTAAACACGTCCCACTGACAAAATAATAGCTCTAGTATTCATATAATGCAATTATTGCATGGCTTATGGAATGATCATTTTGTTGAAGCTACGAAATCATATAATTATTTAATAATCATTTGAATCTTAATTGTCTTAAAACAAACTTTGTGGACTCCTGACCGGAAACCACTTTGTGGTTACATATTGTCTGCTCCAATGACTGAGATCCGCTCGGTATACTGTTATATAAGGCGGCCAACATGAGATTGGCAAAATACTTATGGTTCAATTAATTACACAACACAATACAAACAGTTGGATTATTTATTTAATAAGTGACTGCACAGAAAACTACAAGGTAAAAAGTTGGAGGCGGTTAGGCATTTACTTATATAATTTAAAGACCTCATTATATGCTCGTTATATAGAAACACGTTGTATAGAGCACGGTAATATGTCCCGTTATATCGGTCGCTTCTTTAGAATTTACTGAAATGACTTCTGACACTCTTTGTCTTGTATGCACGACGTCATATCCGACCAAATATTACTCATTTTCTTTCTCATTACTTGTGAAAAGTTTGCATCCTTTGCCGGAAATGTTTATTTTTTTCTAACATCACGCCAGAATGGCCTAATAATAATATGTAAACTTATAGTTATACTATAATAATACTTAACCATATTTAACACATGATGAGAATCGGGAGTAAGTTTAATAGTCTCAAATATGTAACCCTTTCTGATGTATATTTTTATATGTTCATGTAGAAACATATTTGCATGTATACTTAATAATTAGATTTTATGAATGAAGATAATTGACATGTCTGAGAGCAAGACTAGGTAATTCGTTAGAATATCTATTATTTATTAGTAAACCGATTTAATTAGTATAGATAACGAAATCAGCATTGTTAGTATAATGTGTTGTGCTTCTGTTGTTCTTTGTTTAAAGTTGTTTTAATATGTCTTCATAACCAGTCTTTTTAAACTGTTTTTCATTTAACCGTGGAGTATCCAGGTGTCCTTTCCCGTTGTAATAATTCATTTTGTGTGTTGCGAAATAAGTAAGCCGTGCTGACTTATCGGTTTAGACGAGAACCATGAAACGAACAAAGTAAAGAAACGCAGAGAGAAAGTGTAGATTGGTGTGTCTGTATGCATGTGGTTATTCCTAGATAAAGAGTGAATAGAATGTTGTACATGTGAGGGAGGGAAAGACAAAATAGAAGGAAAGAAGAGGAACAAAGGTAGAAGAAAGGAGAGTGATTGGCGGAGAAACAGATTAGAGAATAGATGAAATATTAAATCTTGCCTATTGTTTAATCCGACAGGATATTAATCTTTATTGCTCGGTTCCGGAATATTCATTGGAGGTCTCATTGACCTTCTTGATTCCGGATCTTGCTGTATCAGGCGATCTTCCATTTCCTTTCTTCTCTTCTGATCAGGCAACAAACAATACGTGACACGAAAAGGCAGATGAATTAAAGCTAAAGATCCCAAGCTTCACTATATGTTCAAATAAAAACAAAATCAATGAGACAAATGTAACGCTACGCATACAAACCAGAAAAAATAATTTTATGTCATAAAGTCTTTTAACCATGCTAACTAACTTCGTTCATATGTTGATTTGAAATAAACAAAACCGAACTATTTAATAATGTGATACATTGGTTTAGAGAAAACCGGTGTGAGGTATTGTACACATGTATGGGTTCATACAGGTTTCAACATTGAAACTCTCTAAAACTGGCTTGTATCAGATTTTGTTGCAGGCTTACACGCTCGTTCATATTATGTAATGAGAATCTAGATACAATGAAAAGAATATGTACGTTTTGTTAAGGGTCTAAATGATTGATTAATTAAATTGAAAAAAATATCCAATATATTAAAAATGTTTAGATCATTTGACTCGTTCAAAAAAACAAAAAACAAAACAACAAAAAAAACCACAGTTTTTTCCCCAACACGCCATGCACAATTTTTGTTTAATTTATCCAGTTATAACGATAAAACTTGTCAAATAATAAGATATTTTTTTCTTGTAAAAACGAATTATATTATTTAGTTCAAGACCGCCGTCGAAAGCTGTGGTAGAAAACAAAGTCATGGTTTGTTATTTATTTTTGAATTGAGACTTTCGATTTTTACACCTTATTTTTATGATAAGTAAATTTGTATGATAAGTGTATATAATATGCGTATATAATAAACACTACTAAAAATAATTCTGATGCAGTCATATACTTGCATAAGAGTCTGATAGTATGAAAATGCAGGACTGTTGCAAAATATTAGAAGGCGCTGCTCAGAGCGCCCTTTCTTACCCTGAGAGAATAGAAAAGTGACTGCGTAATCTAGTGGGTAGTTTCTCTTATCTTCATGGCATAAGTAAATTATGACCTCATATTTAAAATAACATAGTATTCGAAACCCAAATAAGATCTGTTAGGATGATACAAAAGTATAATACAAGGGGAGTAACTCTTTACTTCTTTGGGAAAAGTTGCTTCCTCCTAGTCCGTAGTCTATAATTTTAAATTCTCCCGAGTTTTGCGAGATCAACGACCCGAAGCAGAAATTGGAGGCAAAAGACAGTGGCTTTCAAAATGGAGAAATAGCATCATTCCCGTTATTCCAGTTATCCTACTTAGACTTCTAACCTTTCATGTACCATGTTTGAATTATTGTTACGTGTGTGTGTTTCTCCACAATAAACGTATGTCATTATGTAACGGCGAGTGATTTTCTTGTTTGTTCATAACTTTTCCATTCTTTCACGATGAGCTGCAAACATATACACGTAAAAGGCTGGACATCCTGCAGTAGGATATTTTATGTTATATTGATTCAAACGCATCCCACTATATAGCAAGATAATTTTGGTGTGTTTACTTATACTGTTTATGCGAGGACTATTTTACTTTCTTTCAAGTAATTTTCGCTCTAGTAACGGCACAGCTGAATACTCCACCAAACTAAATGTGTTGTCTTGGAATCCGATAAATATAGTCATAACTAGAATGGTTATACAATAGCAGTTAACTGCTGGATTGGAGAGAGAAACATTTATAGTGACCACTTTAGTGCTTACTGAACATTTGAAAGGTGAAAATGAAATTTTATAATACAATCGATTATCTTATTTAGAAATCAAGTATTAGACCCATGAAGTGACCCTTTGATTTATGAGAACTTACTCTAAAATAATCGAAAAATAACATGAAAATTTCAATGGTTACTGCCCCGAATTTGTATGCCTAGTAAACACTTCATTCAAAAGTCTAAGGCATATATCTAGAAGTATTTGTCAGGCACACCAGACATAAAAATGCACTGATACCGAACGCATAATTTTCGTAGTTCACATAAAAATCCGTTAAACACAGCTATATGAGGAATGATGCATTTTCTTGATCCTGGATATGACCTTAAACTATATCCGATGGTGAGCCCCAGCTTGTGGGCTTTGGGGAGTGTGGAGCCACCCTTTAATTGATATTCTACCAGGTCCACTCTGACCCGGAGCGGTAGTATCTGTTAGGGTCCCAACTATGAGTTAAATAGAAACTGAGTTGAAAGAAAAGCAAATATATTCTATAAAAAAAAAATGTCATACGTTAACTGGATTTTGCATTAAATAACCTGAAAAGGGTTGCTATGCCGTAAAACAAAAACAACAAACTAACTTACGTTACAAAACTTAGTTGGATACTCAACTAGACCCAATTAATTTTTATCCAGGAATTTCAGAAGATTAAGAACATGTAATAATAAAAGGTAACTATAACACAGTTTAGTGGTCAATGGGAAAAATAAATTAAGAGTAAGCGTTAGGGTTTGCTTTACAAACCTTACATTTGTGAAAACCCTTAATCTAACTTATAGACATCTATGTATTTTATATAGAAATGAAACATAGGAAAAACTCACTTGATTTTCGGGAACTTACCGAAGTTTATATATATATATATATATATATATATATATATATATATATATATATATATATATTCAGGTTTGAGGTGTTCAAAAGTCAATACTAATAAAGACAACGAGTTTGTTTGATAGTGCTCAATAAAAAGAGCAAAATATTTTTTTTATTATTTGAGGGTAAACAGTTACATATGGTCGCTACAAATAGCCTTCTGTCTCAGTCAAAGAGACTTTCTCAGGCGACCTAGGACCTCTTGACGCCAAAATGAAAAATGGGGAAAACACCCTATCCTTCAAAAAAAAAATATATATATAGTCAAATTTCTAGCGCATTGTTGGCATTATATTATCTTGTTTAGACAATAGAAATTAGTAAAAATTTTACACGATAATAAATCCTCTTAAAAGAAAATATAATAAAATTACTTTCAATTATAATCCCAAAAACAAATAATAAGATAATTCTAATATAAAAAAACCCATTAATAACATAGAGCTAATTATTAAAATTGATTTCATTAATGTAACATGTAAAATAGGCGAGTTCGAAACTTATACAAATGAATGCTTAGTATATATAGAGATTGGTAAAACAGAGTGTATAATGGTTATATGAGGTCTGGTGCACATTTTCTCAAGTTATTTTCACTCTTAAAATCCCGTTTTCCGTATAAATATAAAACTGAGAAATAAAACGCATTTTTAAAATATTAATTACATTTTGAACAAAGATATCGATTTTATAATATAATAAACAAATTACACATATTTTACTTTTATTATGAATATTATCAAAATATAAATTTTTTAAATTGATGATGTGTATTTTCTTTTAAAATATTACACTTTAAACAGCAATTCAAAACGTAATTATATCAATTTTTAATTATAAACGCATGTATTTAAAGGCCTTTAAGCAAAACGTTTCAGTATACAACATTTCTCGTCAATGTTTAGCTGATATATTGAGGTGCTTTTATGTCTCCGTTCTTGAAACGGACGAAAAAACATGCCATGACTGAAAAGGAGTTTGTAAGATCAATTCTAATAGATTTAAATGTTTGGCCTTGATTCTTATAGATGCCCATTACAAAACATGACTTCACTTGAAACTGCAGCCTTCCAAAAGCAAAAGGCCCCCCCCCTCACTTGGAATAAGTGAAATTCTAGGAATTATAACATCTTCATCTTTAATCATTGCTCGAATCAAATAATCATGCATTCTTGCAATGCATGTTTTTGCTTGAGTCCAATGATCCCTAAAACATGATTGACTTACCGCCTTTAGCATTTAAAAGTTAGGAAGACATTCCCGAAAGTTGATTTGAATTTAAAAAAAACTTTGTCAGCTATATCACAAAACCACCCTCATCTCTCCTGTTGTCAATTGATTTCTATATTTGTCCTGACCTGGGACTTTCGCCGTTAGAAAATTATTTAACTTGTTGACATTGATATTTAATGGTGAAATAATTGCGTGTTCAGTAAGCCAATCCTGATGTTTTCAATTCAAGTTTAAGTCAAGATACACTCTTGCCTACGTAGGTTTTGAACACATTTACCCTATTCTTCAAGAAGTATAATTTTATCAGGAATGTCTACATAAGGAAACCGTCCATCACTAATTGTAAACAGAGGACTTAAAAAACTTTCTGATCCTAAATGTCAAGTCACATAAACCCTTATATTTGTTGTTAGGTTCTTTAACATGTTTGCTCGTATTACATTGAATTCAACAGGCAAAATGTGACGAGCATTCCCTGATAATAGAGTTAGAATTGGCCTATAGACCTTTTAAATATTTTCACCCCGAAAAAGGGGCAGTGCTACTTTGATATTGCGGGCTACTATCAGGGACATAAATTGCAGGGTAACAATGTAGGGAGTTTTGCAGCAAGATGTCTGTTTACCTTACACTTGAACTTCTGCATGACAGTACAGTTGGGGAAGCAGGAACCAGGGAGGAAATTCCAGAGTCTAGCAGTTATTGATAAAAACTATTAGAGTAGAAGGCTTTCTTGCATATAGGGAGCTCTACTGTGTAAATGTTGGAACTTTGCTGCTTGTCGGATTTGACGGGGGTATTTACGTCGAGGGGGTAACAGGTCTTGTATTTCCTCGAAGAATCCACCATAAAAATAGTCGTAAAACAGGCAAAGGGATGCAACATTTTGTTGAAGGTTGAAGTCTAGATGACAGTTCAAAACATATCAGGTTGGCGACTCTCTTTTGAACTCTGTCTAGGAGTGAGAGACCAGTAGCAGATGTACCAGCCCAAATGTGAAAACAAAACTCCATACCTAGGCGAATGGTGATCTTATAAAGGTACAAGGTACTTTCAGGAGTAAGTGACATTCTAGCACGGTAGAGAGATCCCCTGTTCTTCCCAGCAGCCGTGGCAATGCTCTAGATGTATCTGTTTCAACTCATGTTCCTTGTGATCGTTAAGCCGAGGATTTAAAAGAAGTGCTTTCAGGTATTGTATCTTTAGCCATAGCTATTGATGGTTGAGAAGAAAAGATAAACCTATACTATCATATTCGTTAGTAACAGTTGTAATATTCTACATTGAGAAACTTTAATAGTTGTTGTTTTTGCAACTTCTAAGTGGTATAAATGACGTGGTAAAGCAATTCTAGTTAAGCAAATGTTAAATGATGAATTTGATACGTTCTTATAATTAGGAGAAAAATAATAGCAACTGAATATATAGCGACGCTCTGAATTATCTGGTATTGTCATAAATTGAAACTGCATTATATTAAATCTAGTCATATACACAAACAAATTTTGGTGAATTCAAAATATAATTTACAGCCTTAAATTGTGTTCGATAACAAGCTCTATTTCCTATTTTTGTTGTATTGAGATTTTGAAGTCGTCCCTTGCTGTTATTTCAGATTATTTGAAACGATAGCAGCAATTTTTACTCCCCTCTCCCTCGAAGTCAGAGGTTTTGGAAAAATTCTAGATATGTTGTAATTCAAATGCTAAACTATAAAACCGAACGACTACGATTGAAAGATTTTATGGATAGAAAAAGTGCCAAAAATAGTCTCTGGATGATGAATGATCCCCTTAATGTTCAACGTTAAGTGCAAAAGTTACAAAGCCCACTACATAATTCCGGTCCTTACCTTTTCAACTAGCTTTCAGTAATTAAATTCTGATCAATAGTCCCTGAGATTTAAACTTATAAAATTGTCAAATCTCCTCTCTCTCTCTCTCTCTCTCTATATATATATATATATATATATATATATATATATATATATATATATATATATACACACATGTACTGGTAGCCACATTGAACATTGAAATGCTTATATTTTTGGTTCAATGGGACGACACTACTTGACAATATGCAGGCTTTTTGAAGATATAATACTATTCTATGGTTAAAATTTAATGAAGATTGTAAAAAAAACAAACCAAAAAACTATATTTTAAACCCAATAAAATATGCGCAGATTTGGCTACATTTGTATACATAGTGTCTTGCAGGCCGGTTAAAATACGAATTTACATTATTAAATTATCAAAAGTTCAAAACAATACATATAACGATTGTCGTTATTCCATGGTTTTTAAAAATATTAGTCCTTTTTTTCTTCAAAAGGAATAACTATTACTATTCGGACTTTTTGAAATAAGGATTGGTTATTCTTATTATCTGAATCCTTCGAACAACTATTCTCATCTTGAGTGGGATTTGCACAATGTTTCAATCGATGTTACTTCCGACCTTCTTAGGTGCATCTTGTCAAACTCTGGAATCTGTCTGTCGCAATTTTAAACATTAGTGTAATGTATAGAATACTTGTTGATATTAAGTTGCAAACGTTACCTTCCTAAATATAAATGTTCAATTTACAGTGCGTGCGACATTAAATAAAATTGTAAATTACTTAGAAATTTTACCAAGTCGTGTCTGACAGAACGTGAGTTAAATAAAGGGTTCCATTCGATATTCTGTGCAAATTTCTGAGTTCGATAAAATACGCCTGAAGAAAACGAGAAGTTACATTGACCAAAACGTTGTGCAAATGGACTACTGTTCGCTGTAGTCAAGAAATATCCAAATAATAAACTGAAATAATTAGTAAAATGATCGTATACATATTTTCTTTTTTAAATGTACCACGTTTATTAGGATAGATACACAAAATTTAGTCATGTCCGGACACTTATTCTTTTATTAGTCATAACATTGCTTACAATTATTCCAAACCCTGGCATTGTGATATAGGAATTTAACTGTTCACAAAATTATAATAACCACAGCATTAGGCTTAATCTACGCGTAGAAAAATTACAATTTTATATAGGTTTTTGAATAAGACATTTCCAGTTTATACAACGGGAATTAGTTTTGGTTTTTGTCCGTTTAAATAAACACTATTATAGCTCTAGTAGTGTATTATTGGGCTATTTTAATGAGGACGTTATAATATTTATTCATTTACTCACTACTCCATGTAGTTCAATAGCATGCAAACATATAAGCTATATATATCTGCTCCTTTCAAATTCAGATTACCCCCAAACACAGAGTATTTCAGATACATTGACGACATCTTAATTTTTCTTCCTGAAAATACGCGCATAAATATCATTACAGACAAATTAAACTCAGTCGAACCTTCCATAAAGTTTACCTATGAAACAGAAAACAATAACTCATTACCTTTTCTTGACATACTTATAATAAAATCCAATAATAAACTATCCTTCAAAGTTCACCGCAAAACTACACACAAAAACGATTACATACATTTCTATTCACACCATAACAATAAAATAAAAACAGGGATGATAATTGGTTTCTTCTTACGCGCTTTCAGAATTTGCAGTCCTGAATATCTGGACGAAGAATTCAAATACCTTACAAACATTTTGAAAACCTTGCAATATCCGACATATTTCATATTGAATGCTAAGAGAAAAGCCACACAAATATTTTCCAGAATAAATAATAATAAAAAATCATACACACCAGACCTTTCTCTCATAAACAGACATTTTCTTTTACCTACACACACCAATAATACAATAATTTATAACACACTAAATAAACTAAAAATTCCTATCGTACAAACCACATCACTAATCATAAGACATATATTAAAAACCACGAAACATCTCTATAACAAACTAGTTTCCGATGGAGGTATATATACTATTCCTTGCCATAATTGCCATCATAAATACGTTGGTGAAACTCAGCGTAAATTGGAAAAAAGGCTCAATGAACACAAAAGAGATATAAAAAATAGCAATTCTCTTAGTGCATTATTCTCTCATTCATTGCAACATAACCACACCTTTGATTTTAAACAAGCAAAAGTAGTTAAATTTATTTCAAATAAACCGCGCCGGAGACTCCTTGAATCTGCGCTTATCGCAATTTCAAGCACTATTAAACAACGTGGAGGTTTCTATAACATAGCGCCATTAATAAGTAAACTGTTATTAAAAGAACATTATTTAACTGTGGACACAGGTTAACTTTCTCAGACCATTCAAACACCCCCTGTAATAATTAACACATAATCTCAATCAATAAATTACATAAAAAACACTCATTTCATTCCTGTTACAAACTTATATTTAAATTTCAACAGATATATCTTTTTCCCAATAAGAATATAAACTTGCGTTCATAGTTTTAAAATTAAATTAACGACTAATTGACGTCACTAAAATTTCCTTCTCTTTAACAGCGCCAGCCCCCCTTCCTTTTTGAATTTCCAACATCAATTTTTCCGTTTCTCTTAAATAGAACTGCGTCACACTGTGCACGTGAAACTTTTTCAAATATTTTGTACTGGTATATTTTTTTTGTTTCTTAATCTCATTCACCCAGAGGAAGTCTTGAAATAAAGACGAAACGTTGGTGAACACATAATACGGTTTGTTCCTTTTTTATTTTCTCTCTCTCTCTCTCTATATATATATATATGTATATATGAAATAAAATTGAGGTGGAAGGACCTGAATACTCAACGTTTCGCCCTATTTATGCGGGCTTCTTCAAGAGGGATGGTCATTGACGAGAGAGTCGGAGGATTAAGGTTATATATAATGATGGGGGAGAGCAGCGTGTTTTCCTTATGTAAATTAGATGTCATACATACATGTATATACATTTTATGGGAAAATAAATTATAGTAAACTAGTGTGGTGGATTACGTCTAAAAGTTATAATATTGTAGAGATTAAAAAATTGCGTCTGGAAATATAGCGGTGATAGATTAAGTAAATAAAATGACACGAGATTACGAAGGAAGTTTTTTTTTTTTAATTAGAGATAATTGAATTGGAATAAAATAGCGTAGTAACTTAAAAGATGGTGTCTAAAAATAAGAATAGGAGCTGATAAAATGGAGTCTAAAAATAGATAATGATTAAATAAAATACAGTAAATAAGTAAAATAAAAATAATAAAATTAAGTGTAATTACGAATTTTTTTTCTTTGTATATATATATATATATATATATATATATATATATATATATATATATATATATATATATATATATATATATATATATCGCCTTTAACCGGTGTCTAAGTTGATCTTTTTAATAATTATTTTCGACAGAAAGGGAGCAACGTGGAAAATACCTTTTCTTTGCTTAATTATATTGCTGGAATGGGAGATTAAACGTCGTGTGGATCTGTTATGTATGTGTTTAAGGAAAGTTGCTTTGTTAAAATTAAAATGGTGGTCGTTCTCCATGATGTGACATCGGGCGAAACTTTGAGTATTCAGGTCCTTCCACCTCCATTTTATTTCATATCGTCCGATTTAATCCGGCTCAACAATCATATATATATATATATATATATATATATATATATATATATATATATATATATATATATATATATATATATCTTGAGTTGGAAGACATGTTTAGATTCAGAACAGTTTCCGATGGTTAGTTGTTCTATACAAGTCCTGGAGATAACAAGTTCTCAATAGACGGGTGTTCTGTACAGGTTCCGGACTTTATAATTTTGTAGCCAGAGAGAAAAAAAATTCTTCCCGTGTTGACACGAAGAAAACATATGCAAAGTTGCTAAAAAACAGGTTTGATTTTTATGGAGCAATTCTGGTTTCTGATTAGTTGGTAGCAGAACATGAATTAATTTGATTCGTCAGCAGCGTTTATAAATAGAATCTTCCCACTGTGAGGGACTATACCCTATTATAAATCCAAAATATTGCAAATATATTTATATATATATATAAATATATATATATATAGCCAGTAGAGTTTAGTTTCCTAGAAGTACATCCAATGAAACAACATGTGTCTACCAAAGAGTGCTCAATGAGTGAACAGATCAGGTATATTAAATTTATTTATACAAACATTAATGGCTACATATGTGCATACATGTTTCTGTAATCACCCGCGTTGGGGGATCAGTTCTCGACGGTAATGCTTGGCCTGAAGACGTAATCCCCCAACGCGGGTGATTACAGAAACATGTATGCACATATGTAGCCATTAATGTTTGTATAAATAAATTTAATATATATATATATATATATATATATATATATATATATATATATATATATATTTCTTACGTTCATGACTCTGCCTTTGACGAATTCTCACTTTTTCTATTCTACTCTGTTTCTCCTTTCCCTCTCGCTTTATCTGATCTTTACTTTCTCACATTTATTCTCTCAGTGTGAGTCTTTCTCTCCTGCTCGCACTATTTTCTTCTAGTTTAACATCTTCCCAACAATATCAATTTGGCATCGATATTGTAGTATCGAAGCCAAGCCGGGAAGATAAAGCAAAAAACACATCTGGCTGATCATCTGAGATCCGTTTTTCTTTTATTCCACTTGCTTAATAGTTTCCCGTTCTCTTTTATCAGTGTAATTATTTAATTAATTGCCGGCGCTGATGGCCTTAATTTCACCACCAACCACGCCCCGCCCGATTTAACATCCAAAATCATTTTCCGTCTCCGATTATTGAAAGCGAATCCTCCAAGTCTATCTGTCCTAAAAGAGAAATAGAATCTCGCTCACAACTTTAAATGCCAGGTGCAGTTGGACATCTTGCCAAGCAGAGACAAGAAAATCTATTAAAAAAAGGAAATCTAAACGGAGAGATGAAAGAAACTCCGTCGATTCAATTATGTCACGTTCATTTCAAGCAATTCGCAATGCTGGGTTCATTTTAAGTATCATTAAGTTATAATCTGCGGAGATTCTTTATTTTTATAGTATGTTCACTCTAGTCCAAAGCATAACGCAAAATACTGAGTATTATAACACAATCCTATTAGTAAGAAGAAAATATATCTTGAGGGACGGTTATTGAATTAACACGCTTCGCAATTACAATAGTAATGACAAACGCAGGGGCAAATTGTTTCATGTACACATCTTGAAATTTTATTTACATATGTCACAAACGCTTTTATATGTGTTACTATAGAATGAGAAAGGGACAGAGATAAAAGAAGAGTGGAAGGAAGTAAGAGCCAGAGACTGAGAGAGGGAGAGAGAGTAATACATGGAGAAATATAGGATAAAAGGAACAGAGTCAATAAAAGAATGAATTGAGACACAGAGAAATATGCAGTAAGAGAGTAACAGAGTGAGAGAGAAAAAGAGAGAAAGATAGTGAGTGAAAGAAAAGGAGAGAGAGAGGGAGAGAGAGAGAGAGGGGGGAGTGAGAGAAAACGCGAAAGACGGCAAAGCATGCTGGACAAAGGTGTGGAAAGATTTGTGAAATACAAAGAGGCAGGGAAATAACGAATAGAGAGAACAGGTCTACAGATATACAAATAAAGAGAGAGGGAGAGAGAGGAAAAGAAAATACATAGAGAGAAAGAGGATATAGAAATACGAAGTGAGTGGATGGATAGCAGAAACTTAACAGATAATGGAAGAAACAGAGAAATAGGAAGAGAAAGACAGAAGAGACATCGACGGCGTCAAATACATAAAACACACACAGAGCGAGCGAGAGAGATAGAGGGAGAGAGAGAGAGAAAGAAAGAGAGAGTAAGAAAGAGAAAGATATAGAGATAGACAAAGAAATAGAGAGATAGAAATACAAGAAAAAGAAGCGTAAGAAAGATATTGGAATACAAAAAGACGGGTAAAGAGCAAAGAGAGAGATAGGATAAGGGAGAGGGAAAGAGAGAGGGAGAGAGAGAGGGAGTGAGAGAGAGGGATGATATAGAGAGATATACAAAGAAATCTCTAAAGATGGACAAACAGAGGAAAGCCTTAAAAGGTCACAGACATGCGCGCTTACGGAGAGAGGCAAAGAGAGATCCAGTGATAGAGAGAAAGAGAGAGAGAGAGAAAGAGAAAGAGAAAGAGAAAGAGAGAGAAAGAGAGAGATTGATTAAGAGACAGATAAAGAAATATAGTGTGTCAGACTTATAAAAAGTGAGCGTAAGAGAGATTGTGGACTACAGAGAGAGAGAGAGGGAGAGGGAGAGAGAGAGAGAGAGAAAGTTGGATTACATAGATATATACGAAGAAAATAGAAAGATAGTGAGAAACAGAAACAGAAAGTGGGAGGATACATAGCAGAAAGCTAAGAGAGGCACACAGAAAGAGGAAAAGAGGAAAAGTAAGAGAGGGGTGCAGACAGACAGAAGAGAGAACGAAAGAGAGAAAACTAAGGGAGATAAACGTTTTTCATGTGAGATACGCATATTTAATATGCACGTTTGGCGATAAAATATTACTTCAAACTTGAGCTTCACAGACGTATTAAGCATCTTAAAGATTTTGGAAGAGTTAGAGACAGAGACATTGAGAAAAAAGAGTAACAAAAGAGAAACCGAGAGGAACAGAGTCACATAGAAAGGGACAGAGATAGATAGATAGATAGAGAGAGAGAGAGAGAGAGAGATAGAGAGGGAGAAAGAGAGAGATCTAATATAAATACATTCATTTAACATGCGCATGGCCGTTCGACGATGTAAGTTCTATTTCAGCGTTAAGAAAATTATGTGCTATTTAAAATTTAAGCACTGCAGACTGGCTGACGCCCGTATAGAAGCTATATTAAGCATCAATAATCGCAGGCATCTATTAAATATGTCAGTTTGATGATTAAAATATTTTAAACTTAAGCTTCACAGACAAAGGAAAATGCTATTTCAAATATAACATTGATATATTGACTGGCAGAGCATGTTAAAGAGATTATTAGACGCAACTAAAATAAGATAAGTCTGTTTAATCTGCGCGCTTTGCGATTGAAATCTAAAATTGACAAAATATCTTGGTATTTGTTTTGTTGTCTCTCTCTTCGCCTCTTCTTGATCTATCTTTCTCTTTCATTTAATTATTAGCTGCCTTCTATTTCATTTTCTTTTCCCTATAGATCTCTTAATCGCGGGTGTAAGCTGGACAAGACACAGAAGCAAAAATGTCCCTTAACTAGAATCACCTTTTTTCCATCGTAGGTCTTGTGTCAGGAACGGGATTTGCTTTCAAGTAAGCCTCGTTTGGATGCGCCCACTGTATCGTTCTATCATATCTTTGCTGTTATCTTAGTCTTGACAAACGAATGAAAATGACATTTCAAACTAATGCTTAGAAGAAAAACGAAACTGCCATTTAAAATTTAAGCCTGACTGACAAACAAAAATACTATTTCAAACATAATCTTCATAAAATAATCGAAAATACTAAAGTTTTACGGACAAATGAAAATGCTATTTACAACAAGCATTTTACAGAGAGACGAGAATCCTAGTAAAAATTCAAGTTTGAGGTGCAAATGAAAATGCTGTTCGAAAGTAAAGTTCGTCAAAAATGCCATTTTACATTAAATTTGACAGACGAACAAAAATGCTATTTCAAACTTAAGTTTGACCGACACAGAAAAATGCTTTTCCAACTAAAATTTCGCAAACAAACGAAACTGCAATTTCAAATGATATTTGACAGACAAAAAAAAATAATGATATTTCAAATTAAATTTGAACGATAAACGAAAAGGCTGTTTCTTATTAAAGTTTGACAGCCATACAAGAATGCTTTTCAACTAAACGTTAATAGACAAACAAAAATACTGTTTCAAATAAAAATTTGACAGACAAACGAAAATGCTATTTCAAATGAAAACTTGACAGACAAACGAAAATTCTAGTTCAAATTTAAATTTGACAGAAAAACTAAAATACTATTTCCAATTAAAATATGACAGACACACGAAAATGCTATTTCTAACCGAAGCTTAAAAGATGAAAGAAAATATATTTAAAAATGTTTGATAATTGTGCAAACGAAACCTAATCTCAAAATTAAGCTTGGGGATCTGATCATATCTTAGTCTGAACTTGAGCAAAATACTTAGAAAACCATTCCGTTATATAGATATGTAGACACATCTAAAAATAATATCTCTAACTTTAGTGTGTTATTATATTTTATTAGAGATACATAAACGTACCTAGTATAATTTAATCAGTAACTTTGCGGTGGAAATTTTATTTTAAATATAAGCGGGAAAGATCAAAACGAAATCTATTGGGCACATAATCATGATAGACTTACTCAATGACAGAACAGCATTATATAGAGACAAGCATTTAAGCCCACCGTTGCCCGGGTGTTTGGAGGTGTGTGTTGAGAAAAAAAAGTGGTAGTAGGAAGGCAGGCTCAAACTCGTACCGTGAAAGAGGAAAAGAACGGGGAAAACGTGACGTCTTTGCTGTTACGACCCCCGTCAAAGCGGGAGTGACGTAGATTTAAATTAAGGCTAGAAAATCGAAGAGAGGGGATGCCTTTCGAAAATATAAGCAAAAAAGCGACCCCTCCCTGTAGAAAACTTCCCAGTTGAGGATGAAGAAATTAATGTTTTAGCCAATTTTTGGTATTTATCGTCTGAAGGATCAAGCTTCAAAAGGATACTGATCTTGTGAAAATCCGTCGCCTCAATCGAAAGTTTTAGGCAGACATGCAAACATATATACATTTATATATTGGTAGCTCAAATTTTCGACCTAAACCGATTAAAAAATCTTGCCCTATCTCTAAATACCCTTTATGTAAAATTTCAAATGTTTAGACCAGAATTTTTCTGATTAATTTGGTAGAGACCGCAGAGGTCACATTTTTTAAAAACATTGACCCCTATTATCACCCCTGAAAATTTATGGTTTGGGGCTCAAATCCAGTTATTAAGTTAGATCCATGTCCAAGTTACCTATACCTAAAATTTCAAGTGGTTATACCCAAAATTGGCGGAGGAGTTTGGTAGATTTCTCAAAAGTCAAATCGTTGAACTTTGACCCATTAACAGTGAACTCTCTGGTCGAAAATGGATTACCAAGATTTTCCCAAATCTCAGTACCCCGTATATCAAATTTCGAGTCTGTAGACTTAAAATTAACAGAGTAATTGCGTAGGGAAATATACACAGACACACAGACACACACAAGCGTACACTTTTCTAAATACTAGCATGCGTGTCCGGTGTTGCTCGGGTGTTTGGAGGAGTATGCTGAGCAAAAAAAGGGTCAGATTTTAAAATTTTGCCCCCTGTTATGGCCCCTTAAAATTTATTTTTTGGGCTCAAATCAAGTTATTAAGTTAGATCCATGTCCAACGTACCTATATCTAAAATTTTAAGTATGTAGACCTCAAATTGTCAGAGGAGTTTGGTAGAGTTCTCAAAAGTCAAATCGTTGAACTTTGACCCCTTAACAGCCAAATTTCTGGCCGAAAACCAATCACATAGATTTTCCCAAATCTCAGTAACCTGTATATCAAATCTCGAGTCTGTAGACTTAAAATTGACAGGGTTATTGCGTAGGGAAATGTACACAGGCACACAGACACACACAGACACTTTCACTTATATATATATATATATATATATATATATATATATATATATATAATTGGACGCAGCTAAACTTTGGTTCGTCCGTCAAATCTTCTGGTTTCTTAATGAAAATTAAAAGTTAAAATTTAAAGACAACCTAACATGTTATTGCGATAGGAAGGTCACCTTCGTGATCGCGCTTCGATAAGACAAACCGACCGGCGTGTTTTGGTTACATAAGTTAATCTCTCTCTCTCTCTCTCTCTCTCTCTCTCTCTCTCTTCCTCTCTCTGTATATATATATATATATATATATATATATGCGTGTGTGTGTGTGTTTGTGTTTGTGTGTGTGTGTGTGTGTGTGTGATACTCTCGTGTATTGGAAAGAAGGGAACCTTGCCTGGCTGAGTTAGTTCTCAGTGATTTTATTCCCTCGTCTTATTCTCGCTCGCCTTTACCTCCAATCCCTCAAACGCTGTTGGGGAACATCGGCCGCGCAACACACTTCCCTAAACTGAGACATGTCTTCAACTGTCCAAAAGTCCAGACTATCCGTAAACTTTTTATGTCATAAACCGTCGCAAAATTCAACGCCATTCTCAAAACTGTCAGTGATCTATCCCAAAATATATGACCTGTATGTCAGCTCTTTTGTCCTGTAATCTTGATTAACAATCCTATTTTAGCTGTCTTTGGGTGTCTTGCTAGACAACGCTGTTTTCATTGTTTTTCTACTAAGCTCACTTTCTATGACATTGTTTCTTCAGATTAACTTATTTCTTTAGAGCTGTTGCAGTTTTCCTCTTTTTTTTCTAAATAATTGAGAAGAACCTTGATAGTATCAAACTATTATGACTGAAGTGTGCCAGCGCATAATATTGAAATCGTTGCCCATCATAAGATTACATAAAATGATCGCATTTGACTTGGCTTGAACTCGATTTGCCGATTTTACATTGTACGTCATTTCAACTTAAGCGTGACATAATCTGCCGATGAGATTCGTAGACAGCACCTATATGTTTTAACCGGTAATTTTCGGCATAAGGATTATATATCTGACGAATACCTGATTCACCAAGAAATTGGTATCTCATCTAAGTACTTACCCCTCCTTTTTTTTTAAAACGTGTATTCCTTCTAAAAGGTACATTGACACTGAGACGGGATTAGGTGTCAACTTTATAAAGGACATATATAGTGGGAAGTTGGGCAGCAAGATGTCTGTTCATATTATACTTACATTTTTGGAGATTTGTACAGTCGGGGAAATATAAGACAAGGAGGGAGTTTCAAATGCAACGGTTCAATGACGTGAGTTATTAGAATATGAATTTGCAGCATCTGGAGACCTTGGTTGTGAAGGGCTGGCAATTTTCCACTAGTCGAGCTTCTTGAAGTATACGCAATGGCGGCCTTAATTGCAGTAAGTTCGTTAGAGTACATTTAATAGGAGGAATCGTTGAATAAGCACAGAAATGCAATATTTCGGCGATAGCTCAAGGGTTAGAACACAGCACGTGCAAGGTTATAGAGTTGTTATACCCCCGTCGAAGATGGGGAAATTGGTGGTTGTTACACCAACTTCTATGTCGCAAAAACACTTTATACATGCACGAATTAGGACTCCATAGAGATGTAGAATACTAACATGTGTAATAAGTTAACGATCACAGTAGAGCGAGTGCAACTTGTTTGCTGTACACGTATTTATATTTATAGGATATAAAATTGGAGAATTATGCCGCAATATGCTTGCGGACATTGTTTTACATTTTAGTGTTTGTATGTTAGCACAACACAGGAAACAGAACAGGGGGGAATTTCGAAGGCAAGCAGTCATGCGCTATTAGAGTAGAACGTTTTTCGACATATGGAAACAACAACTGAAAAGCGGCGTCATTTTGCTGCTAAGCATTTTAGTCAAGGATTTTTACATAGAGAGCGTCCAAGTACAATAAGTTGGTTGGAATACATTCAGGGGAAGTGCGTGTAAAACAAGAATAATTCATTACGGCATCGGAAATACACTTTGTTTGTAGCGTGTTCAAGAGGGCAAAACTAGTAGCTGGTAAACAATTCAAGATGTGACAACACTACTCCATGCATGACGGCTGTATAAACATACAGGTTACTGGCAAAGGTAGAACTTTTTGTAGCCAGGAAAAGGAAAGTTATCGTTGCAGCAGACTTGTCAATATCTTCTACGTATTTATACCAATGTATGTGGCCTGTCAATGTAGGAAGCAATGAGTTTGAACGATACACCCTCCGTAGGAGTATTATAATCCATAGCAATCGATGGTTGGAAAGGCTTCTCATAATTGTCTTGATATTATTGAAGATGCCACCTAATTATGGCCCCATTTTACTGACGGTGTGAAAGTTTTTGCTGATTTAAAATTTCATCTTGAAAATGAGAAATTGTTTTTGAAAATCTTTGAAAATCGTAAAGAACTTTGGTCTCTATCCCTTAATTTCATCTGTCAACGAACTTATAAATTCATCGCTTGTAAAACATTTAGGTCTGATACTACACATATATCTAACTTATGTTTAAGCTCTTCTCGTGATGTTAAGCTAACGCCACTGAAATAGTTTTGTAATACTCGAAGTAAATAATAAGCCAAGGAGGTTCGGCCAGGAAAAATATGCAGGATAAGTCAAGATTTTCCAACTACATTCTCCGAATAGATTCTTGATCAGTTGTGCTATGTAAGGGTGAATATTACGAATTAGAAGATGACTTCCTTTCTATTGATAAAGAACATATACGCCGGGTCAAAACAGGTGTGAGCATTACAAAAGAATATATGAATTATTATTTAATAATCTGAAAAACAAAATATGAATAAAACATAGTGATATGTTTGAAAAATACATAACATAAATGACAATGATTTGAAATATCCTTTTTCAAACCGACAAAGACTTTGCATCGACCTGATAATTAACATATTTAGTCGCGTCCACATATCTCTATAAATATTTCTGTCCATTTGTTTGTCACATTGTTTGAATTTAAATTTCCTCGTTTTTCTTATGTTTTTATCAGTATGCCATGCTTAAGCTTGAAATAACTTGCTGGATGCGTCACAAAATATCCATAAGCTGCGATGTTGGTTACACGTGTGTAAATGATTACTATGAATGTTTCCAAACCTTAAATAATGAGAATTGATGCAATGTTTATTAGTTTATGCAATGTAATTATGCGCCTTACGGGGATGCATTCTAGTTAATATATGAACGACTAAATATCTGTCGGTGTATCTGTATGTCTTTCTGTCTGTCTCCATATTTTCAAACTTTATCTCCTCTGAAAGTAAAAGTCGCAGGACGGCACTAAGAGCCTCAAATGATTAGATTTTTTTACGAACTGTTCTTTCATAGCCGGTTAGAACTGTTGTTAAGAGGTCAAAAATTGGTCAAAATTGAAAAGATTGTTAAACATTTTGTACATCCATCTTAGTATATTTTTAATTTTTAATCGGCTTATGTGCGTGTCACGTTGATACAGTAGTAACCTCCCCAGCTTTAAATGATAAATGTTCGGTTTCAGTTCTAGCTGATGCCAATTAAATATTTTTTTTTTTACTTTCGAAATCACGACTCTATAATAATATATATCGAAGTTTGAACAAATCAATATATCACATGTAAGAGTAAGCAAAGCCGCTCCTCTAGCCCGCTAGTATATAGTAAATAGTAAACTGTGTTCAAAATCAACAGGTAAATATTGTTTTAGCTATTAAAATATTTCACTACGTTATTAGTAATGATTACTCATTCATTTATTGTATTCTTCATATTATTTAGCAGTTATTCAATAATTCATGGTTTTTAACAGGCCGTACATGCTGCTATGGTTAAAACTTATAAATGCTACACCGACTGACGAACATAATTATGTAGCAATATGCCTCCAGTGGTCTAGAAGTAGATGTTACTATTTAGTTTGTGAGTTTTATGATAACAACTTTATTGAAAAGTTGGGAGTGACAGACCGACAGATTTACTGGAGTACATCGAAATTGGTGAACGACACTTAATTATGTTCAGTCGACATTTAACCTTATAGTAGAGGCGCTAGCCCACTTCGTGTGAACGAAATTAGTTAACTATTCTATGATCAGGTTCAGAACTCTGCACACTTGATAAACAGAAAAAAATGTAGTTCAATGATTAGTGATTTAAAGAGAAAACACTTTATCCATTTTACGGTTATTAATTTGTGTGAAAATTATCCCATGATTATAAAGATTCCTTATTGTAAAGGAGCTAATTAAATCATCACATATTTCTGCACCTTATCACCGACCTTTTGCGAAATTGTTTGAATGATTCAATATTTAAAGGTGACAAACAAGGTAATGCAATAACATTTTTTTGGCGAAATTCTTTGTAGCGAAGGCTTTACACGGCGAAGCAAAGGAAGGTGAATTCTTTTATATATGTCCTTGTGGGCATGTTAAACGTGTGAGGCCAACTTCAGAGAAGCTACGATCAAATGATACAGTACGCATCATTGTGCAAAATGAAACTAACTCAAGTGCAAGATTCCAGTTTCTCCCAAGAGACTAAGGACGGATAACACGAAGTGGTTTTGGTTGAAAGGCAGTTTCGACTTTGAAATCGATCAAGACTAAAATAACGATTCAGAGAAAGAAAGAGAAAAGAAACTGTAAACGAAAATGAAAGATACAGGGGAAGACGGAGCATGAACGAAAGACAGATAAATACATAGAGGGAGAATGGAAGAAAAAGATACAGAGAAAGAGGAAAGGGGGCGTTGTTTTTAGTGAATGCGTTGGCTATTAGCATGAGTAACTTCCAATTAGAAAAGTTTTTTTTCTCGAGGTAAATATTGTTTTACTTATCCATATAATATTACCAGCTAAATACTCGCCCTAGGACATGTAAAATAAATCTTCTAAAAGAACAATTGTGCACAATTTAATGCCCCCCCCCCTGCAAAAACTAAAAACAATATATAATGCTTCTAAACCTTATATTACGTATTTTAATTCTAATGCTGATAAAAGCTGTTACAGAATTTCGATGATGAAAACTGTCTAAAATTCAAGGCTTAAGATTCGTCCGTCTTAAGATGAAAATGCTATTTAGGGAATCTTGATCAATTTGTGCCTGATTGCCATAGCTGAAAATCACTGTATATCTGATATGGTTATATTATTTTCCAATGGAAAATGGGCCTATATTATGACTTTTAAACGTCCTTTAAAATTCTTCCAATGAAGTGAAAATTGGGGAATACCTATTCTATTAAGCTAGTAGCCATTGTTAATATTTCAGAAAAAAGTGGAAGCTGAATTTCAACAGATGGGCATCTATCCTCTCTTTCGCCCCTTGCTTAAAACGTTATTAACCAACTAAATATAGTTCACATATTAACCTCTTACGCCTAGCGGTTGAATTAAAAATTTCATACTAATTAGTTAATTAGTTTAGGAGTTAACTGTGTGCATACGCATATATAAACATATAAATATACATAGCTTTATAAATATGTAGATTAATATGCGATTATTTAAACCAATTTTGACAGAGTAAAATTAAATTCTTATGAATGAACACTGTAGAAGATTTGGCCTGCTCAAATCAGTTCTGGGTACTTGTTCCCCCATTTCTCTTTAGAAGACGGTACTAAAAGAATGGATCATGTGAAGCCGAATACGATTTCAAAGTAGAAATATGGGGCCGATTAACTAGAATATCTACCACCGAGGTGGCCGAGTCCACCTCGTTATTGACGTCATCACAAGCAGCATTCTTAATTAATTCCGGTGCGATTTATTTAATCGATTAAGTTCGATTATTATTAAATGCATTCTGATTATTAGATTCTAATCCTAGTAGAAAATTTAGGAAGCCTTAGATTTACTCTATCTAGGCGTACAAAAGAAACGTTTGTTGAATTAAGCCTTCATGGATTTGGTACTCAAATATAACTAAAAAAAACTTATGAGGTTATCATGAACGCTAACCGGTTAGTCAGATATATATGTATGAAATGAACTTCGAATTGTCAAATTTACATGTTTTTAGACCTTTTCTGATGAAATCATATAGTTTGTATGCATTTTAAATTTGTTTCTTATACGTGTGTAAGAAATCGACCCTATCATTATTTATTCTATAATCTGAAGTATCAAATATTTCCCTGTGAATTTCTCCATCATTTCCTTCACATATGGTGTGATTATTGTCTATTAGAAATATTTTACCATAAAACACAAATGCTGTGAAAAATTTCCATGCCAGTGGAACTCTCTGCCGCTTGCCTGTTTCCCACCGGACTACAACTTGGATGTCTTCAAGTCCAACGTTAACAAATTCCTAATGAACTGCCCCCTTAAGTAAACACTTCATTAAATCTCCACACTAACGTAATGGGCTTGCAATAACTCTTATCCCTGAGTGGCTTCCGGGCCTTGATAAGTGGTGATCACTGTGTAAAAAAAATGCTGGTACTGACATAGTAGTATGCAAGAACTTTATCTTATCTGAGAAAATAAAAGTGCGTAGAATAAACGATTAGCATTTTAAAAACTCACAATAGTTATAACATTATTGCGTTTTTGAAAAAGCTTCAACCAGAACTTGCCCCCAAACTTAAAAAAAAAACTGTTTGAGCGTTGTTTTAAGTAGAATTGCTTCCCAACACACAGAAAACCCTCATCAGTATGCCCTGTATTTAAGAATTCAAGTGACAGGTCATCTCCCTCTCAGTACATACCAGTATGTCTCCCGTGTGTTATGAGTAAGTTGCTGGAATCCATATTAAATAAAGAAAAGTCAACCACCTCAGCAGAAATAACTTTCTTGGTGACATGCAATATGGTTTCCGTTCTGCTAAATCTAAGAGGATTAGTGAATCTCTCGACAAAGGCTTCCTTTCTAGGGCAATTGCTCTTGACCTATCAAAGGCATTTGATAAGGTATTGCATAAAGACCTACTTCACAAAATTACCAGCGAACGAAATGTACTCTCAATTATTAAACCATTTCTCTCTGATAGGCTCATAAGAGAAGTGGTTGATGGGCAGAAATCAGAAGCACACAGTATTAATGCTGGTGTCCTGTGTCCAACTCTCTTCCTGATCTACATCAATGAACTTCCAAAACACATATTTAAATCATTCGTTGACATCTATACTGATGGCACTTCCATCTATTGCAACGCTTCAAAGACCGTAAATGATAATATTCTCTCTGATTCTCTCTGATCCTTTCTCCTCTAATCTTGAGTGCGTGGTACAATGGGGGAAGAAGTGACTGGTTACGTTTAATGCATCTAAAACCAAGCTTCTATCTTTTCATCATCAACGCTCTGATCCCCTTCTGCTATCAATTGAAATGGATGGCTCTCGTCTTGGGGAGGCTCCATGTTTTGAAAAGCATCTGGGACTGAGCTTTACTCCTGGTCTGAAATGGAACACGTACATCGAATCTGTTGTCAAGGTCGCTGGAAAAATGGTGGGATCCTTCTACCGCTCCAGCAGATATCTCACTGTTGATGCAATTCTATATCTATATAAAAGCCAAGTACGTCCAAGGATTGAGTACTGCTGCCATAGCTGGGCAAGAGTTGCTAAAACAGCCTATCCTGTCTTGATAGAGTACAAAATAGACTTCGTAGCCTAGTTGGGGATACTCTTTTCTTTTCCCTGACATTTCTCTCCCAAAGAAAGGACGTGGCGAGCCTGTCGTCATTTTATCGTTATTTCCATGACAAGTGCTCGTCTGAATTTCAATCTCTGGTCCCCCTTGCCAATCTTTCACGAAAAACATATGTCTAGCTGAAACCACTGTCAGTAATTTCCCCACTCTTTATCAGTGCCTAAATCAAAGCGTAGATTCCATGAACAAAGCTTCTTTCTGAGAAGTGCACGCCTGTGGAACTCTCTTCCGTTTGCCTGTTTCCCACTTGAGTACAACTTGGATATCTTCAAGTCGAACATAAACAAGTTCCTTATAGGCCGCTCCTTAAGTAAGACACTTTATCAGAGCTCCATTACTAGCAATGACTACGATATTGTCCCATTGATTACTTTACATGCACTAACCCTTATTCCCGAGTGGCCTCCATTGATAAATAACATAAGAAATAATAATATGGGACAATTATTTGATATGTAGTTTATGCAGAATAGAATTTCTTGGAAAAGAAGAACGTTTTTAGAATTGCACCAAGAAATAGAAATTAAGTAGAGTTAGGGAGAGTCTAATAATTCCAATGGTATATTTCGATGCAATTGCGACTTTTAAATTAATTATCTCAATTCATAAATTCATGTAAATATCCAGAAATATTTAAGGATTACATTCACTGGAGTCTCTGTGGATGCTACCAGTCTGCGGATGGTTAATTGAATATAGTAAATTCATTAAATTATGTATTACGTGTTGCTATTACATACTACTAAAAAGTTGATTTACTGTAAAAGAATATACTATACGTCGCCCCTAATGTCTGATTGTTCTAAATCACGTTGAAAACTACAATAAATCAAATTTATGTTTTAACAAAAACATTGAAGTTGATTTTCTTTCCCACATTCTAATGGTAAATTCAAGCAAAAAAAAGTCTTACATTTCATATGGAAATGATAGGATTCCCAGAAAGATAGATGATTGCATGTGGAATCAGGTACTTTCTGGAGTTGTAGAATAACGGAACAATGTTAAACAAGCTTAGCAACAGACTGTATATAGGATTTCCACTGTACATATATCCTACGTGCCCAAACAAAACAATGCAGTTCTCAAAGAAGGGAGGCATTCGTTCTTACTGACTCAGCACAAGGCGTTTAGCGTACGGGGTGAAAATAGAGGTGCTTAATGCGAGTGATGATAAAAATTGCAAACCATTTTTCAATTACATAACAAGTCCATTAACAGTCCATTAGTAACATTACAGTTTCCCTTCGCGGTACAGCATACACAATTATGTCGGATGCTTAAATGTTAATAGATAATATCAGATTATTATTATACCGCATAACCTCGTTGACACACCAGTTCCCGTTGGATCAACGAAGTTAAGCAACATTGAGCATGGTCAGTACTGAAATGGGTGACCGTTTAGGAATTCTACGTGCTGTATATGCTCTCCGCTTTTCGGTATTGTTGCCAGGCCTCCGGGACTTCTACTTGCTACTGGACTCAAGTAGTGTTGACTCAGGAAAGGTGTGGTTGGTTATTGCACAACCCTTGCCTCACAATTTCACGCGCAGCTTCATTTACAGGAGGTATCCATAGTCTTTCGAGGTTGAACGGATGCTTTCATTATTTGACTTTTTATTAATAGAATTTTACGAACAGTTGTGCTGTCACACACACACACACACGCACACACACACACGCGCGCGCACATACACACGCTCGTGCGAAAATAAACGAACGTTCATTGATTTTAATTTCCCCGCGCATTTGCAAAAAACATAAATTCTTCTAGCAACCACATAATTTCAAATACGCCCACGCGCTTTTCTCACAACAACAAAAGCAAAATGGACATATTTTTGGTAGACGTAGGCGAAGACAATACCACGTGACAATATCGACCAATGAGACATTTTAGAAGATTGTTTTTTTAACGCTTCCCAAAATCTCATTTCAGTAGCGGTAATCTTGTGCTGGAATCCGATTCAAAAGTATTTAAACGCAACAAACATTCTTTCTCTCTCTCTCTCTCTCTTTTAGCTCCAATTTGACACGAGAACATGTCTCTTGTTTTCATCTCATCGAGGGCATAATTACACACGCCACGCGGGCATGAAAAAAAAAACACTTATGTACACATGCACTCATTCCGTACATTTTCTATAAGAATTACTAACAACGGACTACTTTCCTCATGGGACTTTCGAATAAGGCGAACTTCGCCAGTTACAACAAACAAACTTGAAATAAGGACATTATTTTCACAAGAGACTTTCATTTTCCAGTCTTATTATTTTAACGAAGGACTTTTATCTAACATGACCTTTTAATCTTAGTAATTTCACAAACGATTTTCACCTAATTTGAATATTTTAATCTCAATGATTTCACAAGAACTCTTACCGATTGGACTTTGCTTGTTCATCTTGTTATTTTGTTGAAAAATAAATGCGGCGTGTTTTAAACGACAAGGAGGTGTCATTTTACTTTATTTCTTTTTTATTATTATTTTGTTTAGGACAGAGGAATTTATTTTTTCTTAAATCTCTTCCCCCCCACACAGTTCTGTACTACAGAACTGATAGTGAATGCACGCCGACTATGGTTGTATGTGATTTTGAAATATGTTCATAAACAGTTCCTTTTATAACAGGAAATCATTTAATGATCGCGAAGACACTGACCGATATTTTAGAGCTGATAACTTTTGTGCTAAACTTTATTGAAAGCCGTTGAAGTGGCAATGCCAATTGCTCTAGACATAAGGAATTCAGCGGGTTATTAAGGAAGAATACACATTTACTATTGTGGACATAATGTCAACACAGGTTCGTTTGTTTGAGAAGGATAAAAAGATATAATTTGCTAATTATTTTCAGAGACGTATTTGAAGATTATGTCTCCTTTTGGGGACAATATGAAGTAAAGATGCTGAATTTTCGCGAAAAATATGGTTACACGAAAAATACATAAATGTCAAATAAGTGCCCTTATTAGAAATGTGTCTACGTCATAGAAAGCTGTACCTGACGTGAGCACAGATGCTATGCTCATGCGACATAGAGGATAACTTTATCAAATTAAATCAATAGAACTGGACCGACCAATGCTAGTTTCGCATGTCAACATCAAGAAAGGTATGGTTTCAGTAAATAGATTTCGTTCTCAACAGAATTCAAACGCAGGCAGCTAATGTTTAAAACATGAAATTGATAGGAGTCGGTGTTAGGTGTTGAAGTTCTTGGTGTACGCTTATGTTTAGTTTTTAAAGTATTTTTATAAAGTTGAGAGCACGTGGAAAAAGTCGGAGAAAATGTTGAAAATATCAGAGGCGACAAGTCACATGGCTGTCGTTGTAAACAATTGATGAATGAAAGGCCGTAGCAGTAACCCATATGAGAGACTGCAACAATAATTACAGCAAGATCACAATTTCAATAACGAAATGGAAAGGTATATATAATACGCTGACATAGAGAGAAATATTCTTATGGATTATTCTCTGTACTACAAGGCGGATATGCAAAATATACGCAACATGTTATTTTATAATAATATATTTATATATGCATAAAGTCATAATTATATATCGTCTAAAAACTGATGGCAGTGCTGCAGAACTATGTTCTCTGCGTGAAAGACATATCCTTATATAAAGTTGCCTTTGTAAGACCACCGCATAGCCAGTCTTATTTACTATAACGTCATCTTTATCTTAAGCATTGTCTTTACCAATATTCTTCTGTTTTTGGTCTACAGTATATTGAGTATTCGAACCGATGCAAAACTTTATATTTGGGTTTTAAGCAGGAAAATCAGTGCAAAAATGTGAAAATTACAAATAAATGGAATTTTCTAGGTGAAGGTCGATGACGGCATTACGAATATGCATGCGTAACGCGATAGCTATTAATCATGTTTTAATTTTTTCACTTGCAGCAAGCATTACTTCATCAATGTCAAAGGAAAAAGTAAATTGTAAGCTAAATGTTTTGGTTTCAATTCTCGGTGGTGGCGCACGTGTCATTTAAAAAATTTAAATCATTAATATGTATTGGGTCCAATGTAGTATACTAATAAATACGAAATCTGCATTAATCTAAATATATTTAAGGGTATTTAACGAATAAGTCATGCCGGAATTCCTGCTAATATATATATATATATATATATATATATATATATATATATATATATATATATATAATATCTTATCGCATATATATATGTGTGTGTGGGTGGGTGTATATATATATATATATATATATATATATATATATATATATATATACGCACACACATATATATATATATGTGTGTGTGTGTATGTGTGCGTGTTTGTTTTGTGGATATGTTTTTGGTAGAGTAAAATTTTCTTGAGGAGTCTAATTGCTTTGATAAAATTAACATTCATTTAATGGAAATCCTTTTCTTTATGTACATAGATAGAGGCAATCCCACGAATGTTTTTAAATATCTTACACACATTCCGAAACACAAATACTTTCTATTTACAAATGTCAAGATAAGAATTCTAATATAAGTTTAATCACAACGAGACAACAGGCATAGCATTTATAGTTTAAATTAAATAAATGATACATATAAAATGAAGGTGGATCCTATTACATTAAATAGCAAGGACTCCTGGCGAATCGGGTAAAATACCAGGTGCAATTCAGTTCAAAGTGAAACTTTTCTGGAGGCAGAGCGTTCAGTTTTAAATGCAGTCTATATTAAGAATATGATTGGGAATTACACAGTCTACTCGATCAGAGATTATGAAACGATGCTACCCTAGATTAAATAAACTTAAAATAAAGGATGCCTTCACAGTTCCGTATAGATTCCTGAGTTCGACAACTAGTCTGTCGAATAAGACAAAAATAATTTCCGAATACAAAATATTACACATGAACAAGGTCGGAGGTGAAAAACACACACGCGAGCAGACTCACACACACACACACACACACACACACACACACACACACACACATACACACATATATATATATATATATATATACATATACATATATATATATATTCACATACCTATGTATATATTATTATATAAACAACAAGTAGAAGAGATCTATGTGAATTGTCCGGTTGACGACATGAAAATTTCCAAATTTTGGTCGATGCACGAAGATTCCTTATAATATTAAAAATAATATATTTATAAATGCTTAGAGAGGGACATCCCAAACGAAATGTATCCTAATTTTTATTTCGGTGGAATGGATCAGAAAGGAAATCCATCGTTGTAATGAATGAACTTATGCATTCATTTATTCGGCGCATTTTGAATGGTTATAAAAGCCAATGCAGTTGATGCCACCAGTTTTTTGATGTAGGAATGGCAACAGATATGCGTATGTGAGAAAGTGCCCTGCGAGATTTTACGACCGAAACATTAAAGAAAACAATGATTGCGATAAGATAAATTCTGTAACACAACAAGTGGCTCGTTTTAATGATCCTTCTCTCATTTTTATAGATTTTCAATGTTTTATTTTTTTCAATAAAAAAATGAGAGACCTTACTTTTACAGAACGACTTTCATGTACAAAGAGAAAGAGAGAGAGGGAGAAGGGGGGAGAAGGGGAAAGAGAGAACTTGAATTCCTACTGGAGAGAACTTGAATGCCTACTAGACACTATCTTCGAATGTCTAAGGTCTCTCTGCACAGGGGTTTGCCAGAAAAAAACCGGTATGCGAATACTTTTCCCTAGAAGTAAACCCTGACTTAATATTTAAAATAACATAGTAATCGCTGCCCAAATAAAATCCGCTCTCTATGGTTAACCCACATAAGCTTTTACGCGGAAGGGTGCACCTTCTCTAATTGATGTTATCTCAAGTAAAAACACGAAGCTGGATATTCCACCAGACTAGATAAATTCTTGTCCCAAAACCCAGAAAAACCAAGAGACCAAAACTAAAGATATACTACAAAATATGAAAATGGTTAATTGAGGAGAGGGAAATTATGATCTAAATTTCTTTACTAACTCAGTGTTTGAGAGATAATGAACTTTTATGGAAATTTCGAATATCTATGTATCTCATATAGAGTTCAAGTGTTAGCCCCAGGTAGTGGACCCCTTAATTTCTGAGAACTTCATCTGAAGTAAAATAAAAAAAGTATATATATATATCTATATATGTGCATAGATAGATAGATAGATAGATAGATAGATAGATAGATTGAGAGAGAGAGGGAGAGGGAGAGAGAGACAGAGAAAATAAAAAAAAGAGATAGATGTATGAATAAGTGTTTATATGTGAATCTTATATAGTATATTGTTGTTGATAACTTAATTTTTTCCTTGTTCAAACGGTCGACCGAGAAGTGAAGAGTGGCATCCGTTCTCGCGAGATCACTTCATCGCCATCAACAACAATATGATTAATTATGGGTCCATTGTCAGTTTCTGCGCAATGAATCACATTTTATTTCCTTTACCCGCCAGGGAAACTTCAATGATTGTTGGATTCACCACGAAGCGACTCTATCCTCAACAGGATTTGATGCTCTCTAAATTAATTTGTAAGCCACTCAACAGACGGCAATGAAATTACCCGCGAGGTGATTTCTTTGTTTGTTTCAAGCCGTTGGTCCGAGAGAAACGCACGCTGATCTCAGCCGAATATCAGGAATATTCAGCGATGAGGGCGAAGGTTTTGGCTTCAGATTGATGGACAAATCAATGGTTTGGTGCCAAGAGGAATACTTGATCGCTCTCCCGTATGTGGGGATTGCAGCTTTTATGAGGAAATATGTTCTTTTTTCCATTTTTTATTATCTATTTTGAATTTTTGTTTTGTTATCACACTGATAATACACACACACACACACACACACACATATATAACATATTTTCTCAAAGTGTACATTTCATATATATATATATATATATATATATATATATATATATATATATATATATTGCAACATATTTTATCAAAGTGAACATGTTTCATCGTCTACATGACCCATGAGGGGGCATATAAACAGCTTAATTCAAAACTAGCACGCCAGTGTCTAGTTTTCCATTAGCTGAACTAAACGAATTTGCTCGTGGCAGTATGGTAATTTTGAACTTATACAGAGCAGCACAAATCACTGAAGTATCACAACATGCTCTCATGTCGCAATCTTTTCATATTTAATTTATTTATTTTCAGATGTGTTGCTGATGAATATCTGGGAATTTATTATGAGAAGACAGAATCCTACAGCGAACTCAAGTAGTAAAATGATATTATCAAAATCCGCTATCAATTATCAAAACATAAAGAGCGCCATTTCCAAGTAAGGGTTGCACTAAGAGAGAACGCAATTAGGTTCATGGTTCGAAAATTGGAAAATCACGTATCAGTGAGTGACTTTCAACGAGATGATAGGCATTGCAGTGTAACAACCAATAAGAACAGGCTGAGCGGAAGAGAGTGTCGGAAAAAATATTCAACCTTAACTCAAAAACGTTCTCAACAAATGACTATTTCACGAAAGACGCTACGAAGATTGTTCGACTCACTGAAACTTTTCCATTATAAAGTGAAAGTTGCTGAGCATTTAAAACAGGAGGTTCCTGAGGAACGACGTCAATTTTTGCTGAAAATTTAAGACACGATGATACAAATTTTGTAGGCAAATTGGTATGTGTGATGAAGCTCATTGCCAGCTTAACGGCTTCATAAACATGAAAATTTTTCATTTTGGGGGATCATGGCATCCAAGAGTATTCGACCAAATAGAGTAATATCGCGAAGTTTATCCCGAGGGTGCTCAGAGATCAGAAGAAAGATAATCGAGCTGGTCAATTCAAATCTCGCAGTTCTCGACACGCTGGTGACTTTCGACGGAAGCTGCATCTATTGCTATAACCCAGAGACCAAGAGACATAACTCCTAGATAAAGCATACTGGCTCTCTCAAACTCAAGAAGGCCAGACAGAGCTAATCCACCCAGAAACTTATTTATACGTTTTTCTACAGTACGAGCATTACTTACATACACTGGGTTCCTACTGAACAGACAGTTGAGTTTTTAAAGGAGTTCAGGGAGAGATTATGTTGGAAAAGAACAGTACTCTTTAAATCGAGTCGGAGGCATTTCAACTAGGACAATACATCAGTCCACAACTCCGTCCTTATCACAGACTATTTGACCAAGATGAGCATCAAGACAGTTCCTCGCCCTCCATATAGTCTAGCCTTTGCTCCCTGTGGTTTTTGGTTATTCTAAAATAAACCCTAGGAACACCTACGAGGCTGTCATTATCAGACAATGGAGGTCATGAAAGAGGCTGTGACGAGGGTCCTTAACACGCTCACAACGAAGACGTCCATGGGCTTTACTGAAGTTGTTGGAACGGTACAACAAATTTATTGTAGCCGACGGAGATTACTTCGATAGGGGTGAGCGTTTCATATGTGTACTCTCAATACAATTCCCAATACAAAAACACCTGGAAACTTATTGAAAGCACCTCGTACACGTTTTGTAAATAAATAAAAACGTCATACAAATTGGGTTAATGTTGTCCATAGTTTGAATGCGGTACTTGAATGACATAAACTAGTATAGAGGGACCCTTATTCTACCCGAAACCTAATTTTGCACTTGTTTTACAGTTTCAGCTTTTAAATAAGAACGATAAGTGTGTAAGTAGGAGCTTCCCAAAATCTATCTGGATATAAGCTGTTTACTATTTTCGGGATTTTTCAAGCGCCTAAAACAAGCAAGCCAGTTTACTCGTCGGAACCGTTGTCGATTGTGAGATTAAACAAAAAGCGTGGATAGTGTCCTCCGAGATAGGTGCCGTTTTATTTATTTTTTAGAATACTGTTTCATGGAGGCTCTCTAATACAAGAAAAGTTAGAGAGGGAATGTCACTAATATGTACACTAGATAAGAGATAAGAGTGGGATGGGTACTTAATTCAACGTGCACTATAAATTTACGGGAAACAAGTACTCCCACATAATTCATCCAAAAACACATACGCTAGCACGGTACAATCTTTACAGCACAATCATGTTGACACACCTGTTCTCGCAACAGTACCAAATAGGTAACCATTTGGGAACACTAGGCTGTATGTGTTTTCCGCTTATCTCGGCATTATTTCCAGTCGGTCTGAACACACACGCACACACATTCATACATATCTATCTATCTATCTATCTATCTATCTATCTATCTAAAAATAGTGCGGACTCTATAGAGGTGCACTTAGAGATGTGCAATTCTTGCCGCAATAATTCCATACGCAAGTACCCTGCAGTTAGTTGCCACAGTCTGGTAAGACTGTACGGAGAATTTTTTTATCTTCTTAAAAAATTGGAGAGTCTAATCTCAACCTATCTCAACAGATCAATGGTCGTTTAACATTAATTTCTCGCTAATAATGACCAGTGGATTCCTCTGATACTTAAATTGCAATAAACTCTTACAGCCTTCAGTAATCTCCGGCGTTTTCAAGTGGAAGTCTGCATGGGACTATACCTCTTAGCATTTCCAATATATCGGACTTTTTACGAAAATTCTGTGTCGTTTGAACAGAGGCTATTATTATTATTATTATTATTATTATTATTATTATTAGTGTTGCTATCATTATTATTATTACTTTTATTGTTGTTGTTATTATGAATGTTGTTGTTATTATTATTGTTATTGTTGTTGTTGTTGTTGTTATCATAATTATTATTGTTGTTGTTTTTATTATTATTATTATTATTGCTATTATTGTTATGGTTAATATTCTTCTTATTATTGTTGTTGTTGTTGGTGGTGGTGGTGATGGTGTTATTATCATCATCAACTTAATAGAAGAACTGATGCAGGTACACGTCATATAATAATAACATGTTTTCGCTCGAGTTTGAATGATAACAGGTCTCCCCAGATTTCCAATACCATCTAACTCTATAGGTAACCATTGAAAATCATTTTAAGTTATCATAATGATTGTGTGGGTGGGTGTTGAATCTGTACTCCTCTAACCTTTCTGTGGAAGTCGTGTTAGTGCTCCTTATCCCCAGTCTTTTCATTTCCTTAGGTCTTGGCGACTATTTTATTGTATTTTATTTGTTACTTATTTACTGTGAAGAATGTTTATGAGATTTATTTCAGTTTCCCCGGATACACGTGGTGCCGCTTTCATATTTTTGCTTAATTTCTGGTGCAAATGTTGCTAGTTAAAGTTCTTAGTTTATGCTGATTGGTTTTCATGCTCGGGGATTTTCCTTGTTATTTATAGTATTTTCCTTATTGCCTTTTATTTTATAATCTCACTCTTAAGATTGATTCCGATTCCTGTTCCTCTTTTCATTACTGCCCCACGTACTCCTACTATTATTGGTATTATTTTGACATTTTTGTACAAGGGAATCTCGAAGGCCACTAAAAACTAAGGTTTAATGCGTGTACGGTAGTCACCAGGAGAACAGTGTAGTAATAGTTAGTAGTAAGAATTCTGTATAATTTGACTAGTTACGGGGACAGCTCAACAAGAACTTGTTTACATTGGACGAATTGAAGACGACCCTATTGTAGTCAGCTGGAAAGCAGGCAAGAGGGACGGATTTCCACATGCGTGCAATTCGCTTCTTAATGTTTCTTATTTTTTCCCAATTTACTGGGAAGTTCTTTGTATTTTATTCGATATTCTGTCTCTTTGATATTTACACAGTAAAGTGCTGGGATAGCAAAATCTACAATTTGGCATTTCTTTCTTTGTTATAAAATATTATAACATCGGATCTCCTTGCTTGGGTTAGTTTATTTGTGTACACCTTCATGCCTCCAGAATATTTTGTTATTTTCCTTTTCCAGTACTGGTTTATGTCTATACCATTTGTCCGTGTGTTCAAAATTCAGTTATTTGCATGATTCCCAATGAACTAATTTCTTACGCGTTCATCACATGTTTTGTTTTATTTTGAGATAGTTTTCTAGCTTCATGTAATATACCGTTTTATCTCGCTGTCTCCATCTTTTTCTATTCATTTATTTTAGATTTGATGTAGTTAGTTTTTATCGTATTGTTTCGAGCAGTGACAGAAGCGATTCCGCTACCTCTTTCAAATATGCTTTTTTTAATAGTCATGTCTAGGTGTTTTCAACTATCTCCCGTCTTGCCATTTTTTTATTACATTTTCACCCGAAGCAAGGCACATTGCTACTTTGATCTAGGAGGCTACTATCATGGGCATAAGCTACAAGGATACTATGTGGGGAGTTGAGCAGCGTCAATGTAGCCGTTTCTGTTCCGAATGTTCTTCTTTCGTCTTTGTGTTTCTCCTTGAATTAGTCCATTTTCTTTAGTGCTCCACTTCATAAAACCAAACGATACCCTGTATCTAAATGTTATAACTTCCGCATTCTATTTTTTTTTTATAAAGGAATATATTCTCCATATATGAATATAAACGCTTGTGCTTATATCATAGCCATACTAAAAAGCACATGATGTGGCTGTAAAACAATGTTATGTCTTTCGATTAGCATGGTCTTTTCGTACATTTTATCAGAAAATTAATAATGCATTTAGTGAAAGGCTTAAAAGATTTTACAATTATTCGTTTGTTCTTGTTCTGAGTTGTCAAATGTCCACTTCCTTATATTCATAGTTAGAAAGTATTTTCAAATAATAACAAGATACATTGAAATGAGCACGGACAAACGTATTGATTAGAAACATCTTTTTTTGCAACCTTATACTTTTTTTGTATATTGGGACTTTCACTTTAATATATCATACTAATTAGGAGGCTGCAATATTTATCACTGGCAAAAAATGGTGGCTTTCCCTTATTCGATATTTCAAATATTAATTGATTTCCAGTACTCTTCGTCTTTTCTGTTATCATTTCAATCTCCTTCTTGTTTTTGTACCAGTCATTTACCCGTTTTTTCTTGCAGATGTTTTATTCTTTTGAAAGCGATAATAAAAATCTAGCACTCAGATCTCTCCCATTATCAGTGTAAACCCATTCCTGTTTTCCTACGGATAACGACTGATCCTTTCTTTTAAATTTAAATGACCATGCAATTATGATGACTTATCAATTGACAAATTACATCCTTTGAAAGTTCGTAAGGATACATGTTTTTATCTTTAAATTATTAAAACACTAATGCAGTATATATTTAATGCAGTAAATATAGACAGAATATATATAGAAAAATGAGACAGGACAATTACAAATTAATAACACAAAACATTAACATAGTGTTTTGATAAAATTGTCATTCTAGAAAAGACTACATAATGCCAGTTGCATTTGATAACAGCCGGTTTTCCTTTTTTGTTGCAGACCATCTAATAGTAAACCAGTTGTGTACGAACCCCAAGAGCGATAGAAGCCTTCTATCATGTCTGAAACCTCCATAAAGTTAAACGAGTGAGATCGCAACCACGCTGCTGTACAACTCATGCTTTTTGCCGATCCAAGTTATGACAACAGGACCATTTCCAGCACCCTCAAAATGCAAATCCGGACGGTTCAACGCTTGAGGGCACACCTCATCGAAGTTATCGTCCAGGCTTATTGTTTTTATGGGGTTTCAAGTGAGGGTTTCATCATATCACCTCACATCTTCGATGTCGGCTTGAAAGTCAACATCAATGTGTACCTGGATGTGCTGAAGAGTGTGATAATCGCCTGGTGCAATCAGATCGCTGCTAGCCAACTCTGGATGCAGCAGTAGGACTCGACACCGGCCAACAAGTCCAAAGTGAACGAGGCCTGGCTTCAAAAGGAGTGCTACGACTTTGTGCTCTTCTTTCACTGGCCCCTCTCTTCCTCCGACTTGAATGTGCTGAACTACTTCGTTTGGTCATACGTCAAAAACATCACCAACATAAACTTTCACAACACCAATACCAGCCTGATCGCTGCTATCCGCCGAGTATTCGCCGAGCTCTCGCCGGTGTTTGTGGAAAATGCTTGCTCCCAGCCCGGGACCCGTGTCGAGGCAATGTTTAAGGCTGAGAGCAGACTACACTGAATATATGTCAGCTATACTACATGATGAAGTTACCTAAATTGATTTTTTAATAAAAGGTTTAAAAGTAAAGTTGTAATGGACTTTTCTTAGGGAGGAGAAATTTCTCGTTTCGCCCTGTATGTCTTAACATTTCAGAGTAAACTATTCTAGACTAAACACAGAAGAGTATCTATGTTTGTCTGTCTAAGCTGTTTACTCCACCATTATTTGATAGTATTTACCCCTTTCTCATTAACCGTGTTCATTGGAACTTAACATAAAAATATCTACAATTTCAATTCTAAAATATTGTCAGCAGTAACAATGTTATTAGGCATAAAGAAAAAAATCTTCATTTGTGCAAACAAGCTTAGCTCATTGACATTATACATTTACATTACACATTGACATTACATATAGGACTTGATTTGTTTGTTTTTTTCAACCGAAATATAAAATTCAATAATAAGAATGGAGATATGATGGTTTCAAAGAAATTGACAAATTATTGTTGTATTTTAAATTATCTCTCTTGAGACAGACAATGTCTAGTCGATAATTATGAATGATTAGTGGGTTAGACGAATGTTTTGCTGTCCTATTTTAAATAAGTTGATCAATACACACACATACGCACGCAAATATATATGTATATATATATATATATATATATATATATATATATATATATAGTAAGTTATAAAATCTATATGTCGATTTAGCGTAGTTTACCAGGCCACAAAATTTGCGAAAGAAAACCCGAATAACAAGAAATATTACGTAGGTATGACTCCTTAGATTTCAAAACTCGACACTATGACCACCAGAGTACATTCAACAATAAAAAAAAACACCGTATGAAAACAACACTAGCGAATAAATACAGGGAACTCAAGGAAAGCGGACATTCGCCGGTAGTCGAATAGAAAATAATAAGACACGCTACCACGTGTAGGGACCTAGACGACCCATGTAGATTATGCCTTCATGAAAAATTTACTATCTTATACTTTATAGAACCCCAACATCTATTAAACTATAGAAGAGAAATAGCAAACAACTGTATTCACAAGATAAAATTTACTCTAGGATAGCGATACAAAATAGTTTTAAAACTAACAAAAACTATAGACAATAAACAAATAAATAAATTAAATAAACATGAATATACATAAACGATCACGCATATATGTATGTATATATATATGTATATACATGTGCATATATATATGTGCGCACACACACACACACACACATATATATCGCGAAGGAACAGGTCAACTAAGGGCCAAATAGGCCTTTGTCCGATAAATGCATTCTCATTGGCTGATAGGAAGGGCGCGGCGGATACTAGAAAGCTGATTAGCTTACTAAAATTTCAGTAGAAGATGAGCATATAAACACGACAAACAACCACAGAATTCGCGCATAAGCCTGAAGAATCCTAGAGTGGATGAAACGCGGAATATTCAGTGTAGCTTAATCGCTATATACATCGTATAACTTACTAACTAGCTCTACCTACGTATTGAGCACTTTTGAAGGAAATACTTAAAGTTTACGCCGCATAAATCTATACTTTCGTATATAAATTTTATGTAAGTAAATTAAGTAGTTATATATATATATATATATATATATATATATATATATATATATATATATATATATATATATATATATATGAAATATTAGTACCAACCGATTTCTGGTTGTAATCTTACATCTCATCAGCGTGGCACAATGTAGACAGATTCCAGAACCTGAGTCTTTACCACTAAACAAAAATCGAGCTAGTAGAAATGCAAGCAATTATCGTTTTCTTCTTATACGCGTGTTATATTTGGTTTAATTTATTTGTGGCATCAGAAAGTATTCAATTATTTATAGAAGTAAGCATTTCACATACATTCTTCGTGGGAATCATTTCCCCTTCACCAACGTGATTCCAACTTATTCAATTATAAAAATAGACGTGTTTGTAACTTTAGAACTCATCATGTAATAATAATAATAATAATAATAATAATAATAATAATAATAATAAAAATAATAACAATAATAATGATAATAATAATCACAACACCAACAACAATAATAACAGCAATAACCATATTAATAACAATAATGATAACAATAATAATAATAATAATAGTAACAATAATAATATCAACAATAATAATAACAACAACAATAACAATGATAATAATAACAACAACAACAATAATAATAACAATAATAATAACAACAACAATAACAATAAAATTAATAACAACAACAATAATAATTATAATAACAATAATAATAACAATAATAATTATAATAACAATAACAATAATAACAACAATAATAATAATAATAAAATAATAATAATAATAATTACAGCAACAATAATAATAACAATAATTACAACACCAATAATAATAACAATAATAATAATAAAAATAACAACAATAATTACAACAATGATAATAATATTAACAATAATAATAATAACAATAATAATAACATTAATAATAATATTAATAATAATAATAATGATAATAATAACAATAATAATATTATTATTATTATTAATAATAATAACAATAATAATAACAATAATAATATTAATTAAAATAATAATAAAATAATAATAATAATAATAATAAAATAATAATAATAATAATAATAATAATAATAAAATAATAATAATAATAATAATAATAATAATAATAATAATAATAATAATAATAATAATAATAATAATAATAATAATAATAATAATAAAGAAACTATCCCCATGCATATTTTTATAATCACGGAATTGAAGTTATTTAATAATTTAAAAAATGCAATAAATATGTGCTAAATACTTTTCAAAGAATGTAATTTGTCAAGAAAATATAGACTTTTATAATTGCAACGTAATAAACTAATTACTTTAGTTGTTTTAAATTTCTAAATTCCATTATTTTAATTTGTTTCTTTTACATATGAAAAATTATAAAAGCGTCAAACAATAATTATACTAATTTTAATTTTAAAATCGTATTATCTATAGTGTAAAAATGTTAACAAAATCAGCTTTGATGAATGGAATAATTTTCTGTGTTATATGTTAAAAATAATCTTTAATGGAAAATTCAGTAAGCTATGCTAAATATTCGGGACATGAGTTTAAGAGACATTTTGATAATGTCGTTAAAGAAAATTAAAGGCCTATTTCATGAGTGTAGTTGACTTGAAGGATATTGCTTTATGGTGTTATGCCTATCTCGATTAGTCTGTAGAAGAATTGTTTCTCTCACATTAAGCTTACCTGTGATAGTTGTGGGAGATTTGAGAAGAGGCAAATAATAACTTCTTCTAAATCCTGAAACGGGCTCTGTGAAAGCGATACGTGTTGACCATTCCAGGCAAATTTTTGTTCGATCGTGTGCGCTGTGTACTGTCAGAAATGTTGTCCGTCGGGAGCTGGTCTATAGAGTTGCATGAGATTTCATGGGAGAAAACAATTACGCAAGTTAAAGACGTACACGCAATTCCTTAATCTAATGTTCTTGTGATGCCCTTCTGCAATGAATCAAGTATATATATATATATATATATATATATATATATATATATATATATATATATATATACACTTATATACATATATACATATATACACATACGTACACATATATGATTGCAGCAAACTCGTTCTCGAGTATTGCCATTCATTAATAAATCTCTGGCTCAAATGAGGCAGACATGCACCCCACTAGCAGCACGTGCCCGACGGTCACGTCTATGAACCTTCTACAGTTTCGTACATCTGCTGATGACCGATTCCAGGATATGCTGCTCTGAACACCTGCCGGTCCAGACGTTGAATATTCCAGAGCCTTTATTCCCATTGGCGCCCTTTCCGCATCACTCCTCATTGAGTGTCCGTTTTCCGTTTTAGGCTACAGCCAGCCTTTTTGTTATCGAGATACACACTAATGTAAAATGTGAATTCCATTACATATCAAGAAATGCCCGTGCTTGAAGCTTTTTATAGAGAAGAAATACTTTGCACTGAGACAATCCCACTCGCTGAACAAATGCCACATTGAACTAAAAAGCAGAGCCAACATGATTGGAACCATTGGTATTATATCAGGGGTTTCCTTCTCCTAGAGAGATAGCCTTCACCACGGCTTACTGAGCCCTCCTCAACATAATGTCATTGTATCCATGACTGGGACTTAGGTTGCTGGGCACCAGAGAATACTCAACACGTCGGTAGGTCATGTATGCCGCAGCTTACAGCCCCTAAGCTCCTCTGGAAGTTTTTCCTCACCCCTAGCCTTTGGTTAAAAGAACATTGACCCAGAAGGCAGTGGAGGTCCGGTTATACGGCGCAGGACACTCGCCGTTCACCAGAGCCTCGTCTGCGTGGCAGTGGTCACGACGTGGACGTGGAGTTCATTTGTCTTGGAGAAGTACGGTATGACGCTAAGACATCTGTGTGCTTTTAACACACATCCACACCAGACCTTGACCACTACATGCCATACACGCACACACACATACACACGCACATATATATATATATATGTGCATTTTTACCTAAATGCGAGTTGGGAATAATTTTCCCTTTGACCAATTTGGTACCCCCTAAATGGGGGGGCATATATATATATATGTATATATATATATTATTTTGAAAATATAATTATCCACGGACACGTGTTTCGTCGTTTACGACTCATCGGACTATATATATATATATATATATATATATATATATATATTTATACATACATATATACATATACATATACAAATACATATATAAATATATATATATATATATATATATATATATGATTGCAACGTCTTGTCAGACGAATGCCACTCCATCAGACATTTAAAATCCATGAGCCCAAATGCCTGAGGGAGTATCTCTACAAATATGATGTTACAGAGTCTTAGCTTTGTACGACAGCTAAGTCTCTCTCTCGGTTCAAAATGTTGAGATCCAGCAACAAGCAAAAGCAAGATAGCCAGCAACAAATTAAACTGCAGACCAGCATAATGCGGATAATTGTCTTCCGCTTTATATTTTTTTAAATCAGAGATTTGCTTCTCTTAGGAAGGTTGCCTTCACCACGGCTTACGGGGGCCCTCTCCACCCCATATATATATATATATATATATATATATATATATATATATATATATATATATATATATATATATATACGTGCATATATGTGTTATTTAAGAAGGAAAACCTAGAATTAATAAAATAGTAATCAACGTTTCCTGCCTATTTCAGGTAACATCTTCAGGATTCCATAGGAAAATGTAGAATTATTAATTCTCGGTTTTCCTTCTCAAATAACATAACGTCAGCCATTGCTTGTATTTTTTTTTGTGTTTTACTCATATATATGTATATATATATATATATATATATATATATATATATGAATACATATATACATGCATACATATATATACATGCATACAAATATATATATATATATGCATATGTACATACATATATATACATATATATACATGCATATATACATATATGCATATATACATACATATATACATAGATATAAATACATATATACATAGATATAAATACATCTATATATATATATATATATATATATATATATATATATATATATATATATATATATATATATATGATGGTTGCAACGTATTGCCAGACGAGTGCCACTTCCTCCGACACTTAAAGTCCATGAGCCCAAATGCCTGAGGGAGTATCTATACAAATATGATGTTATAGAGTTATATCTTTGTACGACAGCTTAGTCTCTCTCTCTCGGTTCAAAATGTTGACATCCAGCAACAAGCAAGAACAAGATAGCCAGCAACAAATTAAACTGCAGACCAGCTTAATGCGGGTACTGGTCTCTAGCTTTATGGTTTTTTAAATCAGAGATTTGCTTCTCCTAGAAAGGTTGCCTTCACCACTGCTTACGGGAGCCATCTCCATCCCAACACCTACATACACACACAGAGATATACACGGTGCTAGTTGGCCGTTGACCCGAAAAAGGGTTCATTCGCCCCTTGAAAGGTCTTCTTTTTAATCCTTCAGGGAGACTAGCCGCCCTCCTCACCAAACAAGTATGGTAGGAGAACTAGTTTAGTCGCCGATGGTCCGACCATGAGGCAGGTAGTACTGCGTTACATGGTACCAGTAACATATGACATGACCTGACACATATGCACATATATACATATATATAAATACATAGACATATGTATGATGATTGCAACGTCTTGTCAGACGAGTGCAACTCCCTCAGGTACTGAAAATCCATGAGCCTGAAGATAACCTTAACTTTAGTCCTGCCGGAAATAAAAATCACACGCACAAGCAGACATGACACTGAAGACGGTCACTGGTATATATACATATATATACATGCACACATGCATACACATATGCACATACACACATACAAATAACCCACATATATGCATGCATACATACATACATACATACATACATACACATTAAATATATGCATACATAGACATACATATACATAAACATACACAAGACGGTCATTGGCATGCTTACACACACATATATATATTTAAACGCAAATATACATATATACAGATAATCACAAATCTTTAAACATACACATATATGTACAGACACCATGAATACACATACATACGTATACAGACACACATGCATACATACAGATATACATAGATACATCCATACGTACACATACGCACATACATATATACACACACACTTACCTACATATGCATACACGCACGTAAGTATGCACTCATACATACATATATACATACATGCACACCTACAAATACATACACATATACATACATATATCCATACATACACACACATACGCATACATATATACACACACTTACCTACATATACATACATGTACGTAAATATGGACTCATACACACATCCATACATGTCCACACATATACACATATACATGCATACATACACACATGCATAAATACACATACACACGCCCATATACATATATGCACACATACACACAAACACACATATACATACATATAAACATAGATATACACACATACACATGTACATAAACATACATACACCTATACACACACACACACACACACACACACATATATATATATATATATACATAGATACATATAATAATGGCAGATCAATTACTACATGCTTCCAGCATTTCAGACTGCGCCCGTAACAACTTTTCGATCGCAATAGGACCGTTTTTTTTCTTATAGCCTGAAGGAGTATCTGTACCTGATGGTGTTACAGAGTTGTAGCTTTGTACGACAGCTAAATCTCTCTCTCGGTTCAAAATGTTGAGATCCAGCAACAAGCAAGAGCAAGATAGCCAGCAAGAAGTCAAACTGCAGACCAGCTTAATGCGGGTACTGGTCTCCCGCGTTATGTTATTTTAACGCAGAGATTTGCTTCTCCTAGAGGGGTTGCCTTCACCACGGCTTACAGGGGCCCCCTCCATCCCGCATACACATGGAAATAAACACATGTGTACATAGACGTACGCCAACTTACGTGTGCATGCGCACAGACATACAAACGTATTCACACACAGGCACACATATACGCATATACACACACATGCAAAATACACACGAATAAATAGTCCAAAAGTCATAAATAGTAAGTAAGTGATCAGCGATTGGACCATTTTTTCCCTTTTCCTCCCTGTTTGGATTTTGTTTTTCTTTTTTAGATAAAGTTTGTTTCTAACCAATTTTTTTGCAACACATGACGATAAAATTAACTGACTTGCATATAATGCTCCAAACAAAAGCACGTACGAATTGACAAGAAAGTCCAACTGAAAGTTATTTAAAGACGGTTGCACTTTTTTTTAAAATAAAGTTTGATTCAAACTCAGTTTTTGCAATACACGACGATAAAATTAACAGACTCGCATATAATTTTCCAAACAAAACAACGTACGAATTGACAAGACAGTTCAACTGGAAGTTATTTAATATGTTTAATAGTTATACATACATACATATATATATATATATATATATATATACATATATACACATAAAAATATGTATACATACATATATATATACATATATACATATATACACATATACATATATATACGTATACATACATATATACATACATATATACATATACACATATACATTCATATATACATATACATATGCATGCATACATACATATATAAATATATCCGTACACATACATATACATACATATATATATATATATATATATATATATATATACATATATGTGCATATATATTCATATACATGAATATTTGTATGGATATATATATATATACGCATATATATCCATATATATACATGTATGTATATATATTTATATAGAAAACAGGTTTATTTATATATATATATGTGTGTATATAGGTATTTGTCTATGTTTGTGTGTGTTTATGTAAGTATACGTGTGTATGTAGGAAACATGTGTATTAAATTCCTGGTGACTTTTGCACTTGTTTTTTTTAATTTTTTCTTATAAATTTTAACGTAGGATGAAAGAAAGGAAACATATTCACAATAACACGACAAAATGAATATACAAAAGGAATGAATAGCATAAATAAATGGAAATTAAGAAAACATTTGCTGCGTCAAGATTATAACCGAACGGAGTTTTTAAAAAGCCAGAAACTTTTGTCATAGTCAGTCAAACTTGATTAAATAATTAATTGCTGCCTAAACCCGCGCACAGGCACACACATTTATATATGAATAAATGGCAAAAGTCTATATTCCAAATTACATTATGTTTACATCTTATTATTTATTCCTTTTAGTACGTTGACATACACAATTTTTGTCAGCACTTATTTCAGAAATCAAAATCATTCATTTAATTATTATATCAATCAATGAATCTATTTTGCTCTTTACTCCTCAGAAGAAATAGCACCACTGGACCCATCAATGGGCAAATAGATTCATTGAATAATATAATAATTAAATGAATAATTTTGTGCTACGAAACAGGTGCTGTCAAGTATTGTGAATGTCAACTCACTTAGAAGAATAAACTGTAAGATGGTCAGCATTATGTAGATTTGAATAAAAACTTTTGACATTTATTTGTTATAGGCTCTCTAATTGCATTGAGCTTCGTAATTTAAGGATTAGTATAAATGAAGGTGAAGTATAATTCCAAAAACATTTCCACTGATATATATATATATATATATATATATATATATATATATATATATATATATATATATATATATATATGTCATCAACATACAGTACTGTTTTTCTGTATCACATCTCATCGGTACGACTAGACAGGCAACTACCTCAAGATAGGATCGAACCCCGACTGCCAAAACGACAGTTACGACTTCTATGCATTACGCTATTCAGCTGCTGCGGTGGGGGTAGTGAATTAACGATGTTTTACGCATATATATACATATATATATATATATATATATATATATATATATATATATGCATGTGTGTGTGTTGATGGCACACATATATTCGTTTTAGGGGATTGGTTAGATCATTAATTACATTATTACAGTTGAATATATAGATGGTGTTTCTTTTTGTACAATACTTATATTACTTCGGCCTTACGAGTCCAAGGTGTCCGTATTAAGAGACAACTTTATCATGCATGCATAAATAATATTTCAGAAAAAAATGTTGAACTTGTTATAATTACTTATGGTCGTGTATTTTACTTATAAAAAGATTCATTCGAAAATCTTTAAAAAAAAAACTTCCGCTAGTGAATAGAGTATTTGATAAAATTCAGTTGTAAAGTTGTAAAGTAAGACTCAATCCTCAACGTGGGTAACACTCAAAATACAATTGCGAATTACTTAGGAATTCTACCAAATCAGGCTTACGAATCAAGAGCATTCTACTCTTGTGGATGTAAATAAAAATATTTAGTTCGGTATTCCGTCCAAATTTATGAACTCGACAAAAAGATTCCCGAGTTCCAGAAAATGCACTTTAAAAACGTCACAGAATACATCAACCGAAAAGCTATTAAAATAATACTCCAAACAAGAACAGGCAACTGAAGAATCGAAGTAATAAACTTTTAACTTTGAAACAACCAGACAAAATTGTCAGAGATTCTTCTGCAATCGTTTAAAATGAATTCGTTTCAGTACAGTGAGAAAATATAATGTATTTATTGTAGTATTCCAGGCCAATTTATAGACTATATTATGAGTAGATGTGTTTCATTTCCGTTGTTCCCCGATTTTATTATTTTGTTTGCCATTTATTGAATTTGATTTCCTTTTTCATATTTGAACAAGATAAGAGAAAGATAATAATTAGGGAATATGTCGGTAAAGCCGGAAGAGGTTGGAAGTTGTGGAAACGTATTGTCTAGAGTGAATATAATAGATCGCAGATCTGCACAGCAATAAAAGGTATTTTTATAATTTATATTTAAGAAAAATAAATTTTAATCTATTAAAAGACTGCAGCTAAGTCATTTTGATAGCTAATAATGTTATTATCCCCATTGGCATGGTTTTCACAGTTTTCAAATGAACAACTATGGCTGCAATGGCTGGACATTGTATAAACCTGCATTCCTGCGTTCTGTTTTGTTAGGAAAAAGAGTTATCAAGGACAAACGTTCTACGAATTATTTATCTAGCATGCAAGTCATAATCCTAAAAAGAGTATAAAGTTGATCTTGGGTTTATGAAAGCAGCCGGGTAACTTTTACTTTCCTTATTTTGTTATTTAATTCTCATATTCTATGAAAGATATTTCTGACAGAGAGAGAATAATTGCTGTTTTCCGAGCCAGAATATATTCAATTAAACACTTGTCGTAGTCTTCTTATTACCTTGAAATGCCTTACTTTTGGGTAATTGCACCAACTAGCTAAAAGTTCTCTTTTAGCAACTACGCATATAAAGAGCACTCTTTTTAGTTGGCACAATTGTCCCCAGATTTGGTGCAAAGAACGGAAGTAGTTATAGCTTCTTACATCAACTTGCTTCCTGCACTTTCTACAGCGATTTCTATAAAAAAAAATAATTGGTTAATTCAAAGATGATACAGCCATATCCTGCAGGAAAGCAGGTTTACTTCAGTTTTTGTAGTGAATCGTAAAGAAGAAATTCTGAATTGACACGATACATGTTTCTTAGGGCAAAACCATAAGTATGTAACATTGCAAAGGTAATTCCGAAGAGATCAACAATATACCAAATCAATTTTTCAAATTAATCCTTTTCTCAAAAAGAAGAAGTAAAACAATATGGAAAAAGAGGGAGAGAGTGCTAAAACCTAATATGCTGACTAACTTCGTACGGTATTGTTTTTAAAGATAAAGAGATCAAGGCTTTTGAAGTCAAGGTGTTGGCAAGATATCACAAAGTCAGTCGCACAATCAAAGATATAAGATGTTAAAAAAAAGATGGTAACAGACCTGCAAAAATAATAGGTCTGCACACGTCGCGATTTGATTCAGAACAACAAAAACAGAAGCACTTCCTAGACAATATGAAAACTTATCTACGAAGCCAGTAATTTTCCTCCTTACACAAAATCTTACATTGAAGTCAACAGAATTGCAAATTCAATGTTTTCGTAGTTTTATGGTAGAATTAGTTTTAGCACGATAACCTTTATCTTTAATTGGGGATATTGTAGGTAATACATCCATACATTGTATTTATGATAAAATACGATGGCGGTCCCAACATTAATGCCTCCGATTTTTTATTCCGCCTGAATATATCAGAGAAAATTATAGATTGCAGATGTATGATGACTGAGTTTATGCATTAATAAGCTGAACGTTTCATCTTTCCGCTGCAGTGTGAGACTCTAAAAAGCAACGTTTCTAATAGACGCGCGATTCAGAGATACGCCATTGATATCCTTTATGATGATAAAGTTGTATCAATCAAGATTTACCAGCGCTTGTTGAAAGTTTACAACACGAATGTAGTTAATATTAGCACAGTTCAGAGATGGGTACATCGATTTCAGTTTATTCGGATGTTTTCCATTTTCGATACTTACTGGAGGCATTGCAATGAATTACATGTCTAAAAACTCTTCCAGACACATCAGTACGTTTGGGTGCTGGATATAACCTTAAACTATATCTGATGGTAAGGCCACAGCTTGCTGGCTTTGGGAAGTGTGGACTACGCCCTTAATTACAATTGCTTCCAAGTCCATTCTGACCCAGAGTGGTAGTACCTGTTTGGGTCCCAAGTTAAGTTAAATAAAAATCGACGAAAAAAAACAAATATATTCTATTAAATTTTTTCTTCAAAATCACTGAATTCAGCATTAAATAACCTGAAAAGGGTTGATATGCTATAAAAATCAACCAACCAAATCAGTGCCTTTGTGTGGAATTTACAAACATCGGCTCAGCTGTTTCGGAATCCATAGGGGGCGAACTCTCACATTCTCACAAACATAGACAAAGTGCCTTTTATATACACGTAGTGATACACATGCGTCGCGCCCAATTAACATTCATGTCTACACATTTTGTTTCTGTAAAATACAACATCTGATGTTCCTTAGATATATTTAATTTATTATCTTCATCTAATCTTTGTTTAACAAACAAAAACTGAAACCAATTTAGAAACATAAAAGAATGATAACTTTCGATCTATTATTCCTAATAAAGCAAATAGAAAAGAGGAATTGGCGCTTAATTTTGCATAAATTTATTCTATACAATTATCAAATCATGAAAATATGATTATATTTTATTTTTCATATATTATTCCAATTATAGCAATGTATTTAGCCCAGTGAAGAGTAATCTATGCTTAATTTGGTTAAGTCGATCTGAAGGAGGACGTTTTTGCATATTTTGGGGGCATATATCTTTTTAAAAGCAAAATACACACCCATAAATTATTTTGACAAGCCCCCTGTTCTGGTGTTGGTGGAGGAGGGTTGATGTCGAAGGTCCCATAAATGACGTCGATCGTATCTTCCTCAACAGGTACTACGTAACTAGTGTGATTTGAGTGACGATCATGAGTACGTTATTTTACAAGTTAATTTAAGGTCTGCATTTTAATAAAAATATCATCTATTAATTTATGGATGGTATGCTATCAATAATTCCGTGACGCAAGTAGAGTTAATTTAATTTTTCTACGTTTAGACAAAGAAACTAAAATTTTAGAAGCTGCTATAGTCGAACCATTTTCGTATTGGTTAAATCTACTTGTGACTCGGTTTTATATTGTTTTTCCTTTACGCTTCAGTTTCCTGTTGTTTGCCTTTCATAATAACTTTCTTTTGGCGCGTTTATGTTTGTAATACTTTTATTTTCTACTCTGATTTTAATATTTCTTCTCGCACCACCGATATCATTCAGAATTATATGCGATCTTTCTTTCAACGTCTTCCTTCATTTGCAGTACGCGCTTCACTTGTTATCGTTGGTTGTTTTTTTTATAGTCAACTTGATTTAAAAGAGATTTCGCATAGAACGCTTTCGTTGCGTGGGCATTTTACTTACATATTTTCTGGTCAAAAGTGTTCGTTGATTAACTCAAAAGGATAACATTTTTAGCAAGTGTGCCACAGATAAATCCTCGGGTTATTTTTAAAATAATGAAGCACATCGTATTTTGTAACAGTCTCTTTAAAACTTACTGGTAAAAATAATTCGCCAATAAAATTAATATATTGCCAGTCACAGCGTGGACCGGCCTTTGTGTTTTCGACAACGTCGGTTGGTTAAGTTTCTTTTACATATGAAAATTTATAATTGAAAGATCGGACCCAGCGTCAAACAATAATTATACTAATTATATTTTAATTATTTGGACTTTTATCCCCATCTTCTCGTTCTTGTTTTCACGACGATTCGGTCAATTATTTCTCTGGCCATCGTCAGGTTAACCGCGACGGGATAAGAATGTCGAATCCTCCAACTACATCCACAGCCTTCAATAGCCGTTGTCAACTCACATGAAAACAACAACTAGAAGATGAAGATAATAGTCTGAATAATTAAAATAAAAATTATACAAATTATTCATCTCCAAAATAATCCCCAACTAATCTTCTATATAAATAAAACAGTACATGTATGTGTCTGTAAATATCTAACAGGTAAACTCTTAAACTACTGGTCACATAACACTGAAATTTTCAGGAAATAATATCCATGCACCAAGGGTGGTTTATAACGAATAATATTTTTGTTTATATACATGAATAACGCGCACAAACACCGGCAAATTTACATGTAAAATGTATATTAACATTGTGCGGTCATGCGCATGCGCACACATAATAGAGAACACATCATTAGGCTGGAACGCTAGATGTTTTGATTAAAATTCTAGCTGATAACACCAACATTTTTTTTGTATTAATAAAAAAGAATGAAATAATACGTCCATTTTACTCGTGGGTTTTTTATTTGTAAGCCTATATATCTTTTATTTTACGTTCTCATATTTATTTCATATATATTTTTAAGATTGAGAGGGTGGAAAATAGCATACGGAATACGAACCGTGCCGAAATAATATAATTTACAAATCCATTCTTAATATGGGAAGGGAAATGTATTTTTAAACTGTTCTGTACTTTCACCTAACAAGTTATTAAATAAGAAACTGAAATACGGACCGTGCTGAAATAATAGCGTTATTATTTAGAAAGCCGTACTTAATATGTGTGGGATAGTGTATGTTTTTTACTATTTTTACTTTCTCTTTAAAATAATTGTCTCAGTCATGAAGACCAAGTAACCAAGTCTTCACCAGGCATTATCTCCCCTTTTAAAAGAAATAGGGGAGAGATGAGATCGCTGATATGCTGCAGCATAACAGATACTACACTTTGATCTTAGCAAAAACGCCAAGTAAGCGTAATATAGTTTCCTACCAAGCATTATCTCCTCCTTAAAAAACAACAAAGCAAAGAATAGGGGGAATATGGAGTAAACCCCGGAAATGGCTGAAGCAGTTTACAATCTCAAAAATACTTTATTGTATATATATTTTAAAGGAAGAGGAGAGTAGCGATACGGAGTCAGGCCCGGAAACCCCAAATCTCCAAATTACTTTATTTTACATATATTCATAAGAGACAGGGAGGATATGAAGTCAGCCCCATAAATGGCTGAGGCTGTGTTGGATCTCAATATTCCTTTATTCCATATTTATTTTTAAGAGGGGGTTATATAGAGTCAGTCCCGGAAATCGCTGAAGCAGTTTACGATGCCAAATTTTCTTTATTTCATATCTATTTTTAAGTGATGAGGTGATATGGAATCAGTCCTGGAAATGGTTGAATCAATTTATGATTTCATACTTAATTTATTTCATATCTATTTTTAAAAGAGGGGAAAGGGAAACTGACATTCGTAATACGGACCGTGCTGAAATAATAGCCTTATTATTAAGAAAGCCATTATTAATATGGAGAGATACTTTTTTTTACTATTGTGTACTTTCATATAACGATTTAAAAATGTAAAACTGGCACACAGAATAGGGCCGTGCTGCTATTAATAAGAAAGTCATTCTTAATATGGAGAAAGGAAGGTATCTTTCACCTACAATTTTATAAATTAAACAAAAACTGATATACAGAATAAGGATCGTGCTGAAATATCAATGTTATTTAGAAAGCCAATCTTAATATTGAGAGGGGAAGTTTTTTAAAACTATTTTGTACTTTCACCTCACAATTTATTAAATATGAAAGTGACATACAATATACGGACTGTGCTGAAATAATAAAGTTATTATTTAGAAAACCATTTTAATATGGCGATAATGTGGGTTAAATTATGAAACATGATTGTCAAAATTAGTAACATTTCCAGGAATTATGAAAAATAATGGAATGTGAGTTAATTAATTTGTGTGTTTTTTTTTAATGAAATAATCAAACCAGACAATTTAACAAAGTTATTATCTTCGGAAGGGGGGTATTTAATGTGGGTTAACATTATAAAAAAGGATTGTAAAAATTAGTAACAATATGAAAAATGATAAAAATGTTAGTTAAGTTATTGGTGTGATTGTAATAAAATAATAAACCCAGCCAATATTTAAAAAGTTATTATTTTGTAAAAGGCTGCGAACTCATTAGACAACACAATGTATTTATGTATTAATTTGGAAATCCTAATGATCCATCTTATAAAAAAAAAATTCAATTTTCTTAAAATTAGTATAGCTTTCGTGGGAAGAGAAATTATTTCATATATGTTGTACAATACCTGTCGAGAGTATGTTAAATTGTTTCATACATGTATCTAACTTAACGACTCGAAGGTAGGTGCACATATTTTAAATATGTATTGTAAATTACCCGTCTCAGAAAAGTAAAATTATTTCATATACATTCTAGAAAGGTACAATTATTTCATACATGTATAATAGCTGTCCTAGGCTAGGTAAAATATTCTTTTGCTAGAAATAGCAAATGATACATAGGCATTAAAACTTCCTCTCTCCAAAGAATAACAATCACAATTATATTCAAAATCGACTAAAATTTTATCATTGTTTATACGGTCCCGAGCAACGCCCGGTAGCCCTACTAGTTCAACAATATAATTTTAGTGTTTTATTAAATATATTAACTATTACGTACTTGAGTATTTTTTCTTCTAACTACCGTTGGATCTTTTATGCCTAATTCTATTTTTTGTTTTGCATTTGCTTCCACAATATGAAAGCGCTTCCGGTGGTTTTAGAAAGTTTTGTCCCTAAAAGGATAATATTTTTTCCAAATATAAAAAAAATCTTCATCGGCCACATAGCCTTTTGGGTAATTTCTAGTAGTTTTTTTTTTCTAGTTCATTCATTTCGAAAATACGGGCAGCCATTTTATTTTCTCATTTATTCCGGGGAGTATTTTGTTATTTATAACGAAACTAATAATAGACATACTCCTTTTCACTTTTTAGGTGGGTAATTATGGAATTTATACTTTACTCTTCTGGCATATAACGCGCCCGATCCCTCTATAGTTTTAGAATCACTTATCACGCTCACAACCCTTGTGAAATGCTCGGTAAGCTTCTGTAGACTGAGATTGGGGTCGCGTTCGAGTTTCGCTAGTACTTTCCGTCTCATTTCCACATTAGCCTTTAATAAAAATGAACATTTAAAATTATCTAAGCTTCTTTAAAGTTGATATGATGTTTGTTTACGACCGATTAAAACGCTCAATAATCGTCCTGTTTAGTCAGATTAAAACGTTTTCATTTTTTATGGAATATTACGTATCCAGCCTGAAAAGTACTGAGAGAAAATTTACGGTTTCCGCGAACCCCAGGAAACGCAGGCTGTATTCTATGAATCTACCGTGTTCAGCAATTCGTAACTTTCGTAAAAGTAGTCGAACTTTGTTCGCAGAAAGCTTGGTTTATATAAATTTTTATATATTTTTTCTATATTATTTCTCGTTATTTTATGAGGTTCTGCTTTATTGATTTACCTTTATATTTTAGTTTGCAGCTACGTTCATTGATGTCCCACTTTAGCTGTCAGAGTTGACAGCGATTGCTTGAAGATCGTTTGACTGCAGTTGGGAAGGACATGTGCGTCATTGTATAACAACAACTCGGCTAAGGGAAAGACCGTTATATAGAAAAGTTCTGGAAAAAACAACTTTTACCTATGTGTAGATTCACCTGTGAAGCATTGCAATAAATATAACGTTGTTATTTCGATGAGAAAACATGATAATAACAAAACCATATCCATTCAGGTCAATCAAACGTTAATCTTGCCATACAAGCAGAAGTTTGTAAAGTCAGGACTGACGTTTGCTTTCGCTTATATGACGACTTCGTTAATATGTAATGACGGAAAGTGTATTTGAGCGGGAAAAGCTTTTATATTTAAATGTTCAAATAGGATTTTGCTTTTTAAGATAAAAATATAAAGGTGTCTTTCGAAACAATGTGATTTGGTTCAGTAGCATTTGGCTCGCTGTAAATTTTTACGTAGAAAAATGAGAAACGAGAAGGTACTTCTAAAGGAATGTATATATATGGTTTTCTAAGTCATCATTTAATAAATTCCAGTAAACTTCCCACTTATATATCTTCTATAATATAAAGCTGAATGCCTCTGTGTGTGTGTGTGTGTGTGTGTGTGTGTGTGTGTGTGTGTGTGTGGTCAGGAATAGGCTCCTATATTGTTGACTATTTAAAAAAAAAACTGATTACATATAATGATAGAAGATGCACCGAGACACAGGAATGGGAATGTTTGATCAGGCAGAACAGTGGTTCATTAAAATTGTGGGGGTCTGCGTTCGCGCCTTGTCCACAAAGTATGGAAATAAAAAATTTAAAAATTTAAAAAAAAACGTTTACAAGTATTTTTGATATAGATGTATATAAGAATACTTTGATAAGTATGTTTTACCTTAACAAGGGATGGTATAATGAAATTGTGGGATCTGCGTTCGCGCGTGGCCTCCATAGAATGGAAATAGGCACAACCTTTAATAAAGACGTATCATATCTATCTGCGTAAGTATACTTTGATAATTATGTTTCAGTTTGAAGAAATATGGTATAATAAAATTATGGGGTGTTCGTTCGCGCCTAACCTCTATAGAATGGAAATATGTCACAAAGTTTAACAAGTTTTTTTATATAGATCCACAGAATATTGTGATAAGTGTTTCATTGTGAACAACAATGGTATAATAAATTATGGGGTTTATCTATTTTATTTTTACTTTCATCATATTTTGCTTTGGTTTTGATACCCCCAAATTCGAGGCTATCTCATTACAACCCTTCCCTTTCATAACCTATCAGACTTTCATAAATCATAGTCCATTTTCTGTCGGCTGTTTTTGAACCCAGTCAACAACGGGCACTTTTGCTAGCATATATATATATATATATATATATATATATATATATATATATATATATATATATATATATATATTTGCAGGTCCCCGGCATTGCCAAGTCGTAAAATACGCTTAAATATATTATGATTAATGCATATTTCGTATTTATTATTATATTTTCTTGGACCCAATATAACTGACTTAAAAGTATTAAAAAATGACTCTTGCGCCAACACCGAGAATCGAAACCAAAACGTTTAACTTACTATTTCATTTTGACTTTAATGCCTGAGCTACGAAGACATGCTTGCTGCAAGGCTTAAAATTAAAACATGAACCAATAGCTATTAAATTGCGCATGCATATTCGTAATGCCCTCGAACGATCTTCACTGAGCAAATTTCATTTCTTTAATTATCATTCTTTTGACCCGATTTTCCCCGGCTATAACCCAAATATAAAGTTTCGCAGATGTTTAAATATATTCAGTTTCATGGCTATAGACCAAAAACTGACAGAGGTGTTTTCTAGGCGAAATTTTTTAAATAATTTTGTATGTGCATATTTAAAAAAAAAAAAAAAAAAATATATATATATATATATATATATATATATATAAAGATGTTTGTGCTTGCTATAATCATTTTAAGCAAATATTACGCAAGTATACATCATGTAGACCATCTGCATGAGGTTAATTACGCGTAATAGTTAACTAAAGATGACCATTCCATACCCCCCAAATAAACAAAACTAATAGGGGCTTTTTTAAAATGGCTGTTTAAAAGAATATGCAAATTAGCTAGATGTTTTGCATATAAATGCAATTCTACGACTAATATATAAGAAGATTGTATTGATATATATTTAATATTAAAACACTTTTATAATATTTAAACCCTTTTCTTCCTATTTATTTTTAATAGAAAGAAAGGGTATTTTATGTGAATATCAATGTACAAAAAATACTAGTATATATATTGTCATCAACAGACAGACAGTTTTGTTGTACCATAGCTCTTCAGCTTCATCAATATTGAAAGTCTATCGCCGAGACCACATTTAGCGCTTTTAACCGTTACTCTATTTGGCTACTGCTAAGATGTTTGTGCGAAATCACAATAAGTAAAACATTGTCCAAACGCCTCAACTGTATTCATTTACTTTATACGCTAGCGGTAGTTTATTATTTCGCTCTCCATTACGCTCAACCCAAGAAAGGGCGTATTTATATTTATCCACAGACAACTATTTCGTAGTATGACAGCGCTTTACTGCTGTGAGATTAGCAGCTATCTCAGCCAGGATTGAAACTCAACCGCCTAGGCGACAGTAAGCGCTTACCTCTATATATCCACATTATTAGTTGGCATTCAAATATCAAAAGCTGTACTTAATTCACATCCATGCGTTTTTATTTATTACTTTATTTTCCTGTTTATTTATTAATTAATTATTACAAGCCAGGGTGCCCGGCGTTGCCCTGGTGTTGGCAGGTGTGTATTGAGCAAAAAAAAAGTGGTAGTAGGGAGGCAAGCTCAAACCCGCACCCCGAAGGTGGAAAACTGACGTCTTTGCTGTTGCGCCCATCGCCAAACTGGAAGTGAAGGATGTTTAAATTAAGGATAGTCAATTTTAAAGAGGGGTTGACTTTCGAAATATAGGCGAAAAAAAAGCGACCCCTCCCTGTAGATAACTGCCCACTTTAGGTTGAGGGGATTAATGTTGTTAGTCAATTTTTCTCTAATTGTCGTCCGAACAATCGAGCTTTAGAACGATTCTAATATCGGGAAAATCCGTCACTTCTATCGTAAGTTTTAGACAAACATACATAATACATACATACATACATACATACATACATACATACATTTAAACAGACAGGCGAGATTGATATTATAGAAGATTACGCACCAGGAATTTTCACTCAGCTATCATCAAATATTTCTATTTAAGAAACAGCCTGTGGTGTTCCCTGAAATCTGTGTGAGAATAAGTCTCCCCAGAGTTTCAGGACTTCTATTTCTTTCGATAACCTGTATAAATTAAGTTGCGTTATAAAACAACTGTTTAGCGTTGATTTCTCGTTAGCAGCGCCCATTTGTCTTCACTGGAATTTGGATGGTAATAAGCCTTTCTAACATACTCTTCGCACTCACCAAGTTGAATCTTGTTTGTTCTTTCTCTCCTTGATCTTTCCAACCAAACCATCGTTGGCCTTCCTTGACTACATGGTTTGGTGCCAGCTGATGCCGACATTTTAAAAATATTGGGGGGGGCATTTCATTACATTATATATTTTCAGTTTTCATTATTTCATGTGTTTCTATTGCCTGTACATGATGTATATTCCGCAATTAATATTTTTTTTTAATAATTCACCCGTTCTTATTATTGTTATCCGCTGTATCTTCTCTCTCATTCTTTTGATTCCAATATCACCCATTCTTTTTTCAAAGTTTTTCAATATTGTTTATAGTATGTCGACTATTATTGATGTTATCTTTACTTTCCTCATATTTCATTTCCATTGCCTAACAAGTTACGTGTATTTTCCACACTCATCCACCTCCTTTATATTCACTCTAAATTTTGCTGGAATGGCACAATCTACGATTTTCGCGGAGTTTTCCTTCTTATTAAATATTATAACATCCAACTTTTACGCTTGTGTAGGTCTATGTGTTTCTACTAAATTTTTTTAACTTTCGTTTTCAAGTACCGCTGCCTGCACGTACTTTTACCATTTGTCTGGGTGTTCACAAAGCAGTTGTTAGCACAGTTCCTAAGCTATTCTCTCTCCCTTGATCGTGTCTAGTCTTTTATTCTGTTAGGGCTAGTGTGCTGAATTTGCTTATTATGTGCTTTCTTGTTTCGTAGCTTTGTCGACAATATTTGTGTTTGCTGTTTTTTGTGTTTTGTCGATCTTTAATTTGATGTGGTTGGTTCTAATCACGTTTTAATAGGGATTCAGATTCTCTGTTTACGTTTCTTTTTCTGTAGCATATCCAAGTGTTTTCGTTATTCTGATATTTTGTCATCCTTACGAATCTTCGTGTAAGTGTTCTCTTCCTCTTTTTCTCTTCTCGTCTTATCCCTTGCTTCTGCTTTATGTTTTGTTTATTTTTTACGTGTCTCATGCTGCCGTAATTATCATTTTGGTGTTCTACATTATGTATTTAATAATACTTATTTAGTATCATTTACTCAGTATTTTGCTACCATTACCGCCCCAAAACTTGCTCAACGACCGGCGCCAACGCCTCGACCGCCCCAAATACTGCCACCTCCCATGCATTATGTCCTTTTTTGTTTTGTAATAGTTCATATTCAGTATCCGATACGCAATCCAACTTCTTGACTAGTCTATAGTTAAGCAATTGTTGCCTAATCAGTAATAGCAATTAGAAATATTTATTTGTAGAGTAGTATGACTTTTGAATAAGAAATAAGGTGTTTCCACAGTATAGTACCCGTATAAAACAAACTCTTAGCCGTGACGTATGGAAAAGTTAGCACAACAGAAAATTACGTAAAATAAAATTTTAAATAAGAAACATGGTACTTGTACAATATTCTACCCAAAATATTAGGTACTTGTACAGTATAGTACAAATATAAAAACAAAAAAAATCTTACCTGTGACGTACATAAAAGTTACTAAAACCGAAAATCACATAATAATCGAGTAGTATGATTTTCATTGTTTCTTATACTGCACAAGTACCTTATTTTGTGTAGAATACTGTACATGTACCTTATTTCTCCTCATATTATTGTGAAAGCGGGTGGGGGAAGGGAACAGGTTTAAGGAGTCAGTCACGGAAATGGCTAAAACAGTATACGATATGAAAACCACTTTATTTATTAAATATTTTTTAAGGGTGGCTTCTAAGATATAACGTCCGGTAATATCTGAAGCATTATACAATCTAAACATCACTTTATTTCATATATATTTTTAAGAGAGGGGAGCTATAAGAAGTCACTCCCTGAAATGGCTGAAGTAATTTACGATATAAAAATTACTTTATTTCCTCTAACAAATTCAGACATTCTATTTTTTAATGGGTGCCCGGCGTTGCCTGGGTATTTGGAGATATATGTTGAGTAAAAAAAAATGGTCAATTTTTTAAACTTTGACCCCTATTATGCCCCCTTAACATTTATTGTTTTGGGCTCAAATTAAGTTATTAAGTTAGATCAATGTCTAAGGTACCTATATCTAAAGTTTCAAGTGTTTAGACCCAAAATTGTCGGAAGAGTTTGGTAGAGTTCTCAAAAGTAAAACCGTTGAATTTTCACCCCTTTAATCGCCAATATTCTGGCCGAAAACTGATCACATCGATTTTCCCAAATCTCAGTACCCTGTACATCAAATTTCGAGTCTGTAGACTTAAAATTGACGGAGTTATTGCGTAGGAAAATGTACACACACAGACACACAGATACACAGGCAGACATAGACTTTCACTTTTATATATATATATATATATATATATATATATATATATTAAATATATTTATCTTATGAAAGAGCAATATAGAGATTAAATGACAAAAACCTATATTCCAAAATTCAGGATGTTAACCATCTTATAATTTTTTCTTTTAATTCAGTTGACTTTTACAATCCTTGACACTATCTGTTTCGTGGCGCAAAATCAACCACTTAATTATTATAGATTTACTGATTGATATAATAATTAAGTGTTTGATTTTGCGCTATGAAACAGACACTGTCAAGAATTGTAAAAGTCAACAGAATTAAAGGAATAAATTATAAGATAGTACATATCATGAATTTTAGAATATAGTTTTTAGTCATTTATTCTCTCTCTCTCACTCTCTCTCTCTCTCTATATATATATATATGTGTGTGTGTGTGTGTGTGTGCAAGTGTTGTCATATCATCTGCTTACACCCTACACTTTTTATTTTTTTCTGAACCAAATCCCACCAACCACTTATGATTCATTCCATTTTCTTACCACTATGAAAAAGTTGCAAAGGTTTACATTGAACGTGTTTCTAACAAATCTTATTAGATGCCAGATTATCAGATTATTAAAAAGATAGTGATATTGTTTTTACGAACTGATTTGCAAGTAACATTGATTAAATGATAATCTGTCGAAAAATCTGATGCCTCACCATAGTTTTATTTCTTGTAATAATATATTTCAAACAGTTCTCTATATTTGGCTACAGAGTATTTAATTGTTTAATTCGCGGTGTAATTAGAGCTAATATTACAATGTTTATTCTATTAAAAGACAATTTATTGTTTGCTTCTGCGATAATGTTTTTAACTACCGATAAATTTCTACGGGGCCTGCCAGTTTTCATTATCATCATATTCGTTAACTTAACATTGTTGTTCTGTTTTTCGCCGTTCTTTTTTTAGCAAAAAGCGGACTATTGCACCAAAGTTAGTGAACATAGTCAACTATTGTTAGCCTATGGCGTAAGATGTTTCTCCTGTCAAGCAGAACTGGCTATCCGTGTACAGTGATATTGTACTTGATTCCCAATGAGTTCAACTGTTTCTCAAAATCATCTGGAATTAAGCCAAACGCATCAATAATGATTGGCAGGATGGAAGTCTTCTTCTTTCACTACCTAGCAATCTCTACCCTCATTTGAATCATTTGAGCAAGCCACATCAATAATTTGGCATTCGTTGTTTTTTCTTCTTTTTTCACAACTGTAATATCCAATTTCCTGTGAGTTATCTCTCGGTCACACTGAACCATAAAATACATGAGAACCTTAGTCCTCTTTTTTCACTACTGTATCGGGGTGATTTAGAAACCACCTGCCCATCACATAGATTCCAAACTTTACACACAAACTCTAGTGCAGATTTGTACATACATTGTCATGGCGTCGTTTTACTCTTTTTAGAACAAGTGTATAACAAGCACTATCAATGTGTGGCACTGTTTTAAGAGTTCAACCTGCACTTATCAGAACAGTTCTCCCCAAAGATGTTTCTATTGATTGCATTTGTGTATAGTGCATGTTGCTGAGAAGCAATTATAAGATTTTCTATCTCTTTTTTCAAGTAAAAATTTAGGCACAATATTCCATGTCTCCTGGCAGTTGTGCGCCTTTGTGTTTCACTCAAACTGGCCATGTAATTTAATTTATTCAAATTAAGTTATCAGTTTGCTTGATTCTTTCCTTGTACATCTTCTTATCTTCCAATACTTCTTTATTTAGCTATTCTTCTTTTTGCTACTGCTGCAGTGAACACGTCATGAATATTTGCCATGCAGTCGTGCACATTTCTACGCACTTTCGCGAGACATTCTTCAATCCCAATCAGCCCTTTCCCTCCATTTTTCATTGTGACGTACAACCCAGTGAGGTTCTCCATAATTGGCTAATAACTAATAATTTGTCTCTACCCAGCTATTTAATTACACCATGAGCTCATTCTACAAAAGTTGCACAGTACCGATATTACAGATAAAGCTCATGAATTGGTGGCTCTCAATAGACACCTACCATTAGTCGAAATTTCATTTCATTACAGAGCATCGTTTCATGGTAAAACACGCCCGAGAACTTGTAGCTTCTGCATCAGGTTTTTCAAATCTTTCACTATTTGACAAAAATGATGTTCTCATTGTAGTGTGTTTTTCTATCTTTGCAGTTCTTTAATATACACTTCGGTAGTAGGTATTTGTTTATAAATACCTTTTCTTCGTGTCATCTTGCTTAACTGGTAGTGAACCATTTATTTCAAGATGGTCAAATATTTTTGTTCGGAAGATCCCTGTCAATGTCCTCCATAACAAATCCAAGCAAGCACTCGGTCTTTAATTTCTATACTCCGTCTTTGACAGGATATTTCATGACTAAAATAGTTCTCTATACTACAAGCCATTCTGGTATCTTGTACACTCTAACACAAACATCCAAAGAGACAACAAGCCTCTCGTGAATTCATGTGAAAGATCTCAACCAGTTTCTATGAATTCCATCAGATCCGGACCCTTTCTAACTTAGATATGAACTCCAGTTGATTGCTCAATCATCAACAGAACTGCGGATATCTACGTGTCTATGTTATGTTAGTGTTACACTTACTCTCTCGATCTTTGTGGGGAATCTCTCTTAAACATATATTTAACTTTCTGATCTTTGTGGGGAACCTTTCTTAAACATATATTTAACAACATTTTTATAGTTTCCTGTATGTGAAGTGCCATTTAATTGGATTCACCTCATTCTAGAATTTCAAATAACCATGGCTGATATGTCTTGAATAAATCGTTGTCATTAGACTGCTGAATTCTGGCAATATACCTTTTAATCTTGGAATCTTTTGCTATGATCTGCTGCTTTTTCTCTTTCATAATGGTATTTAACTCCTTGGCCTTCCGTTTGTATCGTCTATCCAATTTTTATTTTTTCACTGTTTGTATTTAATCTAACTTCTTTTGAACCATGCCTATATGTCTACTTAATCTTCTCAGATAACCTTCAGTTCTTCTTCAATATTGTCCCTTTTCTTTCTTTCATTTTGTTTCTGTATGCTCCATAAACTCACCGACCAATTCAGCTCCTTCCTGCAAGATGTGCCTGGCATTTGTTATTCTCTAAATATACACCTCATCCATTACCTTGTTCACTTTATTCGTGGCATTTCTTAATATTCTCTGATCAACTTTCTTGCAAATAAAAACCTTCCCCTTTTCACTACTTCTCATGAACTTTTTCAGTCTATTAAGCAAATTTAATTAATTATCTGTCATTTCCGCACCGGAAGTTTTTCTGTTATTAAGTAATCTATTTCCCTCCTTTTTAAGTACAAAATTATCCATCATTCCCGTAGCATAACTTGCACTTTCTTTCTCTACCTTTTAGCCCATGTGAGTCAATGCCACCTGCTGATGCCCCGTGTGATGGGCTGTTTGTTAACTTCCTCTTGATATACTGGTGTAACGATCCTTTACCAAGTATTGTTCTTATCTCATTCATCAGTTTATTTTCTGTCCTTTAAACATAGTCTCTTCATTCCAGTGTATCAGTGTTATTATTTGAATTCTCTTGTATGGGCATTCATTTTCCTTCTCAGTTTACACTCTACTGCACACTTGTGCTCTTCTTTGTTCCACTATCTTTTCAGTATAATGGATCGTTTTACCAATTTCCTACGAGTATAATATTTGACTGGTTTTGATTTGGTCAAACTCGATACTCCAAAGCCAGGCATGCTGCCCGATCGAACTTCTGGCCTAAAGGTGCAGTTCTCTACGGATTCAATTCATTTGTATTTGTATTCATCATAAGAATGAGTGTTATTTGTAGAGATTTATTCTCCGGTATTTTTATCGGGACACCATCTTTAGGTGACTGCCTATTAAGGCCTAAAAGCACTGTTACCCGTTGGACCGGCCTAACTACGCTGGTCGTCAAACCGGTGTTTACCTACAACGGAGGTTTTGTTTTATGGTTTCAACCAACCAGTATTTTTATCGAGACACCAACTCTCAGAAAGACTGTTAGCATAGACTAAGATCGATTTCTACTAACGAAGCAAGGCTGTAGCGTTGCTTTATTATTATTATTATTATTATCATTATTATTATTTACTCACTAGGAGTAGGCACACAAACCGTCATCAAATATTGTGGTGTTCCCTGGAGTCTGAGTAACAGCAAGTCTCTCCAGATTTCCAGTACCTTCCACCTCGTTCGATAACCTTTGCAAAAGAATTTGCGCTATCCCAGCAGCCGCTTACCATTTATTTCTCGTTAGACATTTGTTTCACTGGAATTTGGATCAAAATAAGCTCCCCCAAGATCCCAGTCCTCGTAATACTCATCCAGTGGCGGTTTGGCGAGTGATTTTTCACCTCCGCCATTCTATCCTCATTGACTTGATCCTCCTTATTTGGTCTGGTGTCCGTTTATAGTGACACCCACAGAAAAAATAAAAAATGGGGAGGGGCAGTATTCTTCAATTAGACAGTTTCAGTTTTCATGATTCCATGTAGTGTTCCGTTGTGTTTGGCTTCTGTTGCCGTTTCTGTGCCCAATTCGTGTGCAATTAATGTATTGTGTTAGTCTCCACATTCAAGGGGTTTCCTTAATGTTTCTGCAGTTTTCAGTATTGAAATTCGTTGTATAATCTTTGCCGTCACTCTGATTCTAACCTCTCCCATATTTTTTTTCAAAGTTTTCGAATTCGTTCCCAGAACTCTATTGTGGTATTATTTTTACTTTCTTCATTCTCCAGATCCCTTTGAGCGCCCCAGCCAGTTTCTCCGCTTTTAAGTCTCCTTGATCTTCACCCTGTGGGTTGTTGGAACGGCAGAATCTACAATCTGGCAGGGCTTCCCATTCTTGTTAACTATTATGACATCCAGTCTCCTTGCTTGGATGGGTTTATCCGTTTGTATATCTATGCCCCATAGAACCTTGCGACGTTCATTTAACAGTACTCCTGCCGGTTTGTGTTTGTAACATTTGTCTGTCTGATCAAGATGCAATAGTTTCCATAATTGCCAGAGTACTGCCTTCCCAACTGGATCGTGTCTATTTTTATATTCGTTTTGGGTTAGTTTGCTGCATTCACTTATTATGTGATTTATTGTTTCGTATCTTTGTCTGTAGAGTCTGCATTTTCTGTTTTCTTATGTCTTGTCGATCTTTGCTTTGTTTTGGTTGGTACTAATTGCGTTATCTTGTGCGGCTAATATTAGTGATTCAGTTTCTGTGTTAAGGGTTTTTTGTAGCCATTTCCAAATATTTTCGTTAGACTCTACTTTTGTAATCCATATAACTCGTCCTGTAGCCATTTGCATTTCCTTGTTGTATTTCTCGTCTTTGTTTAATTTTTTTTTCTCCCGTGTCTTTTGCTGCAGTAATTATTCTTTCGATCTTCTGCATTATATGTTTTTCCAATTATTTTTTGTGCTATTTACACAGTTTTCTATACACACCATCTCTCTTCCCCTGCTTTTGCTTTTCACATATAGTTGGTCAGTATCAGCATTCTGGTGTAGTGGATTGTGCACCGTTTGGAGTTTCCAGGTCTTCTGGTCAAGATTCCTTAGTTCTTCTTTGGTCCAGCTTATAAACGGTCCAGAGTATCTTATTAGCGATACTGCCGACGTCTTTATTCCTTTAATTAGGTTTAGACTATTTGGTTTGGATTTGAGGAAGTTTCTTGTTTTGGTGAGGAACTCTTTCTTATTTTCTCTTTTATTTTTGCTGCTTTAATAGTCTCTTCTTCCAGCATTCCCAAGTATTTGTAGCTATCATGTTCACGTAGTGCCCTAATTTCTGTTTGATTGAGCAGTATTTTAGCTTCAGTTGCTTCTAGCTTTCCCCGTCGCCTGGTCAGTAGTGCGCACTTCTCCATACGCTATTCTATTTGGACATCCCGGCTAAACATTCTGGTCGTGTTTATTAGTGTTTTTAGTTCTACCTTTGTTTTTGTAAACAGTTTTAGGTCACCCATGTACATTAGGCGGTCCATTATTAATTTTGTATTAGTAAACTTGTGTTCGACTTTGCATTTTCTTACAGTGTTATACGGGGCATAATGAACGGTAATGGTGACAGGGAATTATCTTGGAACATCCCTCTCTGTTTTTTTTATTTCAATAATGTTTTGTCCGTCAGCTGACAGTTAGAATCTCCATGTTTTCATTGCATTTTCTATCAGATTGGTTATATTACCTGATATTTTGTATATTCTCAGGCATTCTATTATTATTATTATTATTATTATTATTATTATTATTATTATTATTATTATTATTGTATAGCAGGAAAGCTATGTATCAATTCGTCATCTCATTTGGAAGTGTTTCATGGGTGTGTGCATATAGATTAGTTGCCGAAATGCATTGAAGCTATTAAACTTTTTAAAAGTAGTTGAATAAACATAAAAATTATAGCGTCTGAAGGAAAAAGATATCCAAAGTGAGATGCTAGACGTTTACAGATAATACTACGTTACAACTAATTTGAACAATTCGGTTTATTTTGCTAACATAATTAAATCATCGAACAACGGTATATTTTAGCAAGTATTTTCTATACATACATGCATAACATATGTACCGTAATGAGTACTAGTTATACGGAGAAGTCCTGTGAGTGCTGACCGGGGCCTGGGTTTATGTGCGATGATCTTATATGATCCGGGAGATGATTAATATGCATTCATTTGTCTATTAATCAATTTGGTGCTCTGAAAAGACATTATGAAAAGACCTTACGCGAGAGGATGAGAAGGGGGGAGTGAGTGGTAGCAAATAAGACAAGACGAATGTAAAATGTCGTGAACATACTCTCAATTATTATGCTTTAGAATAAGATTATATATATATATATATATATATATATATATATTTAAATAAATGTTTAGAGGTACAGAATTTATATACAGTTTTAAATATAATGGGCAGAAACCATTTAAATATTTGGAGTCTGTCTCTATTGCGGTGCGGAAACCTTCTTTGTGTCGGCAGAAAGAAACATCTAACACATTATTTCTCTTTGGGGAACTTTATTTTAGTGTCCCCGTATTTTTGGCACATTCAATAGTTCCCCATCAGAACTCTTTACTTTCAACATAGTATTATTATTTTACGCTATTGATTTTCTCCTGATTAGATGATAGCTGAAAGAGCTCTCGAGAGACTTCCGCCCATTATATTTAAATATATATATATATATATATATATATATATATATATATATATATATATATATATATATACATATATATATATATATGAATGAAAACAACGGGATGCAGTGTTTACCTGATATATGCCATGGAAACTTAATATTAATATAAATAACAGTATTTATATATAGAAAAATTAATCCCAACCGAATTTATATATATATATATATATATATATATATATATAAACATAGACACGAAACGTTGATCAATTTACATTTTATATAATAAAATATTCTCATATATTCATACACCAAATAAAAGCACACATGAAAGCTAACATTCTTATTATTTAATGACACCATGTGCTATCCAGGATAAAAAAAAATGACAAAAAAAGTCTTAGGAAAAGTATGTAAGATATAAAAGGAAAGGTTAATTATATAATAAAATCTCATAGTCTGTAAATATGTACACGCCTTTATTTAATGACAAAGCATTAACTAATAAAATAAGTATCGCGCGTATTTTTCTCCTAAAATTGTTCTCCCACCGCCACAGTATCGACTACGTCAGAATTGTCGACACAGCACGTGCATGCTATAAATATTCGAGTAAACGAAGCATGGACTATTCAATTATTGCTGTATAAACCACGTAGGAAAAAATCGTAATCTTCTTATACATACGAGAGCATTTATGTCCGCGCGTAATTAAATTAATCTTTTGCCGATTTAATTCTATTAATCGATTTTTCAATGCATGAACGCACGCGTTCTATTGATGCAATCATGTGATGTAAAAGTATTCTTCATCTGACTATGAATGCATTTTGAATAGCAAGTTTGTACAATATTAGAAGAAACTGTTATTGAATTAATCAAGTTTTCGAAGCGTAACATTGCACACAGGGTAATGAGTAGAACGTACAGACAATCGATAATACATTATTTTTAAATGCATCGTTCGCTAAAGGCGGATATATTAATGAAACAAAAGGATTTAATATTTGTATCAATAAAAATATCTTTCTGAGTTAAGTGAGATCATGCTTCGCTAGATTTAAACGAATCTCACAAACTAACGCCCTTTAATTATAATCGACAAACAATATTATATATATATATATATATATATATATATATATATTCTTCTTGACGTCGAGAGGTTCTAGGTCGCCTGAGGAAGTCTTTTTGACTGAAACAGATGGCTATTTGTAGCCACCATATGTAAATGATAAACCTCAAACAAAAAATATATTTTGCTCTTTTTATTGAGCACTATTTAACAACCTCGTTGTCTTCATTAGTCACGACTTTTGAACACCTTAAATCTTTATATATATATATATATATATATACGATATATTTCGATATATTTCGATACGATATTATTATTTACGATATATATCGTATATATATATATATTTCTCTCTCTCTCTCTCTCTATATATATATATATATTTCTCTCTAAACAATACTACAGCTATATTTTAAAACTTTTATTGAAAAAAATCCATTCAGGTAACTTGATGATGTATTAGAGATGACTTTATTCAATGTAGTCGCTGTCATCCTCAATCACTCCTTCAATACGAGTCCGGAACTAGGAGCGTGCCTTTTCCACATGTGTCTGTATGTGTGTGCATATTTTTCTCTCTGTTTTCCTCATGCAATCTGTATACGTTTTAGAGCTTAGCATGTCACTGTACTGTTATTCTTTATCCTTTAGCGTTTTTTTCCGTCTTTTAGCTGACTATTACTAATGCTATTTTCTTTTTTTCTCTGTCTCCTTTATTTCACACTCTTCCTTAATTCCTGTCCTTTATTTTATTTAGCGTTTTTCTGTTTCTTACTTTTTTAAACGTTTTTATTTACCCCCTCTAATTTGTAACATTTTTTTATTTTCTTTTTTCTATTTTACTTTTTGTATTTTTTAATTAATTAGCATGTAGTATTTTTTTTTGAATTTTACGTTACTATTTTAATTTTCTACTTACACTATTTTTTAATTATGTTATTGTATATGGGAGACTTTTTTCAGTCAGTTTCTATATCTAGTGTTGGATATTTATATTTTAATATAAAGCTGATTTGTCCATTGATTGTGAGTTCGAATATAATTTTGAACAATCCAGTTTTTCCAATGGAGAACTATCCAAATAAATCTTGTAAAGTTTTATTCTGTTTGCAGCATTTGATACATTCTGTTTCTCACTCTGTGGTTTTTGTGAAGTATTACATCATTTTTTTTTTTTTTTTTACAAAGGCATCACCACATTATCAAGGCCCAGAGGCCACTCAAGGATAAGGGTTAAAGAGTGTACAGTAGAAATTGGTCAATATAGTAATCATTAGTAATGAAAATTTGGTAAATTTAATAACTTATATGGAACGGCTCATCAAGAACTTATTTACTTTAGACTTGAACACAACCATATTGTAGTCAGCCGGAAAGCAGGAAAACGGAAGACAATTCCACAGGCGTGCAGTTCTAAGAAAGAAGCTTTGTTCATGGAATCTACGTTTAGGTTTAGGCACAGATAAAGAGTGGGGGAAATTATTGATAGTGTTTACAGCTAGACGAGTGTTTCTTGTGAAAGTTTGGCGAGGAGGGACCATAGATTGAAGCTCAGTTGAACACTTTCCATGAAAATAACGATACATAAGAGACAAACTCGCAACATCTCTTCTGTGAGATAGAGGTTGCAAGGAGGAGAAAAGGACATCTCCTACGAGGCTACGAAGTCTATTTTGAACTCTATCAAGGCAGGACAAGTCCTTTCTAGCAGCTCCTGCCCAGATGTGGCAACAGTATTCCATCCTTGGACGTACCTGGCTCTTATATAGGTAGAGAATAGCATCAGCAGTGAGATATCTACTGGATCGATAGAAAGATCCCACCATTTTTCCAGCGGCCTTGGCAACAGATTTGATATACGTGTTCCATTTAAGATCAGGAGTAATGGTCAAACCCAGAGGCTTGTCAAAACTTGAGGCCTCCTGAAGACGAGAGCCATTCATTTCAATTGATGACAAATGTGGATTAGAATGTTGATGATGTAAAGAGAGAAGCTTGGTTTTAGATGCATTAAAAGTAACCAGCCACTCCTTTCCCCATTGTACTACGTGCTCAAGATCAGAGGAGAGAGAATTGGAGAGAACTTGGTCGTTTACTGTCTTAGATGTGGTACCATAAATGGTAGTGTCGTCAGCATAAATGTCTACAAATGATGTAAGGATATGATTTGGAAGATCATTAATGTAGATCAGAAAAAGAGTTGGGCCCAGGATGGATCCCTGAGGGACACCGGCATTAATACTGTGAGCTTCTGATTTTTGCCCCTCAACTACTACTCTTATGAACCTATCAGAAAGAAATGATTTAATAATTGAGAAGACTTTTCCAGCTATACCATAGCTAGCGATCTTATAAAGTAAACCTTTATGCCATACCCTATCAAAGGCTTTAGATATGTCAAGAGCAATTGCCCTAGAAAGATTGCCACCGTCGAGAGATTTGCTAATCCTATGCGATATAACTGTAAGTACATCTGCTGTAGATCTAGCAGAACGGAAACCATATTGAGTGTCACTAAGAAGGTTATTTTTGTTGAGATGTTTGATTACTTCTGTATTTAACACAGATTCTAGCAACTTACTCATGACGCACAGGAGACTTATTGGCCTGTACTGAGAGGGGGATGAGCGATCACCTGAATTCTTAAATACAGGGCATACTGATGAGATTTTCCAGGGAGATGGGAAACTATTCTCCTTAAGACAACGTTTAAACAGTTTTGTAAGTATGGGCGCTAATTCAGGTTGAAGTTTTTTGAGTACTATAATTGGAATACCATCAGGGCCAGTTGCTTTACTCGAATCAAGGTTTTTGATTAGCTTCGCAACATCACGTACAGATATACGTATATCACATAGCGTGTTTTCTGATACAGAAGGAAATATTGGGGGTTGGCGGTCTTGGTCGCAAAGGGTAGAATTAGCTGCAAAGTTCTTGACAAAGAGTTAGGCTTTGTTTGATGCTGACGAGATTACCTCAGGTCCATTGATAATAGTTGGGATGGAGCACACGCTTCTGTTCAGGATTCTGTTTGCTATTTGCCAAAACTGGTGGGAACCAAGCCACTGCTCAGCTATTTTGGACTTAACAGATTGAGCATACACCACTCTTGCATTCCTTATTACTTTCTTACAATGGTTGCTGGCAGTCCTGAAAACGGCTTTAGTTTCCATACATCTATTACGTTTGAAGCAGTGGAAAAAGTGATTTCTGTGTGCAATGGCAGCAGCACATTCTGGAGAGAACCATGGCTGGCTGTTAGGTTTTTGCTGAAACTTTTTAGAGGGTATGAAATGGTCAATACCTACAATTAACCATTCAGTTAGGTCTAATACTATAGAGGACACATCCTTTTTAAACATGGAATGCAGAGGTAGATCAGATATAAATGTACGGAAGCTATCCCAGTCAGCCTTAGTGTATCGATATACTGTACGATGAAGAGGTACGTCTGGGGACTTATTACATTTCATTTTTATCTTAATTGATACAACAGAGTGGTCGGAAGATCCAAGAGGCGACAGAACAGAAACTGAACATAGTTCAGGGCAAGTTGTGAGAAAAAGGTCTAGTAGGCTCGCATACTGGCCGTCATTATCGGGCACACGGGTAGGTTCCTGAACAATCTGAGTGAGGTCATAGGCAATGGAGAAATCATGACAGAACCTCTCCTCATCATCGGTCTTGTTTGAGTGGGTCAACCATTCGACGTTGTGAACATTGAAGTCTCCACATACATGAATGTTATCTCAAGGATAAGTAGAAAGGACTTGGTCAATTTTCTCAGATATGCTTTGAAAGATAGTAACTCCGCTGTTGTGGGGGCGATAGAGAGTAAATATAAATGCAGTAGTGTGAGCTAAAGCAACCCGGAAGCACATATAGGGTAAGTTAAGATCTTCCCTGGAGATGTCCCTCCCACATGGAAAGCTATCTTTAATATAGGCACATATTCCATGCCCATGGCGATCTTTGGGGTCAGATTTAGAAGTTAAGTTAGAGTATCCTGAAATTGCAAACTCATCTAGGGAAATAGCCTGTCCAATGCCAGTTTCACTTAAAAATAAAAGGTCTGGTTTAGTCTCCTGTAATTGGGTTTCAACCTCTGGAAGGTTAGAACGAAGACCCATGATGTTGGAGAAGGAGACACTCCATTCTACTCGACATGTGCATGTGCCTAAAAACGAATATTTCACTAACAATTGGAATTATTTTAAGTTTCTCACAACTTAATATTATTTGACTTTGGTTGTCAGCTCATATTACATTGTTATTGAACAGCTGCAGATTTCCCTATTTACTATTTTAAAGATTTTACTGGGACTATTTATATAGTTGGGATTATCCTCTGTTTATTTTTACTTATAATTTTTATGTATAATTCCTATTACATGCATAGCTTTTAAATTATTAGATATGTATAATTTTGTTATACATTCTATTACTATATATATAATTATTATAGGTAAAGTTTTTCATTTTATGTGAATTTCTGTATTTCTTTCCTCGTTTTTTTACCTACTTCTTTCTGTCCTTTCCTTTCCTATTTCTTTCTTTTCTTTACTCTATTTATAGTGATCCCTATTATGTCTCCTACTATTATTTAGTTAGTGTTGTTGGGTACAAATCACCCCAATTTTAGAACTAAGTGGAAATAACCAGACCTATGAATACCACTGGTTTCAGAAACTTAATGGAGACATTCATACCATGTTTAACCGCATGCTACGAACATGTTCCTCTCATTCCACTTTAGTGACTCCTTATTCTTTATGATAAATACATATCACATTTTATACACTTTACACTACTTGTGGTTTCTTTCATTTGTAATCACTAGAAAGGGTCAACCACAACTGGCTGACGAGGACGATTCAAGGACTTCCAGGATCAATCTACAATAATTGCTAACAACAACGGAATGACGAATATTCCTGCAAAGAATTCACTCTAAAAATAAAACAGCCATTTTAAAATAACATTTGACGAAAAAAGGGAGTCAAAAACAAAGAACACACACGGATATTCGAAGTAACTTTTCCTACACTCAGGGGAAATTCGGAACTTTAAAAGGATTTATTTTTCAAAAGTTCGGAGAAGAACGGGGGAAACTACTTGTCTACCTTGGGGAAAAACCAACATTCGAGCGTAAAAATACACAAATATGGGATACAGAACACTTCGAAAAAATGACAACAATTCTTCTCGAAAAAAGGATTTTACAAAGACGCCGTCCAAAAGCCTTATCTGGCTGTTAAGAAAAGCTCATAAAACGTAAACTACGAGATAAAACGAATTGCGTGGATAATTATTATTACTGAATTAACGAGACCAAGTTTTCAGTAAGTACAAAAAATAACTTTGTTCTAAAAAGCATGTCTTGCTAATACGTCTTATAGTTAAAAGGCATTAGTGTTGGAAAAAGGAAAAAAATCTTTTGCAAAAGTAAATGATATATTTTATTTTATTGGCTAAAGCGAGTATTTGCACAAATTAAAAAGACGTTGAATTTTAATCCGATTAAAATAAACTTTTCACTGGTCGACTGGACTGCACACTGAAGAAAAAAAAACAGACGATTACGTTAACGAGAATTCTTTTTGCACAGAGATAAAAAAGAATAGCCAATATTTAATAAATGCTATCAATTCTCTTTCACAGATAAGTAACTTTTTCTTTTTAAAGAGAAAAGAGGAAAAATGTGTAGGATCAACAGGAAAGTCAACCCAGTACCTACACGTTACGAAAATTTAAAAATGACAAACGAAATCTACTGCATTCTGCATGAATCAAAACGCCGAATTATTTTCTCAGACAAATTGCCACACGAGGAAATAAATATATGAAAGAAATATTCGTTAAATAACCACGTACGATTTTTGTAAAGTTTTTTTTTCTCTAGCGTTGGTACTATATGGACAAGTAAATCAACGAATTTTTGTTCTGAAAAAACTCGTTTTGGCATATTAAGTAATTCCATACCGTCCAAAAAAATCAAAATGAACGATTTTGCATAACAAACTTGGGAAATGGTGAAATTCCAAGAAAGTCAACAATTAGAACTTGAAAAAAGGTTCAGAGAAGAGCAATTTGCAATACAGAAATAAAACGAAGAGAAACAATTGGCAATACAGAAACAAAATGAAGATAAACAGTTAATTTTAATAAAATATCTCGAAGAAAAACGAAGAAAGAAATGAATGTACAAATATTTGAATGGGGAAAAATTACATTTAGAGCAACAAAACAAGTCAGATAAAAATGGATTTGATAACACAAGATTTAATGAATAAGGACAGCGGAAAAGAAATCAGCACGGCTTTTTCCCCAAATACGATCTGGTCATGTATTGATACATTTTACTATGCTTCTGAGTAAGACTTAACGTTTAAGGCATATGTCAGAAGATTTCAAGACCTTTTTAAGATTGATGCATGGACGGATCAAAAGAAGGTTCGTTTATTTATTTATTTATTTTTGTAATTTTGTCCCAGGTTCTGAAATATGGACGATATATATTCATTCATTTAATTCACCCCGTGTAGTTTTATGTATTTTTTTTGTTTCACCCTTCTTTTCGCCTCCAATTTTTAAGTGTGTAAATTGTTTTATTTTAATCGCTGCCGACGTGATCTCTTGACAAGGGTCAGACGAAAGGTACCTCAAGGTTCTCTTTATTTTTTTATAATTTTGACTATTTTTAGTGTCAATTTTTTCTCCCTGCATCGATCTTCCCTCAAATTCTAATGACTCAACTTATCCTTTTAAAAACTTTAATAAAATTTTGAACCAGAATACAACCTTTATATATAAAGATAGTTTTGCGCACTCGATTTCCTTCTTCAATGTATGAAATCAGCCCGCCTTTTTCGATCCTGATAAACGGAAACGACTGTGTCCAATGCATTTTTAGCTCAATCAATTCTACAGATCTTGAAACCTGTGTGATAAATATTTACTTCGCACTGCATATAGGATGCTTATCTATTCATTGATATCTACTTGAGTTACGGTCGCGTTCCGCGATTTCGTTTATGTGCTTAATTTTATGCATCTTCACCAATATAACTTTGGAGGAGAATACACGTATTTCTTTCGACGCATCTTAGCAGGTATATATACATATACACATAAATATATATATATATATGTATATATATATATACATATGCATACACAGACAGACACACGCACACACAGATAAACCCCTCATATATATATATATATATGTTACATGATAAGGGCTGCCCCCTTTTCATGTAAGTATAAAAATAGAGAGATTTATTTAAAATGAAAATGAAATAGAATAGAGGAAATTCGAACCTCGTATATAAGGTTTAGAAATAGATTACGAGAGAGAATTAGAAAATGGAATGTAAAACAAACCATTGTTTAGCTTAGAGATAAAATAGTTTCAAGAAAAGAATGTGCGTTGACAAGTCTGTTATGAAAAATTCAATTGAGGAATGCAACTATACGAGATAATTTAATAAACATGTTTTCAACATATTGGAAAATAGTTTATTGGGAATATAGGTTAAAATTCCTTTTGTAAACAAAGGAAAAAGTTTTGGACACGCATGTCAAGAACACGTGAAAGAAGACACATGTTTTTACATGTGTATGAAGTCATGGAAAATGGGAAGTTCTATATATAGTTAGAAAACTTTAGAGTTAAGCAGGGAGATACTGAGAGAGTCAGAGAGAGTCTGAGGACGACAGACGACAGTCCAGTTGGGGTTCGAACGTTTAGAAGCGAGACGGTAACTTTTGAAATTAGAATGTGAAGCTTTGAATTCTTGACTCAGAAAACCACGGCCGGTCGTGAGAAGAAATAAACCCATCATGTGTTTTTATAAACGTCGTCTTTGTGTTGTGATTCTACCAAAAGGTAAAGTGAAAATTGTTATTATATGTCTTGTATATCATGTGTCTTAAAATGTCTTTACATACACATCTCCACATCTCATATCTACAATGTGAACTCTACATCTCATATCTACATTAAGACTGTCCGAACACTGTTTCCTCACAAAGAACTTCTATTACAAATCTAAGTATGAACATGTTAATATATATGAATATCTTCATAACACAAACAATCTCTCTTACAACAAATCTCCCTACAACAACATCGCCCTCTTAGTAAGACTCTCTAAGACTCTAATACTCTCTTTTAATGAAACCCCAATATAACAAATACAAATTGGTGCCCGTTGACCAATTTGCATCAACGATGCAATACCGAACCTGGAGTATATACAATAAATACAATTTGGAGCCGTAGCGACCAGACCACCAAGCAAGGGTGAGTTAAAAAAAAAAAACTTCGGAACCACGGAGAAAAAGACACACAACGTTTTAAAAGGGTCCAAGATAATTAAAAAAAATAAATAATACCACGGAAAAAATTACACGATCACAGAAATGTGAACAAAAAAAGAAGAAAAAAATGTTTTGAACACACACGCACACAGAAAACTAAAGTTTACAAGAAAATATTAAAAAAGAAAAAAAAGGCCGATATGCCGCAATGAATGATAAAAGAGATAGGTCAGTTAAAAAATCTACCCACAAATATTTCATTCATAAATAAAATAAAAACGCGGTCGGACACAAATAGAAAATGTGTGTCATTCATAAAAATGCGTGTTAATGTCTGAATTGTTTAGAAAAACTGTCAATCATAATAAATAACAATTTAGTGTCAAAAGTCGAAAGTACATTTCAAATTCTCGAGTATTAAAAGGAAGAATAAATAAATAAAATACACTATAGAAAAAAGAAAGATGCAGAAATGAAAATCAAATTTATGCATTGCGTATAATTTTCGGCTTTTTTATTTAGTGTGTTTTAATTGTTCTGGTCTTTGAAAAAGGGACAATTTCTTGTTTTGTGTTAACGGACTTTTGAAATGTATAATGTAACGAATTTTTATCTTATTTAAATTTTTTTTGTGTTTCGTTGCAAAATGTTTAAATGTATTAAGGTATTTTCTTTTGAAAATGTGTTTTAAACAATATTGTAAATTTATACTTAATATAAATGTTATTGATTTTCACAGCAAGAATTCAAAGTCATCAGTAAATATACATTAGATTTAAACTGTCTAGGAGAAAATAAAACTAGTTAAGACGTATGGTTCGCTTACAGATTCAGTTAGAATTTTAGAAGGGGGACAAGAATTAAAATTACGTAACGGGTATTTAGAGAGTTTTCAGATGTGATAAGCCGTAAGAAAGATGTTTTTATTAGCATTGGGTTTTTGTTTTTTTTGTTTTTTAGTGATCCTATAATTTTCTTCCAAGAAAAGTGACTTGGTAGGCATTGATAATCACAAGATGTGCCCCTATTCGAAAAATTTGGGAAGCTGGTTAATCAAGTGCTTAAAATAAGCTGGTTGCACGTAACGACTCCAAGCAAGTGGTAAGACTTGGCTTAATTAATAAACAGGCGTTGGAAAGAACACGAAAATTCTTAAGGGGACCAGTAAACCGATGATAGGTTGTCCCGAGGCAATCCAGAACACGTGAAAGAAGACACATGTTTTAACGTGTGTATGACGTCATGGAAAATGGGAAGTTCTAGATATAGTTAGAAAACTTTAGAGTTAAGCAGTATGAACGCTTTTATGAATATTAATCTCTCTTACAACTTCTCTCAACAACATCTCTCTCTCTCTCTAAGACTTCAAGACTCTCACTTATAATAAGATTCTCCTAATAACAACAATAAATATAACAACAACAAAAGAAACAGAGTAATAATAATAATAAAAATGATAATAAGACTCCTATATATAACACACACATACACACACACACACACACACACACATATATATATATATAGTTATGAATGATAAACTCCTAAGCAAATAACCAGATCATTATAAATTCTCATTTCTTCTCCATTTTTCTCATAGAAGAGATGTTGCGAGCCCATTTCTGCAACTATGTATGTAATATGTAATCATTGTTTATATACTATTCAGAGTATGATTCATTCATAAATCGCCCCCAACACATTTAATATAAGTTAGATGGAACAGCTCAGAACTATTCTTCCTGCATGAACTGGGTAGAAAATCGACTTCGAAATCTAATGGACGATATACATTTCTCCTCCATTTTTCTCATATAAGAGATGTTGCGAGCTCATCTCTGCTCTATTGACGTTTAAATGACAAGTGCTCGGATAAGCTTAATTAAAGTTACTTCCTTTTTACGCCATTTACGATAACCATGTAAGTAGCTGCATCCACTATCAGCCATTTCCTGTACACTCTATCTATGTTTAGAGCTAAACGAACATAACTGAGCAGGGTTTTTTGCCTACAAGTTCTCGCCTGTGAAACAAAATACTGCGGAACTGCTAATAAAATATATGTTTGTTTTCATGTCCAACGTGAATAATTTCTTTATAGGCCTTCCTCTAATATACATGAACTATAATACCTTTACACTATCACCTGGTACTCACTAATAGTTATCCGTGATTGCAACACGCGCCTTGATAAGCAGTGATCCGATAATAATAAAGTCTTAATGCAGTTTACATGTGCCATCAACTGTAGCTTGTAGTTAATATTTAAAAATTAAATTACTTACCCAGCATAGTTCCAGTATCAAATATGCGATCGTTAATCATTAACATGTTTATTGGTGGTCTTAGCTGTGAACTAATCCAATATATGGAGTAACATTAGATTATGGTATACCCAAAATATCTCAGGAAAACAAAACCAAAAGATAGACTATAGTGCAGCAACCAGGGAAGAGGGGGAATCTAGCTGTGTCTCGTCTTTAGACAGCGTTGGATATCTTTTCTTGAAGCTTGCTAGGAACATGATTTACCTTTTATTTAAGCATGTTATCATGCAGGCAGTTGAGAAGCCAATAATAAAGAAAACTCATTTTATCGCAAATATTTTAAAAATATTCATTAGAATGTCAAAAAAACGCAGTCAACATACTTTATGAGCCTTTATTTCGAAACTTAATCAAATAATTAAATCATAATCGTACAGGATGTGTTTTAAACCACATGTTAAGAGGAGTTGTAAATATGAGAAGTTAAAATTAAAATTCAATTATTTATTAGATAAAAATTCAATTTACACAATATTATTAACTTACTATTACAAATGAATAAAAATACATTAGAAAAACAAATACGATATTTGGTGCTGATAGAATAACACAGACCACTTAAAAACCAGACCCCTGTCCCATCGCCGCAATGTATCCTTGTGCCTGTTTTAGGAGTATTTAATAGAATATTTACCGATGAAATTATAGCACTTGTGCAACCTTGATGTAAACTACCCGACTAACCGTACGAGCATCAAAATCCCACTCTTTTATTTATGATGTTTGTAGATACCGGAAGGCTTTCTTACTTTAATAGTCTATTCTTTCAAACTGCTAGACTTTGGAATTTCCCCGTTTTCTGCTACCCTGACTGTACTAACTTTTAGAAGTTAAAATGTGATGTAGACACACACCTTGCTTCTTAAGATTTACAATGCTCATTTACACACGGTTGTAGTTAAATAGAGTAAAAAACAACAAAAAAAAGACATCGACAGGTTCCTGCAAGAACTACAAAATCCAACTAACTCCTCTAACGGGGATATACATAATAATGGGGGGGGCTTTTGTATATTCCCATAAAACTTCCTGCTTTGGAGGAAGCCTATCCTACCGGCCTTAATTTAGTATCGCTTTTTGTTAGCTGATAACATGAGGATTCTACTGAATATAAAATATATTAAAATAATATCACAGAAATATAATACCGCTTGTTTAATTTTAGTGCTTTTATTAATAATATCTAATAACAGAAAAGACATGTTATTAAACCTTTCGTTGAAAATCATTGTAATGTAATTTTTTATGATAAACAGAGTATTTATATAATGTGGTTAAGATACGCTACGGAATTCATTTTCATTAAATGATTTTCCAACTTAAAAATACAAGTACATTTTAAAATGTTTCTTTAATTAATTATTCACTGAAATATGTTAGTTTAAAGATTCTTTTCTTTTATGCATTCATGCAAAAATAAAATGTTTTCATAAATTAGTTGCGCTTTTACAGTTGTGAAATATTTTCCAGGCGTAAAATTTGGTATGCGATAATTGAAATCGATAACTGGGCCCTAGTGATCTCAAATGCAAGCGGGGGAAAAACAATTATCTCATGAAATTTCTCGAAAAATTTATTTCCTTCATTGAAACTAATTAAAGTGTTAACATATCGATTTCTATTATGTTATCGATTCCTGTAACACTCTCACATACACGTAAGCATCTGAACAATTAAACCAAACAAGTAACAAACTTTGTAAAATGTCCTTCTGTTTTAATATCGTTGTTTGCGAAATACATTTAGTTCATGGTTCCTATACAATAGCAGCATACGCCAGTCACAATCGGCATTCATATAGAGCTTGCTGGTATTGCCCAAGGGCAAAAGTCTCACATAAATCTCCCTTTCTTTCTTTGACCAACCTAATCCTTTCTATAAGCGCACATACAACTCGTAAGGGAAATAAGACTGTGTAAAAAAACACAGTTACTTCCCTATAAAAGGTAATATTAAAAGATGTGTGTACTTCATAACAACGTCAACTTCAGGGAAATATGTATGTGTAAAGCTCACAAGTACTTCTCTTTACAAGATTATATTAAAAGCTGGGTGGACTTCCTAACAATGTAAACGTAATGGAAATAAGTGTAAAAACCACAGTTACTTCCCCTTATGGGATAATATTGACGGCTGCGTGGATATCATAACCATTAATGCTATTAATGTCCATTTGATTTCCAAAATATTAAATATATATTTTTTAATGTTTTTGATATACATCCGAGTTTACGTTGATTAAAATACAGTCTTTCGAGATTTAGTTGAATATACAAACATACATTAGCCTTCTATATAGTAGATTATAAAGTGACGGTATTTTAGGAGTTTGTCTGTTTCGAGGTAAAATGAGACATGTGATTGGTTGGAAATTAGGGAAATTATTTTAGCTTAAAAAACAGTGGTTATAATCTGTGTGTACTAAGAAAACAATACGTAACTACATTTATTTTAGCTATTTATTCTACTAACTAAATCCCAAGTATATTATATTCCCACAGAATTTTAATACACGTTTTATTCAGGATATCAATAAGCTCAAGGTAAACGAGGAAATTGAAATACCTATGTACTAAATAAATAAATGAGCGGGGAAACTGATTTTTTATTTATATAATTTACGTTAGGAGACTACTAGCAAATCACCTCTACTTATGAGAGGAATCCGCACCGATTTTTAATTCTTCATGGCATAGTAACTCCATATGTGTATAATTTTTCTCGATGCTATTCTACTTTGTAACCTGCTGTTCATTTTCGATATAAATACTAAGTGTATCATTTTCGATATAAATACTAAGTGTATCATTTTCGATATAAATACTAAGTCTATCATTTTCGATATAAATACTAAGTGTATAATTTTCGATATAAATACTAAGTGTAGCATTTTCGATATAAATAATAAGTATATCATTTTCGATATAAATAATACGTGTATCATTTTCGATATAAATACTAAGTGTACCATTTTCGATATAAATACTAAGTGTATCATTTGCGATATAAATAATAAGTTTATCATTTTCGATATAAATAATAAGTGTAGCATTTTCGATATAAATAATAAGTGTATCATTTTCGATATAAATAATAAGTGTATCATTTTCGTTATAAATACTAAGTGTAGCATTTTTGATATAAATACTAAGTGTATGATTTTTGATATAAATAATAAGTGTATGAGTTTCGATATAAATAATAAGTGTATCATTTCCGATATAAATACTAAGTTTATCAATTTCGATATAAATACTAACTGTAGAATTTTCGATATAAATACTAAGTGTAGCATTTTCGATATAAATTCTAAGTGTATCATTTTCGATATAAATACTAAATTTATCATTTTCGATATGAATACTAAGTGTAGCATTTTCCATATACATACTAAATTTATCATTTTCGATATAAATACTAAGTGTATCATTTTCGATATAAATACTAAGTCTATCATTTTCGATATAAATACTAAGTGTATAACTTTCGATATAAATACTAAGTGTAGCATTTTCGATATAAATAATAAGTGTAGCATTTTCGATATAAATACTAAATTTATCATTTTCGATATAAATACTAAGTGTAGATTTTCGATATAAATAGTAAATTTATTAATTTCGATATGAATACTAAGTGTAGCATTTTCGATATAGATACTGAATTTATCATTTTCGATATAAATACTAAGTGTAGCAATTTCGATATAAATACTAAGTGTAGCATTTTCGATATAAATACTGTGTAGCATTTTCGATATAAATACTAAGTGTAGCATTTTCGATATAAATAATAAGTGTTGCATTTTCGATATAAATACTAAGTGTAGCCTTTTCGATATAAATACTAAGTGTATCATTTTCGATATAAATACTAAGTGTATCATTTTCGATATAAATACTAAGTGTAGCATTTTCGATATAAATACTAAGTGTATCATTTTCAATATAAATACTAAGTGTAGCATTTTCGATACAAATACTAAGTTTATCATTTTCGATATAAATACTAAATGTAGCATTTTCGATGTAAATATTCAGTGTAGCATTTTCGATATAAAAACTAAGTGTAGCATTTTCGATATAAATACTAAATTTATCATTTTCGATATAAATACTGAGTGTAGCATTTTCGATATAAATACTAAGTGTAGCATTTTCAATATAAATACTAAATTTATCATTTTCGATATAAATACTAAGTGTAGCATTTTCGATATAAATACTAAGTGTAGCATTTTCGATATAAAAATAAGTGTAGCATTTTTTATATAAATACTAAATTTATCATTTTCGATATAAATGGTAAATTTATCATTTTCGATATGAATAGTAAATTTATCATTTTCGATATGAATACAAAATTTATCATTTTCGATATAAATACTAAGTTTATCATTTTCGATATAAATACTAAATTTATTATTTTCGATATAAATACTAAGTGTATCATTTTCGATATAAATACTAAATTTATCACTTTCGATATAAATACCAAGTGTAGCATTTTCGATATAAGTACTACATTTATCATTTTCGATATAAATTCTAAATTCATCAGGTTCGATATAAATACTAAGTGTAGCCTTTTCGATATAAATACTAAATTTATGTTTTTCGATATAAATATTAAAATTATCATTTTCGATATAAATACTAAATTTATCATTTTCGATATGAGTATTAAATAAGTGTAGCATTTTCGATATAAACACTAAATTTTTCATTTTCGATATAAATACTAAATTTATCATTTTCGATATAAATACATAGTGTAGCATGTTTGGTATGAATAATAACTGTATCATTTTCGATATAAATACGAAGTGTAGCATTTTCGATATAAATACGAAGTGTATCATTTTCGATATAAATACTAAGTGTAGCATTTTTGATATAAATACTAAGTGTAGCATTTTCGATACAAATACTAAGTGTAGCGTTTTTGATATAAATACGAAGTGTAACATTTTCGATACAAATACTAAGTTTATCATTTTCGATATAAATACTAAATGTAGCATTTTCGATGTAAATATTCAGTGTAGCATTTTCGATATAAAAACTAAGTGTAGCATTTTCGATATAAATACAAAATTTATCATTTTCGATATAAATACTGAGTGTAGCATTTTCGATATAAATACTAAGTGTAGCATTTTCAATATAAATACTAAATTTATCATTTTCGATATAAATAATAAGTGTAGCATTTTCGATATAAATACTAAGTGTAGCATTTTCGATATAAAAATAAGTGTAGCATTTTTTATATAAATACTAAATTTTTCATTTTCGATATAAATGGTAAATTTATCATTTTCGATATGAATAGTAAATTTATCATTTTCGATATAAATACTAAGTGTATCATTTTCGATATGAATAGTAAATTTATCATTTTCGATATGAATACTAAATTTATCATTTTCGATATAAATACTAAGTTTATCATTTTCGATATAAATACTAAATTTATTATTTTCGATATAAATACTAAGTGTAGCATTTTCGATATAAATACTAAATTTATCACTTTCGATATAAATACCAAGTGTAGCATTTTCGATATAAATACTACATTTATCATTTTCGATATAAATTCTAAATTCATCAGGTTCGATATAAATACTAAGTGTAGCCTTTTCGATATAAATACTAAATTTATGATTTTCGATATAAATATTAAAATTATCATTTTCGATATAAATACTAAATTTATCATTTTCGATATGAGTATTAAATAAGTGTAGAATTTTCGATATAAACACTAAATTTATCATTTTCGATATAAATACTAAATTTATCATTTTCGATATAAATACATAGTGTAGCATGTTTGGTATAAATTATAAGTGTATCATTTTCGATATAAATACGAAGTGTAGCATTTTCGATATAAATACGAAGTGTATCATTTTCGATATAAATACTAAGTGTAGCATTTTTGATATAAATACTAAGTGTAGCATTTTCGATACAAATACTAAGTGTAGCGTTTTTGATATAAATACGAAGTGTAGCATTATCGATATAAATACTAAGTGTATCATTTTCGATATAAATACTAACCGTAGAATTTCCGATATAAATACTGAGTGTAGCATTTTCGATACAAATACTAAGTGTAGCATTTTCAATATAAATACTAAGTGTAGCTAATAATTTTCTATATAAATAAAATAGTGTAGCAATTAAATAATAACTTTATTTTTATTTTTATTAAATAATAAATATATAGTATATTTATAATTTATAAACATCATGTTTATATATAAATTTAAATTAAATTATATTCACATTATATTTATATATATATATATATTTATATATTTTATATATAAAAATATATAAACATTATATTGTAATTATATAAACATTATATTTATAAACATTATAATTTTAATTTATAATTATAATTCATAATTATAATTATAATTTATTATTATAATTTCGATATAAATAATAAGTGCAGCAAATAATTTTCGATATAAGTAATAAGTGTAGCAAATAATTTTCGATATAAATAATAAGTGTAGTAATTTTTAAAACGTTTAGCATTCATTCATATGTCTGCAAAATATACTTTATTTTGCTTCATTCAATGACATTTGATTTTACTTGTCAAACTTGATTTTCTTTTTGGTTCGGTGTATATTATTATTAACGGTAAAATAAAACTTCACTTTTGAAATAAGGATTTATAGTTGCTGTTTTTTGTGTAATTAAACTATTTATTGAACAATACTTATTTTGATAACTGTAGAAAAACAAACAATAACTTTTACAAATATAGAGAATTGATTTTGTTTATTGAAAACTATCAATACCTTTTACCAATATTTAGTTTAATATGCTAGCGGGTGTTCCTAATACCCAAAACATTATGGTAGGGAACTTAGATAACTAACTCTTATTTATAATTTACAAAAATAAATTAATTAGGAGAGTATGAGTATAAGGCTACTTACTTTTGGCAGACACGTTATATTTTAAATTTAATTTTTTACATAGCCATCATCACTTATCAAGGTCCAGAGACCACTCGAAGATAAGGGCTAAGAGTTTACAGTAGTCAATTGGATAATATAGTAATAGTTAGTATTATACATTCGGTAAATGTGTTTACTTAAATGGAACAGCTCATCAAGAACTTGTTTACGTTTTACTTGAAGACAATCATATTGTAGTAAGTTGGAAAGCACGAAAACGGAAGACAGGTCCACAGGCGTGCAGTTATAAGAAAGAAGCTTTGTTCATGGAATCCACGTTTCGGTTTAGGCACAGATAAAGAGGGGGGATTATTAATAGTGGTTTCAGCGACACAAGTGTTTCTTGTGAAATTTTTTCGAGGAGGGGGACATGGATTGAAGCTCAGTCAGACACTTGCCATGAAAATAACGATAAAGCAGAGACAAACACGCCCCATATCTTTTGTGAGATAGAGGTTGCAGGGAAAAGAAAAGGACATCTCTTACGAGGCTACAAAGTCTATTTTGAACTCTATCAATGCAGGGTAAGTCATTTCTAACACAGTACAGTCAGAGGAGCAGTAAACAGGGAGGAAATTTCAAACTTAAGTAGCCCGAGCGAAGAAACTATTAGAAACTATTAGGTTTTCCGACATGTAGAGATATAAACAGTGAAGGAGTGGGATTTTCTTGCTTGTTGGGTTAATCAGAGAATGTACGTCGTGGAGGGACGTTGTATGAGTTCATCTGAACACATTCTATTAAAATATCTACTTTTCCCTAACAAAACTGTGTTAATGCTTTAGACCATAGTAATAATAAGAACGGTATAAGGCTTCCATCTTTACGATGTCAGGTGGAAGCATGCAGTCGCACGGCTGTCTTATATATTTGGTTATATGTAACTAAATAACATATTGGCAATAAAAAACGCAGTCAAACCCGCTTGTTCTGATAATAATATAGATGGCAAATCTGGAAAATTATATGAAATTATGCATTATAGTCCAAGTAACCGTATTTTCTGCAGAGAAGACACAGGCCACAATGAGAATAACGAACAAAACAACAATTGATTGCATTACAAGGGAACCACGGAATGGCAAATCTAAGGAATCATGTGGAGAAATAACATCCGGAATTAAGAAAGTAAAGGACAGAAAAATAGAGTTAAGAATGTGTTCGCAAATAACCGACGTAGAAAGTTTAGATGGGTTGAACATGTCGCGTGGTTTACGATCGATGGACGCCGGAAATTACAGAATGGACGCACGTGAAAGATAGTTGTCTCTGGGAAGACATCCATTAATCTTTTTTGTCGAACACGCAATCTGAATATATCAACACTTTTTAGGTTATTTAATGCCAGAACGATGTCTATTCTAAGCGTGCTTTATTGTATGCGATTAATTTAATACAAGTAGTTCGTTGAACAATTGCACGGAGAAAACGAAACCAAGGATGACGTTAGTCTTTTTTGTTGCAACGACCTTGACATGAAAGAATTGCTGCTCCTTACACGCAGTGGCTAGTATAACTAAATATTCACCCATTTAATATTGGTAAAATTCTTTACTTAACCATCTAAAACTGGTAAAATGCTTAACTTCCGATGTCTAACAGGGATATGTGATTACACATATTCCGATAGTTGCACTTAAAATTTACCCATGACGTACATATTTTACGGAATTAATGCTTTCTATTGCTACATCAAGACAAATGTAGACTTTTTAGACGCTTCCCTGTAGGCGCTTTCATAATTAGATAATATATAATCCACGAGTTTCGAGTATTGCGATCAGCCTTGGTTATCAAATAAACTAACACTAAACAGGAATCGAGAATATAAAAGTTTTCTTTAACCAATTAGCTTGCTAAAGAGATACTATTACCAGTCTACTCATTAACATTGTCTCACCAGGTCTGCGGGTTCAGGAATTCGTTTAATGCAATCTTATGCAGAAAAGGCAAACCCTCGTCAAATAAACAGAGCCACATGCAGACTGCAGGTAGTGACTTATGAAGTTACAGGAAAGGGTCCGGTGGCTAAACTAATTTTCAACTTCGACCTATACTTCAACTAGAATGGAAATCATTAACCGCATTATTAAAAACGTGAACAGTTTTTCTTACTTTCTCTTTAGATAGAAACAAAACAAGCGATAGTTGACAGTCAGTATATGTGGAGAATTCAGAAAGTTTCCGTGAGAGTAATCGTTTTTGAGTAGTGTTTTCTTAGAGTAATGCCGCTAGCCTATCTCTAAAATTTTCTTTCCAAAGTAAGGTTTTCCAAAATTACAGCTTTCCGAATTATTGTTTTCTAAAATTAATTTTCCACACTGAGAAATTTTATTGAATGAGTAATCTTTCCTGAATAGTTCAGGATGGAAAAATGAATTTGTCGCCCTAAAGAAAACAACACTACCAACTTATTTAAAAACCTTTATTGAAAAAAAATTAATAAAGATAACTTGGTTATGCTATAGAGCTGACATCTATTCAAAGTAGCCGCCTTCAACTTCAAGGAACGCCCCAATACGGATCCGCAACTGGGAGCATTCTTTTTTTCATAAACGCCGGCGAAACCTCGGCGGGTGGATGGTTACGACCACATTGACTTTGCCTTTGTGGGAGATCATGTTGGTGATGGTCTCGACGTATGACTAAACGAAGCAATCACAGGAGAAAGGGGACCTGAGAGAAGGGTACAAAGGGTAGCACTCTTTCTGAAGCCAAGCCTGAATCTCTTGGGATCTGTTGCGCCAGCACTGAGTCCTGCTGTCTGCCAGCGGCGTTCTTATTGCACCATAGGTTCATCACACTCTTTAGTACATCCAAGTACACTATGGTGTTGACTTTCAAGCCGACTTCAAACATATGAGGTGGAAGGATGTGGCCCTCAATTGAAACCACAGCAAAGATCCAAACCATGGTCAGAAACACTGCTGATCAAGCGTTATACCGTCCGGATTTTCATTGTAAGGGTGTTGACTATGCTCCTGTTGTCATAACTTGGATCGAGAGGATAAATCGTGCAGCGGCATATCTCCGATCTTGCTCGCGGAACATAGTGTAAGTTTAAAACATGATAGAAAGCTCCTATCGCTCTTGGGATTTGTACATAACTTGCCAACTAGTAGATGGTCTGCAACTAAAAATGAAAACCGGTTTTCATCAAAATGGAACAGGAATATGTCTTTTATAGGACGCCAGTTTTATTGTTCTACCCTTTAATGTTTTTGTAGAGAAATATATGTTGAGACAGCATAATATAAGAACTATATATTCTAAGTACAATGTATTCTAGGACCAATATGTTATATGTATATTCTATTCTAACAAGTGATTCTAAGAACAATATATTCTGGGAACAATGCACTATTGGCTTCATGTATTCTTAAAGAGATATAAATAAATATATTACCCATCAAATTTCTATTTATAATTTTATGCGGCTATATAACAACTCAATGGTTTATATGTCAAACAAAAATACAAAAGAAACCATAATCATTATTTGGATAATTATATGGTTCAATTTGACTTTCCTTTAGTGTGAAATCACACGCAGTCAAACACTTTCACTTTTATCTTGTTAGACAGACATTTTCCAGCAGACAGTAATCTCTATAAACTATTTGAAAGAAGCACAGTTAAAATCACGTAATTTTTCTATATTTCTGAAGGGGTTCTGATAAAAATGTACAATGAACCAAACTAACAATGAAGAAGATGTGAACATTGCCAACTGAAAGGAAGTACACATGATTTATAGAGACAAATTAATCTAAAGTTATGCCACGAGAAAAGATGAAAACTATATCAGTATGACACTATTAATATTAAACATATACTATGGTCAAGGGAAAACTAGATATCCTTTCTTTGGTAGCCACTATATGAGGTTGGAGGACGGAAACACAATAACCAAATATAGAGTAATCTGGCAATAAATATCCGACATCCACATGTCGGCTTTGCACTACGAAAAAACTCGGGACAGTATAAGATATTAACACCCCATCAAGAAATATTATCAAAGTCAAGTAAAAGGATTTTAAAATATGCCCACATGGTTCAGGATGTAAACATACCTAACAGACAGAGAATCATCAGACTCACCCCGTAGCATACCAGTACTGACAGACCTACGATCTATTCTGATTAATCGATCAAACCCACCATACCTATCACAAAGAAATAATAATCATTTTCCCACCAATGTAACAATATTGTAAGCAATTATCACACATATCACATCTCTCCACTATTATAAAGTCTATTAAATTTGTTATTATATCGATTATTCAATTTACTCACAAACATTCAAACTTGAATTATTTATTTGATATGAAGACGTAGCGATGCACACACGTACCGTTCAGATGAATTTCCATATAGTTTTGGGTCCTCTAAAAATGACCGGAATTTTTTTATTATCACAAAAAACAATTAAATCTTTACATTCTAGGTTGGAAGTTATGAATTGCCTGATTCAAAATAGAAAGGAAAAATGTAATATTTTCATATTTACATTTCAATTCTTTTCAGCAGAAAGTGCTCACATATCAAAACTCAGTATTATTTTAAACACCAAGGTATCCTATGCCATACTCAGTTACCTATTAGAGTTGACTTTTAGAGAATGATGATCAAGGTTATAAAAAGTTATAAAACCTTTCTATCCAGCATAATAAATGTATCAGAAGCGATTTCCTTGCAAGAATGTGTAGGACACTCAATCATTTGCGGCGATAGGCACATAACCCCAGAATTCCTCTCCATGATCGAGAGAATCTATGCGACACTCGAATAACCGTAAATGATTTTGACAACATCCCAATAATAGTCTTGCAGAGAAACTGCAACACAGAATAAGTTCTATTCTTACAATCCTGTTAACGGCAGAAATATTTTTGCCTCACCTTGAAAGACTTTACTGATAAAAAATAGAGGATGGTTCTTTGAATCCAACTACACACTGATCAACTTTCTTTGTGTCATGAGTAATCTGCTTGAATCTGTAATAAATAAAATAGTTACCAACCACCTTAACAAAACAATCTTCTTAGTTATAAACAATACGGATTTCATCCAGCAAGATCTACAGAGGATGCGCGTTTAAAGTAGATAGTCTCAACATAATCGCTGGTGGGCTTGTATGGAATAATTATCTTACATGATGAATTACTGCATAATGACAAACACAAATAAATCTTTTCCACAGATTCTAACAATGAAATCTTTAAAATGATTTGAAATCATTCCGGTAATCAAGAGATATACAGTACATGCAACATTTAGTCTATACCAAGTTATAGAAGAGTGTTGTAGTTTTATAACAGTTTACTCTCAGTATTCAATGACACTTTAGTCATCGTCCAATGAGTAAAAAGTGTGATCCTGAATGGGCTTTACAGTCACTAGATCTTACACCCCCATATTTTAGTTTTTAGCTTATCTCAAATATAAGCTCAATAAAATAACTCTTTGCAGAGTATTTCTCAGCTGTGGAGAGCGATTAGGTTTAATCCAAGTGACGTGTGTGTCGGGTATTCCGAAATTGTAACGTTGTTAATCCGTGATAAAACAAAAATACTTGGGTATCCATGATTAAAACTTGTTGGACAAGCCAGAGGTAGGCCGACGTTTTTTTTGGTTGGATTGAAAAATAAATGGGAAATTTTCTTTACAATTTGCGGAGGCCATATGTCAATGTGACTTACACTTATTAATAACTTAGCAGGAAGATCCGAAGTTGCGCTAGATTAAACAAAGAACACTAATATCCACGTTTTCTCCATGCTCATCCCATAATATTGTTTTTATTTTTAATGTCTGTGCCCGGTTTGCCTTCTTAATACAAGTCGGAAAAGTTAGAAATTTTTGAAAACCCTCTGAATTCCTGTGTTATATATAAGGAACCAGTTTTAGCAAAATGGAATATAGGAATTTGAAGTGGTTAGGAAGTTCTGCCCTCATAGTTTTGCTAGGGGCATGTAGAGATTGGGAATCACTTTATTTTTCTTTCTAAAAGTATTTTATATCTATGATGTGCATTTCATCAAATATATCTAAAAGTTTTTAATGTTGTTATTATCTCATCCATTATGTCATAGGAAATTTGGTAAATTGGATTACTTAAAAGGAGGACGATTCATCAAGAATTTATTTAGGTTGGACATGAAGACGACCATATTGTAGTCAGCTGGGAAGCAGGCAAACGGAAGAGAGTTCCGAAGCTGTGCAGTTCTAAAAAAGAAGCTTTGCCTATAGAATCTACGATTAGATTTAGGCACGGATAAAGAGTGGGGAGACATTATTGATAGTGGTTTCAGCTAAACAAGTATTTTTCGTGAAAACAAGTATTTTTCGTGAAAGTTTGGCTAGGGAAGACCATAGATTGGAGCCGAGACTAGTACCCTCCATGAAAATAATGACAAAGCAGAGACAGGCTCGTAACGTCTCTTTTGGGGGAAAGAGGTTGCAGGGAAAAGAAAAGGGCCCCCACGACTACGAAGTCTCTTTTGAACTCTGTCACTTCGAGACAGGATAATATATTTCTAGCAGCTCCTGTCCAACTGTAGAAATAGTACTTATTAAGGTAGAATATTAAAAACTCCAGTTCGCCACATCGATAATAAAGAGAAATTACACTAAAGTATACACAATTTCTTTAACACGAGTGTCATTGAGTGTAATTTCCACTTGTAAATTATATTTTTAATCATTTAAATTGCTTTTTCAATGCAACCGCTGAGGCAAATGCAATTAGCAGCACATTTATAAATTAAATCATATATTTAAGAATCCAATAATTAAATATCAATAATTAATCAATTGTGTTTTCTCATGAGAAATATTTGGTGTAGATAATCTAGTCTACATTTTTCTTGCATATATATTCATATTAGCGTCTGATATACTTTGTGCATATATATTCTGAGAAATAAATTATTCCTATGCAAAACGCGGTAAACGCCATTTTCAAAATTGCGAACCTATTACAATAAAAGAAATGTATTTCAACGCCTTTTATAAAATAATGTTCTACATAATATGATAGCAGCATAATTTTCTTTGCTTTCAAATGAAAACAAAAATTAAATATATTCTTTTGATGAGGAAAACCGGATTTGAAATCGGTTTTACAATGTTTTTAATTAAAACTTTTCAATTTAAGTTAACAAGTAAAGTCGAATAGTCATACGATAATAAATTAACTAATGAGCTCCCGACGATCACGAGGAGAGACTTAATATTACGGTGTATAACCTAGGAATAACAAGTACGATTAGAGATACTAACAGGTGGATATTTAAAACTGGTTTTAACTCATTTGTTACTGCGGAGTTTCTTTTCATTTTCTCGATTTGAAGTAATTTTTTAAATTGACATGAACACTCGGATACTTCAATTAAAAATCAAATATGAACAGGTAAAATTATAGAGGAGTAAACGGCGAATCTAATGAAGTATAGGGAGTTTAAACAGTTACGTTCAATTTAGCTTAAATGTTCTTTTTTTTTTAAATAACGTGTGAATTTTCTTGGCCGAACTATATATCAGAAGAAACGTGTGCCTTGTAAATATGTTTATTGCCTTACAGTACTTTACTAATAAAAAGCGACGTCGCGGGTAAAAACTTTGCAGCCAGTCATAGACAAATCTGGACCAAGAATTAAGTGCCACCGATGTTTTCAAGAAATCCGCCGATATCACCTTGGACATAGATCAAATATTTAACTTGATTTGAGACCAAAACAATAAATGTTAAGGGGTCAAAATTAGGGTCAAACTTTTAAAAAATATGCCTCTCAGCTTGTTCTGAACATTTGAAATTTTACAAAAAGTGTATTCAGACAGAGCAAGCCTTTTAATCGGTATTTGGCCGAAAATGTGGTTGTTAAAGGGCCAAAGTTCAAAGGATTTAGCCTGTGCGATCTCTAGCGAACTATTCACAAAATTTTGTGTCTAAACAACTGAAATTTTACATAAAGAGTAGTCAGACATGCCGCAAGCTTTTGAATCAGTTTTTGGGCGAACATTTGGCTGAAAAGAAGTCAAAATTGAAAGGGTTGACCTTTACAGACTCTCCCAAACTCCTCGGCCAGTTACTTGTACATGAGTAAAGCTTTTTTAGTGTATATATATATATATATATATATATATATATATATATATATATATATATAAAGTTATGAACAACACATAGGACCCAAGTAAGGCCTGGCTGAACTGCTAGTAATTTATAAAATAAACAGTATGTCAATGTATTGTTTACTAAGTCAGTGAGGGGAGGCATGTGAAGCTTTATTTTCAGTATACTACGATGTGTTCCCAATAAGAGCTAGCAATTAATCGATGTGATTGAAAAAATGACGATTTCACCGATTTCAATGACAATAAAAATATAGGATTGTTAAACATTCGTTGACTATCATTAAAACACGAGCAACATCGAGTCTACCTGCTAGTCCATCATCCATTAATTTTATTGTATGCATAACACGAGCATATTAACAGCTAACCTGATTATCATGCACCCTATACAAACCAAACACTTAAGCGCTGAGTATTACAAATATTTCCCTTTATTACTGACACACTATATTGATTACCGGATCCAGGTCTTTGATATCAGCATGATTTTTTTTGCGTATCAGTCATTTTATTTGCTGTTGTACCAAAAAGCGATATATTTTTTGGCGCAGTAAAATATTAACGCTGTAAAACATAAAAGGAACCCTTTTAAAGAAAACACCGGAATAAGACTAACTAAATGCTCATTCAACTGCATGAACCTTTAAGATGTGTTAACGACCATTTATATATTTTTTTATGTCTTACTGTCGTTGTATTTCGTTCCTTAAAACAGGTCGGCGTGAACGCAAAAAAAAAAATGCTAACGTAAAAAAACAAAACAAAAAAAAAAAAACAAAATTAGGCATGCGCTTTTACGTCTGGAAAATGGCTACTTGTAAAGCAAAACATTGCGAACACAATTCGTATGAATATAAATCATTCTACATGTTTTACGCTTTATCTAGAAAATCAATGTGCCTACCGCGGACACGATTTTATTGAGTCGAATGAACAAATAATGTATCAACTCAAAATTCTAATACAGTGTAGGTTTTTGTAATAAAGCCATAAAATAATCTTTGCATATATTGCAATCCTTTTTTATGTCGGTAAGAAAATAGAAAAAAAAATTAAACGCCTTTCTTTAAAATATTACATTTGTTTCTGGATTAAACAATTAAATATAAGCAACTAAATGTTGAAAAATACATAGACGTTATGGACGTTGACTCCCGTGGATGGCAACTGACGTACACGGCAATCAAAGTTGAATAGCAATTTTTGCAAGCACAAAGATTTTATAATTGCATCAAAACAAAATAAAAATGTAGAAAAACGGAAGTCTGGTTGGTTTCTAATGACCCCAGAGGTATATTCTATGGCTGTAATTTCATTGAAATGAATCATCCCAAGCCACTAATATTTGTGGCTATCAATAAACCTCTGAGTATTAACTTAAGTGAATATGGTAATTGTTTTCGGCAAATGGATAAATATATTTAATACCACACGACTCACTAGAGTCTCTAGAGACACGTCATGTCCAGGAAGCGGTAATGCTCAAACACAGCTCTTCATGTGAGTTGAAAACGAATTGATATTTATCAATATTGGGGTGCAAAACTTTCACAACAATATAACTATAGTTGGTTCCATTTGACTCGAATCCGATACAAGCGATTCCAAAATCGCCGCATATAAAATAATACTCACCCGCATTTACAATATATACAGGGTGTCGCAAAAGAACCTGGTGGTTAAAAAATTTATAACTTTCTTAATTTTTTATATATTTCTTTTATGTTTTCAGATCCTGTAGAGTAACCCTTTCAAAGTCAGCATGAGTCGTTACACTACCGAGGACTGGATATTTATTGTAGAGTCGTATTTTCGGTTGAATGAGTCAATATCAGAAACTCAAAGAGAATTTCGACGAAACTTCAACACAAGAAATTCCCCTACTCCCACAGCAATAAAAGCTATGATGGCTCGATTTCATTAGTAAGGGTCTGTATGTGACCTCCCTAAATGTGGTCGACTCCGTACAGCAAGAAATGATGAGAATCGTCAGAGATTAGCAGAGAGTATGGCTGAGGATTCATCCATATCACTAAGAAGGATATCAAGTCAGATTGGGGTCTCTCGATGAATGTGGTTCCAGCAGGACGGTGCAACGGCGCATACGGCACGAGAAGCATTTAATCTGCTCCAAGACATATTCGGCAACCGAATAATTTCTCGTGGCTCTGAGATAAATTGGCCACCAAGCTGGCCATATCTCACATGTGCAGATTTTCTCCTTTTGAGTTACCTCAAAGAGCGGGTACACGCAAACAAACCAGCCACAATAAATATCCTTAAAACAATATAGAGGAGGGAATTAGGGCCATAAGCCCTGAAACATTAAGTGGTGTGCTGGACAATGCCCTGCAGAGAGCACAAGTGTGTGAAAATGAAAATGGTGGATATTTGAGTAAGATCATTTTTCATAACTAAAATTAGACCTTATGAAAAATATACCCTAGATTAAATTGTGTAAATAAAATCAGAATAAATAGACTATATCTCCAATAATCACGGAGAGGCTCATCTGCCTACATATGAAAATTGGTAATCATAACTTTAATATTTATTCAACTTTAAAACCCGTCAGCTTCTTTTGGGACCCGTTGTATATATATATATATATATATATATATATATATATATATATATATATATATATATATATATATATATATATATACATACATACACTTATTTTACATCAACATTTTTAACTTTGATTATAAATATTCTATTATCAATATTTTCCTTGACACAAGACGCTCATAAAAGATAAATTCAGGCAATATGTTATTATTTTGCTCTCTTTCTATTAAATCATATATCAATGAGAAACAAAATCCAAAACAGTTTCAGTCGTCAGAGAACACATGGAACAGGGTAGATAACTGGAGAACATAAAATAAATAGTCTCGTCTAAAGGTTAAGAATGTCTGGAAATCGACTTTTTTCTATAACAATTAACGCTAGTCGTTTTCTAAGAAGCCGCAAGACAGATATGTAGAATTATTATCTTTGTATTAATCTTTTTCTTCTTGTGTGTATGGCTTCAAAAGGATTGTCTTTTTGCTAAAGATTAGATCTATCTACAATGTTTTTTATCTACAATGTTATGATTACGTCTGATTAATAATGCACTCCTTTGTGGTAGGTGTAGTCGTAAGCAAAAATAAATAGTTTCACAGATATAGACATTAGAGTACACATAAAAACCAAACAGACCCTTTAATAGAGATATTCAGATGTGTTTATTCCATCTACATACCTTGCAATGAATATATGTTCGAACTTTTGTTGAAATAGCAAGACAAATGCTAAACCATAGCGTGACAGATTACGTAACTTACTATTTCGGAACAGACCGAGCGATAGATTTATTTCCTTCTAAAGATTATTGTACACGTCTGACATAATATGCGTTTATTCAATGTCTGATTTTTAGGATTAGAACAGAGTAACAACGAACAAATTGTATCTCAGGTGCTCAACTGAGCTTCCATCAATATTCCTATCTTAAAATATTCACAACGAAAAGTTCGGCTAGCCAAAATCACTCTATGTTCTCTTCATCATAAAAACTTCCATGATGACTTTTTCGCTATAACTCTCCCTCGTAGTACACAACAGTCCGGCGTTGATTCTCAGCTGACTACAGTATGGCCGTTTTCAAGTTAAACGTCAAGAAATAACTGTTGAGCAATCCTCTTAAATAATCAAACTGTGTCCAATCACAACCATCATAACAAATTACCTTGGTATTGTCTCTCTCTCTATTTAACCAATATTACTAAGTTGCATTTGTTTCTTGATTAAACTCTGTATTCAAAAAGAGATGCAGTGCAAATTATGTACGTCTTACAGAGATGACAGACTTTGCACAAATGTAAAGATTTCTATGAGTCACTGGGCTAAAAAATGTTAGCTCTTCATCTCCGAGATGCTTTTAAGCCCTGATAAATTGAGATACTCTATTTAACAAAATCATAACCAAACGAAAAATAAAACTCTATATCTGTGCCTAAATCAAAACGCGGATTTCATGAGCAAAGCTTCTTTCTTAGAACTGCACGCCTGTGGAACTCTGTTCCGTCTGCCTGCTTCCCTCCGGACTACAACTTGGATGTCTTCAAGTCTAATGTTAACAAATTCCTAATGAACCGCCCCCCTAATTAAACACTTCATAAAATCTCCTCACTAACGTGATGTACTTGCAATAACCCTTATCCCTGAGTGGCTTCCGGGCCTTGATAAGTGGTGATCACTGTGTAAAAAAAAAAAATAAGGTAAAGAAAGGTAGGTCAAATTCATTATTAAGATGCGCATATAATAATAGAGCGATCGGCGATTCGTATTTTCTTTTTACTTATTCGTCACCGCCTATTAAACTACACGGGTCAATCAAGATTACAGAGGTTCAACAGTTAGGCGACGATCGTCACCGCAAAAGAATAGGAAAAATTAGTGCAATACACAGAAGATTGCTTAAGAGGAATTGATTATCGAACGAGACAATTAAATAAGTTTTTCTTCACATAAGAACTGAAGCTAACAATTCGACAGTCGGTTTGGAGGCAGGCAGATAGACAGACAGACAGAGAAAGAGACAGAGAGTACTAGAGAGAAAGAACAATTTATTGGCCAATTGTACCTATTTACTATGCCTCCCCACGGGACAGAGTTAGACACCAGGGTCGTTTTTTAACGTGGAGAAAAGGTACAAAAATAAAAATTGTCTCAGTCGTGAAGGATTTCTCATCCACCAAAAGAGAAAGTTATGTGTGCTTTAATGGTTCTAACAATGGTAAACATGCCCAATAGAATACACTTATTGTGTTGCCAGGCTCTACTAAATAGTTGAAGTCAATTATTATTTCAGAAAACAAGGCTTCCGGGCCTTGATAAGTGGTGATCACTGTGTAAAAAAAAGGAACCTATATCTAAAATCTCAAGTACGTAGACCCAAAATTCTCGGAGGAGTTTGGTAGAGTTATCAAAGCTGAAATCGTTGAAATTTGACCCGCTAATCGCCAAATTTCTGGTCAAAAACCGATCACATCGATATTCCCAAAACTCAGTACTCTGTATATCAAATTTCAAGTCTGTAGACTAAAAAATGACAGAGTTATTGCGTAGGAAAATGTACACATACACACATTAACATTTTCCTTAGGCTTAATTTTCAGATAAAATTTTAAAAAAATAGGTAATATGACTATAATAGTCGGGGATCAAATTGTAATGATACCAATCTAATAAGTGGAACACACACTTTTTGCGACATCAGTTGTTACTGTTGCTCCAAGCCGTAAAATGTTTCCCGTTTCTGTTGGTAAGGTGTATACAATTTTTTTCCAAGGTATTTCCTAATGTGAAAGCCAAGCGTGTAATATGATGCGCGTTGTAGAAATTTACGAAATATTTAAAATAAAAATCGAAATGCTAGTGTACGCATTAACAACGAGAATGGCCAAGTAGAGCATGTTCACTGTAGTAGTGTTATAATTCAATTTTTTAACCCGTAAGCGTTGATAACAGCCTGAAAATTTACGAATAAGCGAAAAAAAACCTATCTAATAGAGGCAGCATTGTTCAACTCCACCAATTCTTTCTTTTTTTAAATTATTTTTTAATCTGAAAGTTATGTGTGCTTTAATGGTTCTAACAATGGTAAACATGCCCAATAGAATACACTTATTGTGTTGCCAGGCTCTACTAAATAGTTGAAGTCAATTATTATTTCAGAAAACAAGGCTAAAAAGGCCAGATTGATAATTATAGCAAGATTTTCACAAACAAAAATCCAAATTGAAAAAATAAAGATTATGTGTGTGTAAATATATAAATATTTATGTATTTACACTACATTACTTTTATCATTTTGTGTGCTTGTGTAGATTGCTGATATTATAAACTAACGAATTAAACATATATTTATATATTGACTATTTTTTATTACGATTTCTTCCGAAAAAATGCGAATAGATATATGTCGCGGAAATAAAATTGTTGCATAAAATAAGTTTGTTTAATTTCGTTCAATAAACTTCTGTATTCTTTTCAACATAATGATAACATCGGAAATATTTGGGAGCTAACATCTTCAATTTAATCCAGATGTAACATTTTCAGCATAGCTATATTCTTTATTTAGCACTAATAAAGTAATGTTCAAGTTTTAAAAAAAAAGTTCAATTGATTGTTTTTCACCGCCTTTCACATTCACCTTAATTTGACGACATTTACAGGTTTTCTGGTAATTTGTAAACGAATAACACATGCTAAATTTCTGCTGACAAATAGTCTTGTCATAAGTCAAACGACGTGTGCACGTACATTGTTTGGCTGGCCGTCGGAAACATAACGTTGTTACATAAAAACTATTTGTCGGCGAAAATGTTCCATACGATATTCATTACCATGAACCCGGAAAACCTATAAATGTCTTCAAATCACATAGGAAAGATAACATATTTAATCAAATAAACTTCCATATTTTAATCATTTTTCAGGAGAAATCATAATATAAAAGACGCGAATATTTTGGAGGATAAAGATATCGACGAGGACGACAATTTTGATGTTGACGAAATAAATTTTTATAGTGTATAGCGTGTTTTAAACTTTCTAAAAAAAAGCAAGAAAACAAGTTCTATTTTGTATTTTTCGATCGCATATGACTGAAATTACCTATGCATTAAATGAACTTGACGTCAGGTGAAATAATATGGCTCTTACTGACACCATAATTTAATCTTAGTTAGCGTTTGTTTATAGTGCGAAGAACTGCATTCCAGAATATGAGTATTTTAGAGCTCAGGCAATCAGAATGGACGAACTTTGGCGAGGAAATCTTTATTATTTATGAATCGATAATTGGAAAGATTATGTAAGATCTATGTATGGGTGAGCCAGTTACTGTCACTGTAATCATAGAATATGTAAAACGGCTGTTTAAAAACTCTAGTAGAAGTCTGATAAATTAAATGGTATTCGTAAAAATATCATACGACGCAGAAAGCACAGGCATAAACATACGCAATATTCGTACTAACTATTGAAAAGGCAAGTAAATATATGGTGCCACAGACATTGACGAGCAAAAGGCCATCTTCTAAATCCTTAATAAACTGTAAACGTATGTTTAAGCACTGTTATTACTAATGACGCAAAAATTGTTTCTTCAAGCCCAAAGAAAATTGTACGTACTTTAGGATACCTTGTATATATATATATATATATATATACTTAAACTGAGTATCCAAGAATAACCAACACTCAACAAAAGAAGTAACTTAAATATAGCAATAACAACGACTCGCTTCTAAACTCGAAATCCTCATCATGCGGTTTGGATCTCCGGATCCTCGCAGGATCCCATATAGTGAAGAGGTTTAGCAGCGAGTACTATTGCCATCACAACTTAATTGACAGTTTTGGATGGAATCAGAAATAATTGTCTTCGGTTTGGATCTCCGGATCCTCGCAGGATCACATATGGTGAAGAGGTTTAGCACCGAGCAGTATTGCCATCACAACTTAATTTACAGTTTTGGTTAGAATCAGAAATAAACGTCTTCTATGTTTCCGGGTAAGGCACGCAAAGATACCCCAGAACTGGAAATCGATGAGAATGTGGCAATATTGTTTCTTGGTATTCTTTTGTGTGATCCAATCCCCAGAAATCGTCGACTTTGCAAGCAACCGCTGAGCCTTTTTGCTTATAGTGTCCTTGGTATAATCTTCATTTTTATAGATGAATATCTGCAATAAACGGATAAGACTTCATAAATACCAAATTTTCCTTGAGCACACTCTTTGTGAGCTCTACTCTGGAATCTCTTTTCGGATGCCCGATTCCCCAACTATACTGCCATGCGGAAGTTCAGGTGTAATGTGAACAAACATCTTGTTACTCAACTCAATAGTAGCATCAATGTGGCACTATACCTTGTTTTGAGATGAACATGTAATAAAAACAAACTTATATGTTCGCTATTTTTTCCGGAAAATGATTGACCATTTCTCGAGTAAAATGTAGACAAACGTCGGACAGTACCTTATGAATACTCAATTCCTTGTCCCTGCCTCAAGTATACTAATACCCCCCCCCCCCTGATAATTTTAGCTCCTTACTTCTCGTCAGTAACATCGCATTAAACCATTCCTCTATACAATAATATCTTAATTTAGATCGATCAGGGGCATAATAGTATTCCAGGGAAGACATTTGATTTCCGTCAACCTCACCAAGATGTGACACAAGGTCAGCAAATTGGGCACGATCACCTAGCAAAAATTGCCTATGCATTCCTATCGGCATTCCCTGATAGAGGCGCCTCAGGCAACAAGCAATACATTTGCCCTTAAAAATGCAGGGTGTCAAGGCAAGTGAGGGTAGTCTTCCAAGGTAATACCCAGTCGCCGTACTTAGTCTGGCCTGTGGAATCCATGTCGCAAGCTCGGAGAGGAATATTGAGTTCATCACTTCGACTCCTCGTCATTAATAAGCGTTATGATTCTAATGAATAGATAGTTAGTCGTAACTATTTTTTTAGATTAACTTAGTCATGGAATTCAATCGGTTTATACGATACGTATGTTCAGATGCGCTTGGAACATTTTACTTAGTCATTATGTGTGTCCTGGCATGCTTTGAATATTAATCATATATGACCTCGTCATTCGGAAAATAGCTCTCTGTTATACTAGTTCTTTAGAGATTATGTTGATCTTTTATGAATTTACATATTTCTTTAATATCCTATATGCATCGATTTTCCTTTCACGCCTTCAAAGAATTAAAAGTAATGTAAGATTCGTCAATCAACTTTTGCTCTTTTGTTGGTTTTGACACTTCTACTCAACTGTTAGTTTTATTTCACAGATCTGTCTGAAGCGGTCACAATTAGGATGTTTAGCTTCTTTTGTTACGCCTAAAAGGTCAGTCGATGGGTGCATATATACGAGGGAAATTGGAATTTAATGACAGGGCGTGGTTGTCTTCAGCTGTTTAACCGTGCCAGACTGTTCAATAAAAAAAAAATTCTTCGATTATTCTCTTCTCTAATCTGTGTCTGGTCATCGATGAAAATGTTCAACTAATTATTTCTATAAGTGTTTTATTTTTATTTTCTCAAGAACGCATTTTCAAAAGTAAATTAACAAATCAATAGCAGCATCATTTGCGATAGTAAGTGAATTTTATTGAACGCTGGATGTCGTAAAATAGTAACGTTATTTTAAAATATAATTATCCATTGATAAGTGTTTCGTCGTTTACGACTCATCAGAGTGGGAGAATCTAGCGAGATATGAAATTTAGATAAAAAATGCACTTTCGTATAATTTATTCAAAAATGTACCGCAGAAACAAAAAAAACAATAACATCTCTTTCTCTCTGTCTGTATGTCTGTCTGTCCCACTCTCTCTCTCTCTCTCTCTCTCTCTCCCAATATATATATATATATATATATATATATATATATATATATACACACACACAAGGTGACCAAAAACAAAAAAACAAAAGCTAAATGGAGGTCATCTAGAACATATGCTGTAGAAAGGAGAAAAAAACGCAATAGACCCTAGTGTTTGGAGGTAATGTTTTGAATATAATAAACTAGTTATGACCAAAGCTTTATTTCATTCGGACAAAACACTAAGAAATGGGGCCTAATTAGAGTTGGGACCCGTTTTATTTGGGTCACCCTGTATATATAACAATGGGTTAGGTTATATAAGTACGCACAAATGCAGGCAAACATACGTACCTCACCCTGCTTCTATATATATGCAAATATATATATATATATATATATATATATATATATATATAAAGCTGAACGTCTGTGTGTGTGTCTGGTCACGAATAGGCTCCTATATGGTTGACTATTATAGAAAACTGATCACATATTATCATAGATGTATCGAGGCAAAGCAATGGGTATGTTTGATATGGCATAATGATGATTCATTAAAATTGTGGGGTCTGCTTACGCGCCTGGTTCACAAAATATGGATATAGAAAACTTAAAAATTAAAAAAAAACATTTACAAGTGTTTTTGATATAGATGTATATAATATTACTTTGATACGTATGGTTTAACTTAAATAGGGATGGTATAATTAAATTGTGAGGTCTGCGTTCGCGCCTGGCCTCCATAGAATGGAAATAGACACAAACTTTAATAAATACTTTTCATATCTATCTGCGTAAGTACAATTGATAATTATGTTTCAGTTTGAAGAAATATGGTATAATAAAATTATGGGCTGTTCGTTCGCGCCTGGCCTTCATAGAATGGAAACGTGTCACAAAGTTTAGCAAGGTTTTTTAATATAGATCCACAGAATATTGTGATGTTTCAGTGTGAACAGGTATGGTATAATACATTTTCGGGTTTATCTATTTTATTTTTACTTTCATCATATTTTCCTTTGGTTTTGATACCCCCAAATTCGAAGCTATAAGTTTACAACCCTTTCTTTTCATAACCAATCATACTTTCATAAATTAGAGTCCATTTTCTAAAGACTGTTTTGGAACCCAGTCAACGACGGGTACTTTTGCTAGTATATATATATATATATATATATATATATATATTACGTTAAGTAGGTCCATATATTAATATGTATACATTATTAAAATATTAGATGTGTATATGAAATATAATGCGTGTTTTATTGTGTTTATTCATTTAGTGCTTGATTTTTATTTCGTGTGCATATATATTTATTGGCTATGCCTTCTTCTAATTCCACTTTCTCCTGTGTACACGCACATTTCTTTCATCTGAGTTTGGAAGTTTGGAGATACGTCACCCAATAAAAAATGAATAAAAATATATATAATTTATTGTACTCGTGAGCAAAAAAAAAGTGAGCCAAACAAATTTATACATTTTCTTGCACTAAAAACTATATTGAACAACGAACAATTAAACAAGGAAACTTAAACTAGACTAATAACACAAAACAAGACATTTACTTTAAACAATGCTTCGGATGGAATCGCATTGCGTTTTGATTTCTTTAATAGATCAACCCTTTTAGATATGCTCTTAACCAAAATAGAACACTGTGAAAAGGAAATACTATTCCATTCGCTTTGCACAGCTTCCCAAAGTTTTTTTATCGTTCTCAAAAGTTCTTCCATCTAATGCACGAGATATTATGGACCAACTATTCTCGATTGGGTTTTAATCGGGGCTTTGACCCGGCCAAAACATCACATCACTTGAATTATCAGAAAATCATTTTTTGTGACTTTAGCAGCGTGATGCAGGGGCATTATCACGTTGAAAAAAATACTGTTCTGGTATATTCCCAGCTTCTGGATAGTTGGTAACAATCCTTTTTCTAATATTTGAATGTATTCCTTTGCATTGATTGATTTCTCACATCTCATAAGTTCCCCGACTCCTGCTACAGTAAAAGTACCCCATACCATTATTCCTCCATTCCCGTGTTTAACTATCGTTTTTATGCAACTTAGCGAAAATCTTTCTCCAGTTCTTCAAATGCACCGTTCGGGAGCATCACTAATAAGAAAAACTCTTTATTCCTCGGACCAGAAAACATTCCTGAACCAGTCTGGATCTTCATTGTCATAACACGAGAAAAATCTCTTTCTATCATCGATGTTTTTCTTAGATAAAAATGGCTTCTTTGCACACCTTTTAGAAGAAAACCCCATTTCTCTCATCGCGTAGATATTGTATATCTAGAAAGATAATTTTCAGCCACTGTTTTGAATTCTTTGCTATGGCCACTATGAGTTTTCTTTGGATCCTTCAAGACAGTTAATGTAAGCATGTGGCTGTCCTTCAAAGTGGATGCTCTAGGGCGACCAGATCCAGATTTCCCTTTTACCAAGCGTTCGACTTCGAACTTTTGACCGATTCGCCTCACTAAAGAAAGACATGTTTTCACATTTTCTTTTCTTAAAATATCAAAAAATCTGCTTGTAACTCATTTTGGATGGCCTTAATGCTGCAATTCGGTTTAATATATCCTCGACATGATGCGGTCTTACCATTTTCAGGATTAATTATTTCACCTATTATTATATACTATAATAATAATGATCTGCAAAATAGAAAATTCATGGAAAAATATTGAAAAATCGATTTCCTCCTTATTTCCTCTTGAAAAATCGATTTCCTCCTTATTCCCCCCTCTCTCTCTGTATATATATATATATATATATATATATATATATATATATATATATATATATATATATAATCTAAAAATAATTATTACGTTTATAAGTCTAAAGCTTTTGTAAACTTAAAGAGAATATATAAAAATTAATATGTTTATAGTAAGCCTAAAAAGAGGAAAAGTTTTGTATAAACAATATATGAAATAGAGCTCATTTATCCGTGCAGTTTCAAAGAATGCGTCCTTTTCATAAGAGGAAATAGTTTAGTGAAATTCTGTTTATAGCGATGCTATGCTTTTTTTCAGTGAACCTCTCTTGTGGTCACTCTGCCATAGCTATCTCCGTTGCAAATTTGAACTGATCGTTTATTTTATCTATCCCTTCAGTTCAAATAAGTCTCTGGCTATTTAAACATGGGAAGTCAAGTATCGTATCTCTAATTGAAAAAAGAACACATTGTAGAACATTGTTCTTACATCACTTGGAAGCTACTTTTTGTGCTTGACTATTCTCATTTTGGATTCTTAAACTTTATTATTATTGACGTAAATATTGATTCTTCTGACCAACTTGTTTCTGAACTTACCTGATCATTACACACCGTTGTACTTTCGTTGTTGATTTCTTTTCTGCATTTCATAACCTCTTTTTACTAATTTTAATGCATATATAATTAGTTAATATTGTGTAGTTTCAATTTCTGATAGTATCAGCAAAACTATAGGTTTGCTATAACAATTATTTTTGTAAATTATTTAGTTTTTAATTTCGTTCTTCACTCTCATTGATCACGTTCCTCAACAAAGCATGTAGTCCTCAAATCGAACATTCTCACTATGCACATATTATACTTGAGAACCACACCACGGAATATACTATTGCTGGTATCACAGCGTAACATCTGAAATTCATAGGTCTGACGGTCATCTCCGAGGTTCCGCCGATACTTCCATTCCAACAGCACACACCTGTACCAAATTACAAGGCTCCCACGACCTAAGCTTTTCTTCCAAGAACACCGCAGACATAACACCGCAGCAAATTCGAAAACTGTTTATGGACTGTGACGTATATGAGCAACTTACGAACTTGCCCTGCATTACTGATCACCGCTTAGTTCTACGGGCTTGCGATGGGATTGTACAAAATGCGATTATCAGCATGCATTAGTCATTCTTCGAATTGGATAAGGTAGCTTTGTTAGATGTTTTGGAGTAACTCATCACAGAGTTTGCTGACCCTGCAGTACACCGAATGACGTTCAGCAATCTTTGTCAGCAGGACACTGAAACCGCTAAGAGTTCGTCACTCGTCTTCGTGCTACCGACGTCAGTTTTACGTGTTCCTTTCCAAATTGACAACGATGAATTTATACGTGGTATCTAGAATAACCTGCTCCAAACTGACAACCTCCTCAAAGTTAATCAGTTTTAAGGTATTAAAAAAATCGTGAACCATACTGAGGCTTTTGAATCCGCCCTTCACGATAAAGCCAAGTTGCGGACATCATCCGAAACCTACGCTGCCCACAGTTCCGAATACCGCAGACAAAGCAAGCAGCCCACGAAGTGTTCTATCGGTTCTGGCAGTGTGTATCATGGTGTGCAAAGAAAAGCCACCACATCACGCAAATTGTCACAATCTCAGTCACAATGAAACCGGATGGGTCACTTGGACACACCATAGACTTTTGACATCTCAATAATAAGGCGTTGCGGGAAACACACCACACCGCGTCCACGTTTTACGCTGCATTCTAAGTGCCAGGAGACTCAAGTCATCGACAGTTACTATTCTGTTTTTCGATATGAAATGTCACCATCTGACCAGATTCCTTACAGAATAGATCCGATATACGTACTAACGCATACCTCATGGTTACTCTGCTGCTTGCGACGCATACACCCGCCGACTCTTCTGTTTCCTTTCGCACTCGAGAATGTTCATACTGGTGTGCAAGGAATTCACTGAGTGTTACCTACAAGCTGTTATTCGGAATATCTAAGGACATGGAACTTTCGAGCATCTTAATCCTACGACGTCAATAATTGAAGGCGTCGAGACTTTACATGATGTTTCAATTTGAGATATTCCCCCGCAAATGGAATCGCGCATAAAGTGCATATTTTCGTTTTCCTTCCGAATATTCCAAGGTGTCATTTAACTTCACAGAACTACCTACCAATCGAGAAGTCAAAGCAATCAGAACGTTTACAACGTCTGGCAAAGTCCATGACAGTAATGGCCATGACAAAATCCATGACGGTTATGGCCACATCACTATGGAACAAGTCCGCATTGCGGAGTGAGCTGATTCACAGTACAAATACATCGATATTATTCAGCCGGGGTTGCCCAGGAAACGACATGGGTTGAATCTTTTAACCTTAGGGAATTCTGCGATTGTTGTGATAGATTTTTCGTCGTATATGACCTCCACCTCCTCGAGGATTGTGTCGTTTTCTCGTGCTCTTCGCAACCGAGTTTTGACACATCTGCATTCTATGACACCATCGCTTTCCTGGGAGAGTTACTTGTATAAGGAATGTCCTGGGGACGCAACTAGCTCCCCGGGAGAATAAACAATATCCAACGACAGGCACATAGGAGCAGCAACAAAACGGGTCGATTTATCGTCGATTATAACCGTCTTGCATAAGTCGTTTCTTGTCTCTATTGCGTCGTTACAAGCATCTTCCATTGTCGGTATTAATGGCATGTTGAATTTAACGCTTATACAAAAATAGCGAACAAATGCATTTTTATAATATATATATATATATATATATAATTTATTTAAGATAAAACAATGAAGAGCATGTTTTATAAAGACCAGGTTAAACCAGACGCATGCTATGTCGCGTCTGTCCGTCGAACCCAGAATCCAAGCTTCGACTGTTTTAAAGTCATTGGATTTTGTTTAATTCTCTCTTTCCTCATTGAAAAGGAGAGTAAGGGAGTAAAAGAGAGAAAGATGTTTCATCGACCATATTTTGTTTTTCAAATTATAATGTGCACTGGATACATAAACCCCTGTCAATCTTCATATGCCGAGAAATTTAAACATTTTAAAAATGTGTCCTCACAAGGGGCGCTTTCCATTGTGCCACAACTCGTCATATCAAAAAGCAGATTTGTGTTTATTGGCCAGCAATCATCAAAAATACTCAGCACATTCGTGACTGTTGCTAAAATTGCGCAGAAAACGCGCCCACTCAGCCGCCAGAACCGCTTTCTTTCTATGATCCTCCTATCTTCCCATTTGAGAAAATTTGCAGCTATTATTCTAGAAATCCGAGACTTCATTTATTTTGTTGTTGATAGATTCAGTTGCTAACCCTGCATCTGCCATTACAGGAGATCAGAAATAAATTTGGTCCATCTCCTCAAATTTTTCGGAGAGCTTTTCATTGTCCATGACGCATAAAAGGAACTTAACACTGACAGAGGACCAGGCTTCTAATCTGCCACTTTTAATGCTCTCTTGCTGTTGTGGGGCGTGCTGCAGAAAATATCGTTCGTCGCGTACCCGCAGTCAAAGACACAAACGCGTCACCCACTTTAATATATCGGCCGATTGAATTTCAACAATGACAAAGCGGCTTGTGCGATCGTCCAGTAAAGGAACACACTCATATCGGAGCTGAGATTAAATCCTGCACAGATTCTGTCCCATCGAAATTTGCAAGACAGTATCCCCTCAAACCCGCAAAGTTCCCAGAATCTATCGTGATTGGATTACTTCAGCTGAAAAACGCAAAAATAATTCGGAGTCTGTGATCAGATATTGAGAAATTGATACAACGCCGATTTTTATCGCTCTTGAGAGTCGGATCCAACGATTTGGTTCAAGAGGGCTAGAAGAAGGCTAAGTGCCTCACACCAGACACTAGCATTGCCCCCCTACAACACCGACAATACCGCGTTCGAATAAGTATCTCTGGTAACGTATCTTTGTAGAATAGGCACTTATAAAAAAACAGTTTTTATCCTGATACAAACCTCAATAAGTTCTGCAGGAAGCACACATCCGGTCATTAATGAGTATTCCTGACCAACAGCCTTGTTCCTTATCGGCCGGAGAAGCCCGTCAGTACCAGACTCGCCCAGAGGCATTCATGTTTCTGACACAGCTGATATACCCATTCTCAAACACAAAGCGGATATTCAGCGGATACAACGGAACTTGTACAATTTAAAGCCATTCATCAACTTTTTCAACAAGCCTCAAATAACTTGTGCTACAACGAGAATCCAAGAATACAAGAATACATAATCTCTAGGTATTCATATTATTCTTCGTTCTTTTATTCCAGATTGACTGATTAGCTTTGTGCTATCAAATGATCTGATGAGTTGTTGCTCTTGCTTGATCTACACGCATTCCACGTGATCCTATAAAGCTGTTTAAAAAAAACATTTTATTCACAGCTGGAATATTATTTTCCTGTTAAAACATGGCGTTTTCTTTTTTCTTGACGACGGTAAAACATTTATAAAAATGAATAGAAATGTTTTTGGAGGATAATTTCTGAAGTAGTTTACTACTCAATGCCCAAATGTTTCTTGTTCTCCTCCTCTTCCTCCTCTACTTTCCTCTTCCCGCCTGAAATACTGCCAAGCGATCGTTTTTATTTTTATTTAGATACTTAGTTATTTAAGCATATATTTAAGGAAAAAGACTTAGTAAAAGAAATGAAAAAAGACAAAGACTACACCTTAAAACGAAGGCAACTTAACATTTAAAGTTCACTAGAATCTACCTGAAAACTTATACCGTGGAGTTTATATATATATATATATATATATATATATATATATATATATATATATATATATATATATACTGTGTTTCATGTCTGTCGATGTCATTTATGTACATGTGATAGGGCACCTTTCCTCTTATTTATATGCGAAGTAAACACTACTCATGTGATAGAATAACACGTTGAACAACTTTTGGCTTCTGTTGACACGCACACTATAATTTAAAAATATCTCAACGTAGGACTCAGCATAAATATCTAGATGTTATGACTTGCTGCATGGGAAAACAGGCCGTCATCCTCTTAATGCTGGCTAAATTTATTTCAGAAACAAGATCACAGACATTGAACAGGTAAGTATGTCCTCTAATTTCAGTTACAAAAATAATGAAAATCAATCACAGAACAGCGAAAAATAACATTAGAAAAAAAAACAAAAAAATACAGATGAAAAAAAAATGGACAACAAAAGAGAATAGACGTGACATCGAATGCTTTTACAGAGGATATCAAAAAAACTATTGGAAATGTATGAAAAACAAATTAGACATGTTTATTAATTACCTACTACTGAGAAAAAAATCGCGGACCAAGCGAACCTATTTACAAGATAGGTTGTTTTTCAAAGCTAGAACTAATGAAAGTACAACGATAAATGATGGAACAGTCCAAGTAACACACTTAGTAGGACGTTACACATAGGAACTCAACACGCAGAAGACCTGCAGGACATAAACGCTGCAAACGTATAGATCCTTCTAACAATTAAATTAACTAAAACTCAATGAGAATTCTTGGCCAACAGCCTTGTTCCTTATCGGCCGGAGAATCTCCTCAGTACCAACCACGCCCAGACACATCCATGTTTCTGACACAGTTGATATACACATTGTCAAATAAAAAGCGTATATTCAGCGGGTACAACTGAACTTGAATAATTTTAGCCCCCAAAACTTGTGTAGCAGTGAGGATGCAAGAATGCATTCTCTCTAGGAATTCATATTATTCCTTCGTTCTCTTTTTCCAGATTGGCTGATGAGCTTTGTTCTATTAACTGATCCGACAAGTTGTTGCTCTCGCTTGATCTACACTGATTCCACTTGATCCTATAAAACTGTTAAAAAAAGCAACATTTTATTCACAGCTGCAATATTATTTTTCTCTTAAAACATTACGTTTCCCATTTAAATTGATGACGCTAAAATATTTTAAAAGTGTATAGAAATGTTTTGAGAGAATGATTTCTAAAAGAATCTACTACTCAATACCCAAAGGTTTCTCGTTCTCCTCGTCTTCTTTCTTCTACCAGCCTCAAATACCATCAAGCGACCTCTTTATAATATGTCTAGTAATTTAAGCAAATATAAAGGACAAAAGCTTAATAAAAGAAATGAAAAAAGAGGGAAAGACTACACCTTAAAACGAGGGCAACTAAACATATAGTGTTCACTAGAATCTACGTAAAAACTTATATCATAGAGTTACTTTTATACTTAAATATATATATATATATATATATATATATATACACACACTGTCTTTTCATGTCTGTCGATGTCATTTATGTACATGTGTTAGTGCAGCTTGCCTCTTATTTATATGCTTCTGTTGACACGTACACTATTATTTAAAAATATCTCAACGTAGGACCCAGCATGAATATCTAGATGTTATGACTTGCAGCATGGGGAAATAGGCCATCATTCTCTTAATGCTGGCGAAATTTATTTCAGAAACAAGATCACAGACATTGAACAGGTAAGTATGTCCTCGAATTTCAGTTACCAAAATAATGCAAATCAATCACAAAACGGCAAAAAATAAGATTATAAAAAAAAACGGATGAAAAAAATGGACAACAAAAGAGAAAAGACTTGACATCGAATGCTTTTACAGAGGACATCTTAAAAACAGGCTATGCCAATGGATGAAAAACGTATTAGATATGTCAACCGATTACAAAATACCGAGAAAAAATAATCGCGGACCAAGCGAAACCTATTTACAAGATAGGTTGTTTTTCAAACCTAGAACTAATGAAAATACAACGAAAAATGACGGAACAGTCTAAATAACACACCTTAGTAGAATGTTACACATAGAAATTCAACATGAAGACAAGCAGAACTTAAACGCTGCAAACGAGGAGATCTATAGAAATAACTAACTGCAGTAGAAAATATTATACAAATTATTAACGAAGAAAACACAAATTTCCTATAAATAAGAAACCGTGAATGGAAGAAATTAAAGGCAGAAACGAAAAATGTGGACTAGTTCCTCTCACATTACACAAAAGATGCTATTACAGACTTAAATGATTTTATCAACATGCAGTATAAAATTTGAAGTAGTAAAGCAGCTGGGGAAAGTAGATAGACAAAACTTGAATTGAGAATTCCAGCTGGAAACACAGATAAACAGATTTTAAAAAGGAAGCCAAAGTAATTAAATAGATGACAGCAAACAGAGAATGATAAAGATAGAAATGTAACTTGCAGAGAGAATCTAAACAAGAAACACGAAGCACTAAAGCTACATTTAGCGGTGAGGCTAAGTTGATACAAATCGGGACAGTGAAAAAGCAGCAATAGCCAAGTCTATAAAATATAAACGTAGGACAAACAAACACAGAACACCCGGGAAAGACATAAAGAATCTATTGATGCAAGATATCGGAAGAACAAGAGAACAATAGAAATATCGAATGACTGAACAATATGAAAGAAGAATCACAGGAAATTTGAGAATGAAATCAGCAAGGAAAACATCAAGACAATTTTAAGACATATAGCAAACTAGAGAGAATCAGGTCACAACGGTATACACGCATGCAGATTAAAAAAAAATCAAGACACTACACGAAAGGCTAATTCAAAACCTGAAAATATATATCCACGAATCAGACATACCAGAATAGATGACCAAAGGAAAAACCACGCTGATACAAAAAAACACAAAAAAAGAACCGCCTCTAACAAACAAAAACCTATAATTTGCTTAGAAACCATCTTGAAAACTTTAACAGTACATCCGAAAAATCAAATTTACTACTTGCTTAATAATTTTAGAGGAACAGAAAGTATATAAGAAAGGAAAAAGAGGAACACTTTATGTTATATACATAGCTCAAAAGATCTAAACTATTTAAAAAATAGAAAATAGAACATAGCCATGCCATGGATAGACTAGGAGAAAACACGCGACACGATTCCTCAAGTATTGATAATAGAATGCCTGAGAATGTACAAATTACCAGGCACGATTATCAGTTTGATTGAAAAAGCAATTAGATCATAGACATGAACTGACTGCAAAGTGGTATTCCCCATAGAGATACTCTATCATCATTACGGTTCATCATAGCCATGAGATCCCATACAAGATACTAAGAAAATGTTAAGCCGGACATAAGTTTACTAATACAGATAATAGAATGAATATTCACATGTAGATGGACGACCTGGAATTTTTTGCAAGAAACAAAAAAAAAGAACTAGAGAGGTTAATAAGCTCAACCAGAATATTCAAACAGGATATCCGAATGAAATTCGGCATCGACAAGTGCGCATTTCTAGTTATGAGAAATGGAACACTTAAGGCAACGGGAGGTCTGGAACTACCCACTCAATAAGAGAAAAGGGCATTAGGTGAAGAATATTCAAATAACTAAGAGTTCTGAAAGCAAACACTATCAATTCCACTGAAATAAAAGCATACATTAGAAATGAATACCACAGACGAACAAGAAAACTTATGGAAATTAAATTATACAGGAACGTAATCAAAGGTATAAACACATAGGCAGTAAAACTGGTAAGACACACTGTGCCGTTCATAGGCTTGATAAAATAAAAACTTAGGTCTCTCTACCTAAACACTAGATAATTTATGACAATGCACAATGCGCTACCCCCAAAGTATGATGCTAGTAGACTATATGAAAAAGACGGTGCAAGAGGGCTGATTTTTATAAAAGACCGTGTAAATAACACAGAAAGAGCTAGGAAAATACATTACGGAGATACACACAAAGGCTAATCAACGCAAGATGCACTGAAAAAATGAACCAAACAGAGAACGCAGAGGCAAGTGATAAAACGGGAAAATAAACTTGAAAAGAAAAAAAAGCTACACGAACGAGTCATGAGGAAACAAAATGAGACTCAAGAAAACATTTTGACAAACAAAACCTAAACCGATTAACTGAATACCTTATAACAGCTGCACAAAAACGGTAACTAGAACCAACTACGTCAAAGCAAAAAGCTACAAAGCTCAGGAAAACATCCGCTGCAGAATATGTAGACAATGAAAATCAAAAGAAACGATAAACCACATAATAAGCGAAAAGGAGCTTTTAAAAATATAAGAATAGACAAGATTAAGTTCAAAAAGCAATATATCCGAATATTATGCAGACTAGTGCACCTTGAACAGCCAGACAAATATCCCAAGCAGACACCGACAACAGTATTGGAAAATAGTAATCATAACATTTTATTGGACATGGATATACAAAGAGAAAACCCCACCTAAGCAAGAGAATCGGATGTCATATATTTCGATGTTGTACCAGAATACATATCAAGGAAACGGAATAAACACACAGACGCAGCCAAAGAGCTAAAACTAATATTGAACGTAAAGAAAGTCAGAATAACACCAATAATAGTAGGAACTATTCCGAAAAAGTAATTCCAGAAAACTTTGAAAAAGAATGCGAGAGAATGTAATGAGACGAGGTGTTTAAGCGCGTACAAACGGTCAGAATATAAGGAAACGCTCTTGAATGCAGATATTTATTCACATAAGATTCAAACTGTGGTTAGAAGCAAGAAAGAGAAGTCTTACCGTGGGTGCTCAGCGAGTGAGTTCAGGCGAAGAAAAAGAAGAACAAACATGGCGACCAGCATTTTTATTTCGTCCGTTCTCGCATAATCTCGTGTGTGCGTGAAGATGGAACCTATAAAACGATGCTCATTTCTGGGTGCTGGGAGATGATTCCCGATCAGCCAGGAGAGAAGGCAACGAGAGTAGAGACAAGAGACAGAGGATTGTAGCGATAATCTTTCTTGAACATTCCGTTTGTGTATTTGAGGTGAATCCCCCCCATCTTACATCAAGCTATTTCGGCGATGGCCAACGCGGGCTTAAGCAACATGATTAAGCCTTTTAACAGTGATATGGTTGCGTGGCTTAAAAAAGTGGACCTTGTAGCAAGGATTCAGAAGCTGGATGATGTGGCCGCAGTAATACCACTGTTTCTAGAAGGGGACACACTGACCCTCTATTTGGAGCTCAGTGAGCGGGAACAGGGTGACGCAGACGCCATCAAGGGTCGACTGATCGAAGCTTTCGCAGAGGGGCCTTTCGAGGCCTTTAATAAGTTGAAAGAGAAGAGGTGGACTGGTGAATCTGTGGATGTCTACGCGAATGAGATAAGGAGATTGGTTGAATTGTCGGGCATCAGGGGACATACCACGAGTCACGTAGTCAAGATGACTTTTGTTACCGGGTTCCCGGAAGAGATATCGAAAAGGTTGCAGCAGATACCGGGAGTGGAGACGCTGGATATGAGTGAGCTGCTTAAAATTGCAAAAATCTTGGTGAGCACCCAGCCCACGGAGCCTGGAGGAACGACAGCAACGGTACAGCAGGATGTGGCAGGAATCTGCCAAACTCGGTGATCGCATGCTTCGAATGCGGGGGACCACACATGAGAAGCGACTGCAGGAAGTTCTTGCAACGGACAGTGTGTTACAAATGCAATGGAAGAGGCCATTTAGCGGTAAAATGCACAAGTTCGGGAAACTGGCGAGGGGAGGCCGACGCGCCAGCGGCCGCCCCGATTCGAGAATAGAGGCGCACCCGCAGCAGATGCCCAAACAGAAGATTGCGGTGGAAGGATTGGAAGTTATGGCCCTGATTGACACTGGCTGCACCACTACCATGGTGCACACTACCCTGGTCGGAAGATGGAAAGGGAAGGGTGAAGTGTCGAGGGAGGAAGACCGTCACTATTGATATTGCTGAACGTCGGATGAGGGTCCATGCAATTGTCACTGATCGCCTGGTGCCTGGCGTCCAAGCCATCATTGGAATGGATGTTATATGCCGCCTTGGAGATGTTACCATCACATGTGACAACGTGAGGTTCGGACTAGCTGAGTGCGCGGTGACGGAGAACGCCCCCAGAGGTTTCCACAAGGCCGGGGAGGAAAGAATATTGTCGATCAAAGATCAGGACTTCCGAGCCGAATTCGACGGAGAGCGGTGGACGGTGGAGTGGGTATGGAAACATCAAGCGCCATCGCTGACAAACAGGGTGGCGTGCTACACAAATTCGCTTAGAGGAGGGGCGAGAAAGGAGTTTGAGCAGGAAGTCGACCGATGGATTGAGGAGGGGATACTGATGCCTTGGACGGATTATGTGGAGTCGGGCATTTTGCCGTTGATGGCCGTTCTGCAAACAACTAAAGGGAAAGTAAGACCGGTCTTGGATTTCCGAGAGCTGAACGGCCTATGTTAAGTGCCATACGGGAGGCGACATCGTAGATGTGTGCATTGAGACCATTAGGGAATGGAGGCAGATGAATGGCGCATCTACGTTGGTAGATCTAAAATCTGCCTATTTGCAACTTCATGTTGCCAAGAAGCTCTGGAAATATCAGTTAGGCAAGTACAAAGGCAAAACCTACTGCCTTACGCGAGTGGGGTTCGAGTTAAATTCAGCACCCAAGATTATGTCAACTATCCTCAGGAAAATTCTGGAGACAATGGGAAAGGGAGATGGGGTAGTGAGCTCATACATAGACGACATTCTGGTGAATGAGACTGTGGTAACTGCCAAGGAGGTGGTGGCTCATTTGAAGAGGTTCGGGTTGGTCGCCAAAGAGCCGGAAAAATTAGACTGAGGGGCTGCTTTCGGCCTAAAACTGAAACGAGGTGCGTCAGGCGAAGAAAAGGAAGAACAAAAATGGCGGCCAGCATTTTTATTTCGTCTGTTCTCGCATAATCTCGTGTGTGCGTGAAGATGGAACCTATAAAACGATGTTCATTTCTGTGAGGTGATTCCCGATCAGTCAGAAGAGAAGGCAACGAGAGTAGAGACAATAGACAGAGGACTGTAGCGATAATCTTTCTTGAATATTTCGTTTGTGTATTTGAGGTGAACCCCCCCCCATCTTACATCGCAAACGTTAACCAGACATGTAGAAATTGTAACAGAAGACAAAAACATAAAGAAACACTACTGCAAATAAAAGGAAACTGAAACCGTGTGGTTGTAAGTTACACCATGTTTCCTTTATGAATTAACAAAATAGTATCGGGACTAACGTGCACTACACAAAATAGTCGTGACAAATTAAAGTTAATGGAATGACCGAGGAGAAGGAGAACTAACCAGACTTACACTGGATAAGTGCAAAGTGGACTGGGATTTGGGGAGGCTTGTTGCCACCTGAATTCCAGTAAATACCAATGTTGTTTTGCCAGCGCAAAATCAACGCTAAATGTCTGGTGCGATAAAGACAATCCATTCAAAGAGGTTATCGAAAAAAGTGGAGAATACTGCAATCTGGGGAAACTTGTTATCACTTAAACTCCAACAAACACCACATGTTCCTAAAGAGAAATCTTTTATGATGGCCTAACTCTTAGTTATTACCAATAATAATAATAATAATAATAATAATAATAATAATAATAATAATAATAATAATAATAATAAAAAAATAACAACAACAAATGATAGTTAGATAGATAATAATTAAATGACTGCAAATTCGACCATTTATCTCTACGTCTTTATATGAATAACTGTTGCCTCATCTAATCAGATGGCGCATGGAGCATGATTTCTTACCTTTTAAAATACAACACTGACTTCCGACCACTCGGTTGTATCAGTTAAGATAAAAACGAAATGTAATAAGTTCTCAGACGTACCTCTCCACCGCACTGTATATCGATACTCTATGGCTGACTGGGATAGATTCCGCACATTTATATCTGGTCTACCTCTGCATTACATGTTTAAAAAGGATGTGTTCTCTCTAGTATCAGACCTGACCGAATGGTTAATTCTAGGCATAGAGCGATTCATACCATCCAAAAACTTCCAAGAAAAACCTAATAGCCAGCCATGGTTCTCCCCAGAATGTGCTGATGCCATCGCGCACAGAAATCACTTTTTCCGTAGCTACCAAGGTAATAGATGTACTGAGACTAAAGCCGCTTTCAGGACTGCCAGCAACCACTGTAAAAGAATGATACAAATGCAAGAGGGCTATATGCTCATCCATTAAATCCAAAGTAGCTGAGCAGCGGCTTGGTTCTCACCAGTTTTGGCAAATAGACATACAGGATCCTGAACAGAAGCGTGCGTCCTATCCCAACCATCATCAATGGACTTGAGGTTATCTCGTCAGCATCAGATATTTGCCAAGCACTTTACAGCTAATTCTACCCTATGCGACGAAGGCCATCAGCTCGCTGTATTTCCTCCTATAACAGACAACACGCTAGGCAACATACAAATATACATGCTTGAGGTCGCCAAGCTAATCAAGAACATTGATTCTAATAAAGTAACTGGCCATGACGGCATTCCAATTAGAGTGTTGAAAAAGCTTCAACAAGAACTTTCAAAACTGTTTAAGCGTTGCCTGAAAGGGAAGTGTTCTCCAACACCCTGGAAAACCTCATCAGTATGTCATGTATTTAAGAACTCAGGTGATGTTGTGTCCTTTCTAGAACAGACCAATAAGTCTTTTCTGTGTCAGGAGTAAGTTGCTGGAATCCATATTAAATAAAGAAGTAGTCAATCACCCCAGCAGAAATAACCTTCTTAGTGACATGCAATATCGTTTCCGTTCTGCTAGATCTACAGCAGATGTGCTAACGCTTATATCTCATAGGATTGGTGCATCTCTCGACAAAGGCTTTCTTTTTAGGGCAATTGCTCTTGAAATATCAAAGGTATTACATAAATGCCTACTTCACAGGATTTTCGCCTACGGTATAACTGGAAATGTTTTCTCAATTATTAAATCGTTTCTCTCTGATAGGCTCCTCAGAGAAGTGTTTAATGCGCAGAAATCAGAGGCCCACGGTATTTATGCTGGAGCCCCTCAGGGGTCTATCCTGGGCCCAACGCTCTTCCTGACCTACATCAATGATCTCCCAAAACACATACTTAAATCATTTGTTGACATCTATGCAGATGACGCAGCCATCTGTGGCAACACATCAAAGGCTGTAAAGGACAAAGTTTTCTCTGATTCTCTCTCCTCTGATCTTGAGCGCGTGTTACAGTGGGGGGGAAGAGTTGGCTTGTAGCTTTTAAAACGAAGCTCCTATCTTTATATCATCAACGCTCTGATCCCCACTAGCATCATTTGAACTGGAAACTCTCGTCTTGGAGAGGCTCCATGTTTTGACAAGCTTCTGGAATTTACCTTTACTCCTGATCTGAAATGGAACACGTACACCAAGTCTGTTGCCAAGGTCGCTGGAAAAATGGTGGGATCCTTCAACAGCTCCAGTAGATATCTTACTGCTGATGCAATTCTCTATCTATATAAGGCCCAGGTACGTCCAAGGATGTTGTGCTGCTGCCACATCTTGGTAGAAAATGCTATAAACAGCCTATCCTGCCTTGACATAGTACAAAATAGACTCTGTGGCTTAATTTGAATGCCATTTTCTCTTCCATGCAACCTGTATCCTAGAGGAAATACGTCCCGAGCCTGTTTTTATTTTATCGTTATTTCCATGTTAAATGCTCGCCTGAGCTCCAATCTCTGGTCCCCCCTCGCCAATCATTAAGGAAAAACACCCGCCTAGCTGAAATCACTGTCAATAATTTTCCCCACTCTTTATCTGTGCCTAAATCAAAACGTAGATTCCATGAACAAAGTTTCTTTCTTAGAAGTCTACGACTTTGCAACTCTGTTCCGTTTGCCTGTTTCCCACCTGACTACAACTTGGCTGTCTTAAAGTCCAACATAAACAAATGCCTGAAAAACCGCCCCCCTTAAGTAAGACACATTATCACATCTTCAATACTAACGAATACTACGATATTATCCCGTTGATTACTGTACACGCAATAACGGTTATCAACGAGTGGCTTCCGGGCCATGATAATTGGGGATTACCATGTAAAAATATAATAATATATATTCATTATAGTATTTTCGGTAAGCATATATAAAATTATTTGATTTCTAGAAAATAACTGCAAACTATTACTTTAGTCAGAAGAATATACAGCTTTTAAACATTGCTGCGTGTTTAAATCTTAATAAAAATCCGTTAAATAATTTTGAATACATCTATTTAGAATATATAATGTTTAATTCTTAAGCTTAATATGTAGCTGATGTCTTTGGATTAAAGGTAATGACATGTTGAAATATTTCTATTTTCAAATGTGCACAAATAAGCTTGTAAACTTCCTTTAACATAGTTAAAACAAAATGAAACTTTAGAATTAGTTTTTACTTTCTGCATAATTTCTAGTTTTGAAATTTCATGGAATAGTTGATATCTGAATTTTAACGAAATCTGGCAATCTTCTTTTTGCATAATAATTAATTAACTAAATATAGTCCATATAACCCACCATAGAGCCTAGCAGTTTTGTTACAGATTTACTACTATTAGTTAATTAGTTTGTGAAAAACTTTGTATGTCAAAATATATAAACGTATATACATAATTAAATTTATAAATATAATAATATTGAATATATTTTCGAAACAATTTCTGTATTTTCCATAAACATAGACTCTAAATTTTATTCTCGGTAATAATGTTTTTTTTTAAATAAAACTACATTTTTTATTTGGCTTTCTCATCCAAGTATACTATTTATTGAATGACAACTAAAAAAAATAAAATAAAATAAAATTCGCTACGGAAAACTGCATGTATTTTTCAAGATTAATAACACGATACCATAATTTAAGGTCATCTCTAGGCGCCAGGGATTGAAAGATATGACCTCAGGTTGCTTTCAACGTCAAATATAATCGTTTTAATTTAGATACGTTTCTGCCTATATTTCTGTCCAACCTATCTAACACTCAATGTATATATAGTGTTCAGGGAAATGAGAGGGAGGCGTGGAGTTAATACGGGGTGTGTCTAAATGGGAGATTATAAAAAAAAATATGATAAATTTTGGAAAAGTTCTTGCTTTCAGTAGTCATTCTTGCCATTACACTTCAGTCACGATAACTACACTTGTCTGCTCTCAAATGCGTATGCCTTTATGGACAGTCATAAATAATACGCTGTAAAAGTTTCTGCTTCATTTGTTGAAAGCCAACAATATGGGTCGTACAATGCAGCAGTAAACGTTTCAAAAATAATGTTTTATACTACATTATATCATTTAATTTTGGATCTCGATATACCTATCACCGTTTACTCTAAGTATTAAGAATTTAAGAGACTTAGGGAAGACACATCATGGGTCAGCCAATATATGAACTATTTCCCGTTTCAGTTTTAATCGAATAATTTTTACAAAATTTATTCAGAGAGGGAAATAATCACTATTATCTCGACAAAGTCTATAAAGACAATCTGACACCAATTGGACATTAACTGCTTTAATATCTGTATGTATGAACATAAACATATGCTAAACTATATATGAGTAAACTCGTATATAATCGCCTTGGTTTCGATTCTCGCTGATGGCACCTAGCTTTCAAAACTGTTTGAAATCACTACTGTGTGTAAAGTAAAATATAATAATTGATGGAAAATTTGCTCTATAAAAATAAATATGAAATCTGCATTAAAATATCATATTATAACTTATTTTAAATTTAAAACCGCGCAAAGACAGATGGCCTGCTAATATATATATATATATATATATATATATATATATATATGAATATATATATATATATATATATATGAAGCTATTTCATAAATGTTTGTAGTATTTTATATCTAATAAAATAACATAATCTCGAATATATCATTTGTGTTTCTTAGGTTTGTCTTGATAATTAACGTTCATATGGTGTATGTCAGCTCTAGTCTTACACCATGTAGTAGATACATACGTCTTTCTCTGTACTAATATATATATATATATGTGTATATATATACACATATATATATATATATATATTGTCTTAAAAGTTTATCAAACTTTAAAATGATATAAAAATATTCCCCCGTCCTTTCTAACAAAATACTTTTGATAGCAAGTCAATTAATTTCCTAGAATAACACTATTCGTTTTCTATTAAAAATCTACACAAGTCTAAAGATTATTTAAAGTTTCATTTGATGTTTACCATGAATCATTGTTTCAGGGATTTAAACAGACACACACACACACGCACACACATACACACACACACACACACACACACACACATATATATATATATGTGTGTGTGTGTGTGTGTGTGTGTGTGTGTGTATAATTCAAGGACGGTAGTGTTTGAATATATGATATATGTTAATTTTACTCATTAAGAACTACTTTAAATCTTCACCAATCACTCATTTTGCCACAAAATTTCACCAATTTTAAATAAAAACTTTCAATGTTCGTTCATTAAAACAAAATTATAATCTAATTGCTAGCGTTCAAAGTCTTCAGAATAAGTAAGGAATAGCAAAGACGGTTTCTTCTGATTATCTGTCGGTAACCATAGCAATTTTTGCAACATTGATGTTTTAGAGATCATTTTTTTCTGATTGACTCTATGTTATCAGATCAAATTTTGGCGTATACCCCTTCATAAATAATAGTGGGAATGTCGCTCGCATGCTATCTTATTTGAGTTATATATAGAACGTAAAGAAAAATTATGCTCTTTAACGCGCTGATAATATATCGCTTACAACATTGCCCGTTAATTCTGTTTCTCACATTTTTTGTTTCTTCTTTCTTTCTATTTATTTAATTATTACATCTTTTGTTTGATTTTTAGTTTAAGAAATTTCAGAAGTTGCTAATATTTTTATGGATTTTTGACAATGCGTATTTTTTCAAAGCCAGGCCTGGAAAAAACATGGATTGCATAGAAAACTGCGAGCATGAAGAGTAACATACTTACGATTAAGCTTAGAAAAGTCAAAGGACTAGTTGTCAAGACTGGAAAACAAAAAGACAGGATATTTTAGTAAAAATATAATAAATTTATACTGAGAAAATATTAAGAATTTTTTTCGAAAACAATTTAACATTATATATAAATTTTTAATGCTGCAATTATAAGTTATACATTTATTATATTTTTTTGCTAAAATATCTTATTTTTCTTTTCCAGTTCATATATATGCGCTACCTACAATTGTAATTCAGCGGGATTCTATGTCGGATAATTGTAACCTAAAATGAACTGATTTTTTTAATAAAAAAGATTCACTGTTCACTGGAATACATAGCACAAAGACATTTGTAAGAACTGAATCACACTATAATGCATATATTAAAAACGCGATAGGAGGAATATATGCATTAAAACTTTTCAATCCAACGATGATATGATGAAACATCATCAGAAAGTGTGTTCGTTTGTTTGTTTGACCAGCATATCAATCTTCGTTAGGTTATTTAATGCTGTATACAAGATTTAAATTTTTGTTACTTGTAGAGTGGATTTTCGCTGGGTATATTCGGACACTGTTTTGGTATAGTTTGTTATTTGATGGTATATTGCTCTTTTTAAGAAATTAAGAATGCTTTTAGGGTTTTCTTTTTCAGAGAGTTCTTTTAAGTTTGTGGCCTTGTAATAGTGTTGACGAATTTGTGTGAGGTCATAGCAGTCAATTAAAAAGTATTTCACTGTATAAGTTTCGTGGCCTGGTATACATTTAAGAGGTTATTCACATTTAGTATATGGGAGTAAGTTATATGTGTGTGTCTTATCCGACTAAGTGATAAGACTACGTCTCGCTTACGTTATTTTCTAGTATCTAGAAGGGTTTTTTTTTTAAGTATAGGAGTAATTTGGAAGTGTTAGTTGTTTTGGCAATTGTGCAAGCTTCCTTGTAATTTATTTGCGATAAAATTGTTTATTAAATGTTAGTGGTCCGTATATAGGGACTTTTATGTTGCTTATTTGGAGTTTTAAGGAATTTTTGGCCGTCATGTCAGCTTTTTCATTTCCACGGAAACCGTAGTGACTAGGGATCTTACAGAAGAAGGACGTTTTGTGTTGCATGGTAGAATGGGTTATTTATAATTGTTTGATTAGTAAGGACGTGTTGAATTTTTAATTTTTTAATTATTCTAGTACTAATAATGAGTCTACAAATATTATGAATTTCTTGGAGTTTCGGTTAATTATAATATCTAGTATCAAGTTTATGGCTGTAAATTCTGCATTATAGATAGAGGAGTTATTTGGGAAATTTTCTGCTGAATAGTGTTTTCTGACATAGTGGCACACCTCACTTTTTCATCTTTGAGGTAATCCGTGTAAATGTGTGTTCAATTTTGGGTAGGAATCCAGAATGTTGTTTAGTTTTTCTCTATAGTATTAGTATAGGTGAATATTGGATTCAGAATATATTGTCAGGTCTACTATGACTTTAGGATGATTTAGCAGCCAGAGTGGGATTTCTGTGGGATTTTTCTCGTGGATGGCAGTTTGGTCTATTAAGTTTTCTGTAAGTGGTTTTATTATTTATTCCTTGTAGAGGCAAAAGGGTTTAATCACAATTTTAATGGGGGTTTATAGGCTTCAGCATAAAACTTTCTATAGGGGACGTTTTGAATGCACCCAAGGCAAGTTTAATCCTGTGTGATAGAATCTAGAGTTTAAAGGTGACTTTTTCTGTGTAAACCATTAATGAAGCTTCCATCATCTATTTTGGTTCTTACCAGGGTTCTATATAATTTTAAGAGTGATGAGCAACCTGATCCCCACTCTGTATTTGCTATAATGTCTTAATAGTTCTAGACTTTTGAAATACTTTTGTTTTAAATATTTTAAGTGAGGAGAGGACGACAGTTTTTTCTCAAAAATAAGTCCCAGAAATTTATGTTGGTTAGCTATCTCGATTTTTATTACTTTTAGTTGGAGAGTAGGGTAATTTTGCATTTTCCTATGATTAAAGAAATGGACACATTTAGTTTAGGTTTTTGAAAATTTAAAGCCATTTTCTCTAGTCCATTGTATTAGTTTGTTCATGCCCATCTGTAGTTGATGTACTGAGGTATAAATATTTTTGATCTATAAGTGATTACAAGGTCATCCACATATAAAGAATCATTTATCTAATTGTTCAGACAATTTACAATATTATTAATTTTTATATTAAAGAGTGTAACTGATAAAATACATCCTTCTGGGGCTCTTTTCTGTATCTTTGTGCTTGATAGGGTTGATCAGATTCTTACTTAAAAACTTCTCTCAGATAGAAAATCTTTCGTCAGTATGGGTAGTATGCCCTTTAATCCAAGATTGTAACGGCCTTTTTATTACATTTTCACCCCAAACAAGGCACGTTGCCACTATGGTGTAGGGGGCTACTCTCTGCGGCAACAACTACTTGGGTACTATCTTGGAATTTGGGCAGCAAGATGTCGTTCACGTTACACGTAAACTTCTGTATGTCAGTACAGCTGGGGAAGCAGGTACCTGGAATGGAATTCCAGAGTCTAGCGGTTCTGTGGAAGAAACTACTGGAGTAGAAAAATCTTTTACATCTAGGGATCTCGAGTGTGTGGGAATGGGATTTAGCTGCCTGTCGGGTTTGTCGAGGGTGTCTACGTCGTGGGGGAACAAGTGTCGTCAGTTCGCCAGAGCATTCACCATTAAAATACTTGTAGAACAGGCAGAGGGATTCAACATTTCGTCGATGAAACAGAGGCTGAAGCTTAGACGCCAGTTCAAGGCCTATTAGATTGGCGACTCTCTTTTGAACTTGTCTAGGAGCGAGAGACTAGTAGCAGATGCACCAGCCAAAATGTGACAGCAATACTCCATACATGGGCGAATGGTGGCCTTATAGAGGTACAGGGGAATTGTTTATTGCCCATTATTTACTACACTGTTATAGATTTTCCAGAAGTCACGAGTTCCTAATTTTTGTGTGTTGATGCGTTTTTTTAGTGGCTTCAGTAAATTTTTTCTTAGCTGTCGCTATTTCTTCCTAACATTACTTCTATATTCTATATACTTCTGTCTGTTTGAACGGGACTTATGTCGGTTAAATCTTCGGTATGCATACTGCCTTTGAGCAATGGTAATTCAGCAAGTGCCATTTTGAACAATTCAGTGGTCTCATTTGCGCACTATTCAGCAGGAAGAGAAAAATGTTTCCCCTTGGGGCATCTCTGATAAGATCTCTGATGGCTTCTCAGTCAGCCTTTTTATAATATCTCGTTGTTTTGAACACTGGCTCTTCAGTGTTGGGTCTAGAGTTTTGGGCGATTTCGTTTGTTTCTAAACCACTTTGTATATTGTCAATTAAATCGTTGGTTTCCAGATACCAGTTCAGTCGTTTATTTATCATTCTTTGAATGTTTTGCAAAAACAACTTGTCAATGCAATTGGTCTGACATTTTCTGGATTTAAATTGTCTTCCTCTGGTTTAGGGATGGGGATCACGATAGTATGTTGCAAGCGATTGGGCAGTTTTCCCTTGAACCATATATTGTTGAGTATGTTTAAAAGATGTGTTATTGAGTTAGGGAGGAAGTTATTTCAGAAACTCATAATCTAACTTCTTCGCACCCGTATCTGTATTATGTGCTTCGTTTATGTCCTTTAGGAATTCACTTTTAGTAAATGGATAACTGTATTAAATTTCAACTGAAATAACAAATTGTTTCAGTTGAAATTTAATTTGTTAATCTTTTTTTTCTGTATCTGGGTTTGTCTTTTGGAAGGATTGACTGTGATTTTTACCGAGGGAATTGTTTTGAAAGGTTTTAGCAAGAGGATTTTTTATATATTTTGTCTTTGTTATTTTAATGTTGTTTTGTAAGAGATGATTTAAAGGTGAAGGTGAGTTTTTGCCCGAAATTTTTCTTACCATATTCCACACATGTTTGGGGTTTGTATTCGAGTTTATTTCATTTATATAATTTTTACACAGTGTTCTTTTTGGTTCTTTGATAACTTTACGAGCTATTGCTCTTTTTTGTTTAAAAAGGTTTAATTGTACTTTATTGGTTGGGAGTTGAATTTTCGTAAGGCAGCTTTACGTTGGTGAATTGCTTTTTTGGCATTCATCATTAAACCAGGTTCTTTGATGTTTGTTAGTTATTTTGGGTATACAGTCATGTGCAATGGCTAATAATGTTTTAGAAAAGTATTCTGTGTATTTATTTGGGGTTTCCGTCTCTGAGAGTTCTTGTTGACATTTTTTATATTCCTCCCAATTTGCCTTTATTATTTTCCATTGGAAAAGATGAATTTTTGTTGCTTTCAGATTTGTTAAAATCATTGGAAACAAGTCGCTACCTCATTAATCTTCTAGAACCTTCCAGTTGTAGTCCATGAGGATAGTATGCTCACACAAAGATATATATATAATGCTGAGTAGGTGCCCGAAGCGGGATAAAGCTGTGTGTTGGATTTATTGTTTAATATGTACAAGTCATTGTCATTAATAGTTTTTTCAATATTTGTTCCTTTCTTACCCAAGTGTGTAAATCCCCATACATCGTTGTGACTACTGAAATTACCTAACAGTAAGTAAGTTTAGGTAACTGATATATTATTTTTCATCTCTACTTCGGTTATTATATCCTGTGGTGGGATGTAGATTGTACAGATATTTATAGTTCTGTGTAGTGTGCCTGCTGCAATAATGGCTTGAATATTAGTTTTTAGATCTATTTTACGTTGTGGGATATTATTTCTGATAAGGATAGATACTCCTCTAGAGTCTCACTGTTGTGTATTGTTTATAGTTTATTATATTTATTTTATCTTCAACTTTTAAAAAGGTTTCTTGGAGACATATGATGGCTGGTTAATTGTTGTTTATAACATGTAATAGGTCGTTTATGTTAAGTTTTAGGCCTCAGCCGTTCTATTGAATGCTTTCTTGGGTTATACTTCCATTTTATGTATATATTTTTTAACTGTTTTCGCTGTTGATGTCTGATCTTTGATCGCCTGTGGCAATGTCCTAAAACCTGTTTAGGATTGAGTTTCTTGATCTTGAAGATGAACATGGTCTGTTTATTTTGGTTTTTACTTCTTTTTTGGTTGGTTTCCTTTTCCTTCCTGGACACTTTTGGTGTCTGTTTTTATTCAGTGAGCGGTCTTATTTCTGTGGGTGTTGTAGCACTTTGGGATTTTGTGGGTCTTTTGAATTGAGTTTTGATTTGGGAGTTTTGTTCAGTTTTCGAAATTTTTATTTTTGATGTTTATTTGTTTAATAGTTTTTTATCTTTTCAATTAAATCCCTTATTTAATTGAGTAATCTCATAATGCCTTATGGTTTTATGTTTGACATGCCTGATTTTACTTTTCTTATTTGGTTATTTGTTCCGGTGGTATGCTGTATGTTTTGTTGGTATTTCATAGTATTTTATATTTTCGGCCAAGTTACGAGCTTCTTAGAGAGTTATTAGTTATATTTTAATATCTTTTTCCCTTTTTAATTTGCAGCATTCTTATAAGTTTGCACTTTGGCCTTTTTGGCAGTTAATACATTTCGGCTCTTTTTGGCAACATGTATGAGTCTCGTTTTCTCCACACCTCATGCTTACTGGAGAGCGTGTGCACAGGTCTCGGCGGTGTCCATACCATTGACAATTGTAGCATCTGAAAGGGGTTAGTATGTATTGTTCTATGTTTTTTTTCATATCATAGTTTGATGTTACTTGGGATTTGATGGAAATAAAAGTAAGAATGTAGGAGTTTGTATTTATAGTTTCCCCATATTTTGAAATTAGATTCTTTTTACATCACTAACATTTTGATTTCTTAGGTTAATTTTGATTTCTTCCAAGAAGCACGGGGATACCTCTGAACTCTTGGTCAATTCTTTACTAGTATTCAGCGTTTTGTGGGGGTAGTTTTTTACTCTTTGGTTGTTAAAAAGTTCCCCTTTAAAGATACCTAAATAGTCTCTTGATCATTTCTGGTTTGATACTTGAGAAAATTTTCTCTATTTTTAAGGGAGACACTTTTGGTATCGGTTCTCCCCCTCTCTTTCTTTCTTTCTTTCTATCCCTCTCTCTCTCTCTCTCTCTATATATATATATATATATATATATACATACATATATACATATACAGGCGGCAAAAAGAAAGTCTGCACTTGTAATTTTTTCAAAAACTACAAATTTAATGTAACTGTTTAAACAAACTATACCTCATTTGATTAGCCTTTTATTCCTCTATACTTTTACTTGTTCAAATTTTACTTTGATTGAAATATTCTAGTGTTCACGTTAATTAAAAAAAAACTACTTCAAATTGAGGAGGAAAAAAAGTCTGCACAATAGAAATTTTTTTTATTTAAATGTAACTTTAGGGCATTAATGCCACATAAATACAATAGAAAGACAATGAACTAGTTAATATTTAGTAACACAGACATTCTGCAATTTGACAGTCTGCAATCGTTTGGAAATTCCTTGAATTAGAGTGCGGGAACACTCCGGGGAAAGGGCATCCCACTTTTCTTTAATTTTGTCCAAAGTTCTTCCAAATTTAAAATTTTATCATTGCATTGCTTGATGTAATGTCATACGTTTACGATAGGAGTGAGATCTGGAGATTGTGCAGGCCAACCAAAAACGGAATATCATGCTCTTTCAGGAACCTCTTGACATTGCCAGCTGTGTGAATGGGAGCATTATTCTGCATGGATATGGGATTATCATCCAAATTCCGACCAAAGTAGGGTAGACATACCCAGTCGACATATTAATGTACATGGTCGAATTTATTTGACCTTGAAAGCGAACTACAGGCCATGGGCACTTCGTACTAATAAGGTCCTACACCTGAGCACCTAGGGTTAAATTTTTCGTCTATCTTTCGACAGAAGTACTGCCTACCATCACTGTCTAGCCTACTGTAATTGCTTTCTTTGCGAAATAGCACTTTTGACCAATACGAAGAGTCGTAGTCTTCATTGCATCTGACGAAGTCCAGACGGCGGTTTCTATTCTTTACAGAAATCATTGACTTGCGTCTTGCAACATATCCTCGCGAACTGAATTCCTTTAATCTGTTCTTGACAGTAGAAAGAGAGGACTTTTTAACAAGATTGCACTGTGGTTGGATTTGGGTAGCCATTTCATATCTGTTTCTTAGACTTCGGATCTTGATAGCATTGTCTTCCCTGTTAGAAGTAACTATAGTACGACCAGATTAAGGGGCATCACGAACACTGCCGGGATTTTGGTGCTTTTCCACAGGCTTTAGTACCGTTTTCCCATCACTTTTTAATCTGCAGCCGATTTTTCGATTGGATAAACCAGAAAGGTGGAGATTAATGAGCTCCTGGCGATCATTAAGAGAAAGTCGTGGCACATAGACTAAATGTTACGTTGTATAACCTGGAACAACGACTATTACAATTAGAGAGGCTTTGTTGTCTGCTGGGGAATATTTTAAACTGATTTAGCAGCGATTATTTAAGCTTGTTTTAAGCTAATGTGTTGCTGCAGACTTTCTTTTTGCCTTCTAAATGTGAAGTTATTTCTTCTTAAATTGAAGTGAACACTAGAATATTTCATTCAAAAATCAAATATGCACAAGTAAAATTAAAGAAGAATAAAAGGAGAATCAAATGTGGTATAGGTTGTTTAGTTTACATTTGCAGTTTTTGAAAAAAATACAAGTTCGGACTTTCCTTTTGCCGGTCTGTACATATATATATATATATATATATATATATATATATATATATATATATAGAGAGAGAGAGAGAGAGAGAGAGGTCGCATACATAGCTTGTTTCCTAGCTTATCCCATCTACTTTTGATGAGAATAATTAGGTATTGAAATACCTCTCATAAAGAGCTTTCATAACTCCTACACTACATATTGTATTTCCTTGTTTAAAACTTATTAATAAATATATATGCATCAGTATAAACATTTATATTATCAATACCTTTCCTCTTCCGTGTGTGTATATATATATATATACATATATATATATATATATATATATATATATATGTGTGTGTGTGTGTGTGTGTGTATTGTAAAAGATGACAAACGAAAGGGAGGGAAGAGAAGTACAAAAGAATGGCTATGGTTATTCTAAACAAGACTGAACAGAAGAACAAATTGTCTAGCACTTTTATTTTCACTCGGATGATTTACACAAAAAAACTTTCGCACTCAAACACGTTTTGGCACGATTTGTTATTTTCACGTATGTGAATTACAATTGGGATCGCCATTATGTTATATATCTTTGTCTAGACGTGAGAAGAGAACGAATGGGAAAGGGGAGGAAAAGGATAGTAAAAGCGAGAATAAAATGCGCATATTATATGGCAAGACTGGAAAATGTAACTTGGCACGCTAAATAGATGACTCTCGTGTGTGTCACGATTCTTTAATCTTCGAGTATAAAGATGTATTATTTTCATTTCACAACAAGACAAATGAAGAAATGGACAATAGTAGAATCGAAAACAAGTGAAAACAAACATTCTAATATGAAAGGAAAGTAAATAAAAAGAATAAAAATAAAGTTAGATAAAAACAAAGAAAAAATCAAATAGCAACTGGCAAAGAACAAAACAAAATGAAACAAAACTGTAACATATGTTTACAAAAACTCTAATTACATGTAAGTAGCGTAGCGGTTGAAATGTAAAATATGTTCTAATAAGAATATCGGTAAACTTTTAGAAATTTCATACGCGTTTTATAAAGAAAGTGGGTCAATTGTAGGAATATAAATGCGTTCTTGTAAGAAAATTTGGGGGCAATTTATAAAGGTATAACATACAGGCTAATAAGAAAATTGCTGAAAACTATACAAAACATGACATGACCTCTCATAAGAAATTACCGTACAAAAATAGATCAGAAAAAAATATGGGTAGTATTGTTTGATTAATTTATTATAAATAATATATTACAATAGAAAAATGAGAACATGAAAAGTAATATGGTTAAGCTTGAACATGGAAAAGTAAAGGACTAGATTTTAAAACTGTAAAAGAAAAGGACAAGATATTCTAGTAAAAAATATAATACATTTATAACTTAAAATATGGCAGCATTAAAATTGAAAAAAAAATTAAATTTAACTTTATATAATCAATTCTTAATGCTGCAATATTTTAAGCTATAAATTTATTATATTTTTTACTACAATATCTTGTCCTTTTCTTTTACAATTTTTAAAACTAGTCCATAACTTTTCCATGTTTAAGCTTTACCATCTAACTTTTCGTGCTCGCATTTTTCTATTCTAATCCATATTTTTTTAAGGCTCTCAATAAATTCACTTGTTCTTTGTTTAATTTCAGTCTTTTTCTTTTGTTTCCATAAACATAACATACCCATATGTAATAACAATGTACGGCACCCGTCTGCTTAAATAAAATCCCCCAATTATCTCCCTTTCATTCTTCAATTCTGTCTGTTTCACTTGTTGCTTCTCTTTTTTGCGATGGCAGTGAATTAGTAGTAACAGTAGTCGCTGAAGCGACGCGGTTGCTATGTAAACTAATCATAAAAAAACGTCGCTCACCTCTTTAGGTCTTTTTACGATTTGGAACGCCAGTAACTTCATCATAATTTTATTTTACTGAAGGAAAATTGAACATTTTTTTTCACAATATAGCTGAGAAGGTGATCCATAAACTAATAATTGTTTGAAATTTAGTTGAAAGGTGAGTGAACATTGAGGCTTTAAAGCAGTGCTAAATGAGTAAAACTACCACTTAACCATATATTCAAACACTATATATATAACCATATATTCAACCACTATATATATATATACAACCATATATTCAACCACTATATATATAACCATATATTCAACCACTATATATATAACCATATATTCAAACACTATATATATATATAACCATATATTCAACCACTATATATATATATAACCATATATTCAAACACTATATATATAACCATATATTCAACCACTATATATATAACCATATATTCAAACACTATATATATATATAACCATATATTCAAACACTATATATATAACCATATATTCAAACACTATATATATAACCATATATTCAACCACTATATATATATATATATAACCATATATTCAAACACTATATATATATAACCATATATTCAAACACTATATATATAACCATATATTCAACCACTATATATATATATATAACCATATATTCAACCACTATATATGTAACCATATATTCAAACACTATATATATCACCATATATTCAACCACTATATATATATATATATATATATATATATATATATATATAACCATATATTCAACCACTATATATATAACCATATATTCAAACACTATATATATATAACCATATATTCAACCACTATATATATAATGATTTATTCAACCACTATATACATAACCATATATTCAACCACTATATATATATAACCATATATTCAAACACTATATATATAACCATATATTCAACCACTATATATATATATATATATATATATATAACCATATATTCAAACACTATATATATATAACCATACATTCAACCACTATATATATAACCATATATTCAAACACTATATATATAACCATATATTCAACCACTATATATATAACCATATATTCAAACACTATATATATAACCATATATTCAACCACTATATATGTATATATATATAACCATATATTCAACCACTATATATATATATAACCATATATTCAACCACTATATATATATATAACCATATATTCAACCACTATATATATATAACCATATATTCAAACACTATATATATCACCATATATTCAACCACTATATATATATATATATATATATATATATTATACCATATATTCAACCACTATATATATAACCATATATTCAACCACTATATATATAATCATATATTCAACCACTATATATATAATCATTTATTCAACCACTATATATATAACCATATATTCAAACACTATATATATAACCATATATTCAACCACTATATATATATATATAACCATATATTCAAACACTACCGTGTTTGAATGATGCTAAAAAGCCACACAAGAAGACAAATGTCTGCTAATTTCAGGAACGAACCTTGGGAATCGGCTTGCATGTTTCATCGCATTTTCGAAGCCACCTAATGAAGAAACGTCTTGCCAATAACAACGTTATCTTTCCCTGTCTAAGTGTAGATGAATAAAAAGAAAGAGGGTAGTTGATGTAGACGACAAAGAGAGAATGAGAGAAATAACGAAAAAGAAGTGGAGAGGGAGGTAACGAGCTAGAAGCAAAAGATAGCATCTATTCTGATACTACTCGTTGATTTTTTAATTAATGAAAGAGAACTCTTTCCTGACTGTGCAAGTTGTCTTGTCTGTCCCAATTATGGTGCTTATACTTGCGAACTTGATTTTCTCTCATATTGAAGTCGACTTTTTCTAGGACTCTGTCAAAGCAAGTCAATAAAGAGAATTATACATTTTTGTAGACGAAAGAAAGGAAGAACCCCCCCTAAAAACGAAATAAAGTGATGAACAATCACTGGAGGCATATACATAAACATATTCCTTATTTTAAAGTGTTTAATTAGTGGTCTACTGCACTTTTTAGAAGGTAAAATATTTTATCTTCTGTAGAACAAACGAGGATCTTCGTTTTATAATGGTAAGCTTGCTATCTTTAATACTTAATTGATTTAATCTTTTGATTTTGTGTAACTTATTTCAGTATTACTTTTATTTTTTAGACTAAACGTTTCTCTAGAAAAGCTTTACTAAAATAGAGCAGTCAGTAGCACTAAGGGATAAGATATTTATACAAATTATTCTTATTAATATTAATCGGTGTGGGCGACCGAATGATTCAATTGCGAATTACTTAGGACCTCTATCCAGTCATGTCTGACGGAACAAGGGCACGCTACCCTCTTGTGAAGTAAATAAAGGGGTTCGCTCGAAATTCCGTCCAAATTCCGGAGTTTGACAGTTAGACAAGATACACCTGAAGAAGATCGGAGGTTACATCGACAGAGGCATTTTGAAAATCACACTCAAGATGAGAACAGTATACGCATAATAAATCTATTGAACTAATCTATTACAGTAAATCATTTTTACATACATTTCTGACATGCTGCGATGAAAACAGCGATATTTAGATATGTCACGTTTACAACAAACTTATACAGAAAACAGAGCAGGATTTTATGTAAGGTACATAATTCATAATAAAATATATGACGCGAGGTTGCTAGCTATGCCACTTATATACACACTAATATGTTAGATTGCAAGCTTTAATGCCACTGTCGTCTACTATTGATAATATTAAGTGTATTCAAGCCATATACGGTATACCAGATAGAGACATACACCATACTACCATATAGGGCAATGCAAAAAACCGATTCTGGCAGTATAACGGCTCTGAGAACCGCATGGTGTTTTTCCTTAATTGTAACCGCAAAGAGGATAACCACGTAACTGTTTTCCTACTTCTCGTGGTGGGGTCGTATTAAATAATGAATGTAAGTTTCTCAGTTCAAGTCATGATAAGACCTAATCATATTTGTTTGTAATATAAGTGGCATATGTTCAGAACTATCAACCTTAATAAATGTGGTAATCGTACGTTGACTTTTGCGCTTTGTGTTGATGATGGAAATTTGTTTTGAAATGCATATTCAATGCATGAGGTCTGAATTAAAATAGGGCACATTCTTAATCAGCTACTTACAAAAATACTACTAACCAATCTTGCGAGATGCTGGTCTAATTATCTTCTCTTATTTTAAGAGTGCAACTTGGTAACTAAATTAGAATGTTATTTTCTGTTCATTAGAATCCTTTTTACAACAGAATAAATGATTTAATCACTTGTATGGAAAGTACTAGATAGGGCATTAATCTGTGGTTTCGTTAAACCTGTCAACGCCGCAAAGAGCGTTTTCGTTCTTCTTCCGTGTGTATCATGTCAAAAGTAATTTAAATACACAAAGTTTATGCAAAGAACTTTCGATCTCCGAAACACGTTGGAATCTTCAAACTAAACGACAATAAGTACCTCACAAAAGCAATTATAATAATAGATCCACTTTTATTTGCAATTATCTTATGATTTCTAGCGAAATTCGGAAGTATGAAGTACATATCATTAATTCTTATTCGTTAGTTAAACAAAGTGAAAAAATACATCTCCAAAACAATGCGGCTTGACTAATTGTATGCAGTCTTTTTTTTACAAATGACACCATTTTTAATACTTGCATATGTAAATTAGGAAAATGAAGGCATATACCAATTCACTAATAACAACGTTCATAAAAACATTTGTTCCAATGTAAACCAGAAAATGGTATATGAAATACATTAAACTGAATAGATGCATTCAAATAACTTTGTTACTAGAATTGTTTGATTATTAATCAGTTTCGAAACTGAATTCCTTTTCTTTCCTAACATTTATATATTCTATATATTAATATTCTATAATATATATATATATATATATATATATATTATAAATTTCAATTCAGCTAGAAATCTTATAATCTAATATATATATATATATATATATATATATATATATATATATGTGCGTGTGTATATGATTTAACTAATTTTCAGCGTCTCCAAAACAGCACAAGCGACGAGACGGTTGGAACCTTTGGTTAAAGATTATCAATGACATAATGAACACTCTCAATTAAAATACACGTGTATGGCTAAGTACCTCAAAGAATAAGAAACATAAAACAAATGAAATGTGGTTGACGTTTCTTTAAACAACGTGATCCCAACTAAAATGTGCTGCGCAACCACACCATCTATTAAATGTAATAATGTGTTTGCCACGTTACCACGTAACAATCTATTCAATAAAAATTATTTTCATGACATCCCAAAAACAAACTGCTTCTCACTGAGACTTCATTATATTGTGTACACTGTTCTAACAGCAATACTATTTTTTAATACTGATCTCTATTGTTATGAATAACTCTAGCAATTCGGGTGCTAAAGGGCATTTGTCGATTTCCGTTAATTCTGTTTATTTTTCTGGATGTCAAAGCTCATAATTATTACCCGCGTTGCGCCGTTTGCTTATTGTCTTAAATCAAGGATCTACAAGTTTATATTATCACACGAGGGTTGGTTGGTTGTTTTTGTTTTATGGCATATCAACCCTTTTCAGGTTATTTAATGCCGAATCCAACGATTTGGAAGAACAATTTTTTTAATAGAATATATTTGTTGTTTCCACGTCGGTTTCTATTTAACCCATAGTTGGAACCCTAACAGGTACTACCACTCCGGGTCAGAGTTGACCTGGGAGCAATAGTAATTAAAGAGTGGCTCCACACTCTCCAAAGCCCACGAGCTGGGGCCTCAACACTGGATAAAGTTTAAGGTCATATCCAGGACCCCCATTGAGGGACTTTTACCCTCTGCAGGGGTGCAGTCAGCGTATTCTAATGCCCCACCGACAGGGCCTATCACACGAGGATCTACACAATAGATAAGACGGGATATAGATTAAACCGGCAATGAGAAAGTCTATTTTTCCCTACTGGATATTGTTTCGAGTACATTGCTTCCGACACACTCATTTGTCCAGTGAAGTAAGGTATTTTATATTAGGGTAAAGTTTCTGTATATTAAACAATCTATTTATGACTAAGCGCATTTGATGTGGATGTTATTCCTTGTCAGGAGCATGTCAAAATTCTTAAGTTGACAGTAACTGGGGGACGAGATAACAGTTCAAAATTTACATACGTAATAAGAAAAACAATAAAAACAGGATTATTGTTTTACATAGGACGAGTATTTTTGTGTGTGTATGCAGTTAGGTTGGTTGGTTGTTTTTGATTTACGGCATATCAACCGTTTTCGGGTTATTCAATGCCGAATCCAAAGATTTTGAAGAACAATTTTTTAGTAGAATATATTTGTTGTTTTCAAGTCGGTTTCTATTTAACCCATAGTTGGAACCCTAACAGGTACTACCACTCCGGGTAAGAGTGGACCTGGGAGCAATAGTAATTAAAGGGTGGCTCCACACTCTCCAAAGCCTAACCCTAACCCTAACCCTAACCCTAACCACTTCCTGGTCAGAATGGATCTGGGAGCAATGGTAATTAAAGAGTGGCTCCAAGCTGGGGCCTCACCACTGGATATAGTTTAAGGTCATATCCAGGACCCCCATTGAGGGACTTTTACCCTCTGCAGGGGGGCAGTTGATGTATTCTAATGCCCCTCCGACAGGGCCAGTGTATGTAGTTAGGATCTCGTCGCTAATCGCTACGTCTGATCAATGCTTCTATTTTAAGATAATTTCCATCATTCGATCTTTCTCGATCTTACTGAATCTAATTAGTCCACATTTGTCATCATTCACTTCTAAAGAGTTCTTAAATATATTTATCTCTCTTGGAAATTTGAAACGTTGTTTTTTTTTTCTTACAATTTAACGTCGGAAACTTGCAACGTTCTTTTACTCCCTAACTTACTAAATCCATTAATATCTGCCCATGTAGACCGTTGATAAATTTCATTGCATCGTTGGTCTGTTGAATTATATAGATTACTCAAATATTTATTGGCGTTAATTTTCCTAGATAATGTCGCCCGCTGACCCTAGTGTTATATTTAGGTCTTGTTAGTATTATTGTTGTTATTATATTGTTCGTTGTTATTAGGATTCTTGTTAAAAGTGAGTCTTATTAAGAGAGAGTCTTATTAAAGTGTCTTGTTGTTGAGAGAGATGTTCGTTGTTAATGAAGAGATTCATATATATTAAAAATGTTCATACTTAGAAGTGTAGAAACTCTTTGAGTGAGGAGATAGTGTTCAGACAGTCTTAATGTTCATATTGTGTATGTAAGATGTGTATGTAAAGACATTTTAAACCACATGATATACAAGACATATAATTCCAATTTTCACTTTACCTTTTGGTAGAATTACAACACAAAGACGACGTTTATAAAAACACATGATGGGTTTATTTCTTTTTCCGACCGGTCGTGGTTTTCTGAGTCAAGAATTCAAAGCTTCACATACTAAGTTTCAAAGGTGACCGTCTCGCTTCTAGACGTTCGAATCCCAACTGCCGACTATCGTCTGTCGTCCTCAAACTCCTTCTGACTCTCTCACAGTTTCTCTCAAGTTTCTAACTATATCGAGAACTTCCCGTTTTCCATGACGTCATACACATGTTAAAACATGTGTCTTCTTTTACGTGTTCTGGAAATGCGTGTCCAAAACTTTTTCCTTTGTTTACAAAAGGAATTTTACCCTATATTCCCAGTAACCTATATTTCCAATATGTTAAAAACATGTTTATTAAATTATCCTATAGTTGCATTCCTCAATTGAATTTTCATAACAGAATTGACAACGCACATTCTTTTCTTGAAACTATTTTATCTCTAAGCTAAACAATGGTTTGTTTTCACATTCCATTGCTAATTCCCTCTCGTAATCTATTTCTAAACCTAATTTACGAGGTTCGAATTTCGTCTATTCTATTTCATTTTCATTTTAACTAAATCTCTCTATTTTTATACTTACATAAAAAGGGGACAGCCCTTATCATGTAACACTAGCTATGAGGCAGTGGACAGTCTGTATTAATAACTTTTACGTAGTGGTGCAGCGGAACTCTGGTGAATATTTTCTCTTTAACGTTTTGTAATTTTCGTACTTTTTGGTTACTCGGACAGTTATGCCAATTTTGGTGTTATTAGTACAGCGTGTCGGCTGTTGTAAGCCACGGCCTTCCTCAGGTATGCAATCCATATTTTCTTTTTTCTAATGAGTAAAAAAAGAGTTAGCTCTGCATTGCAAGGATTCGGACCGTAGGTTTGAGGATGTGTCCGTAAATCATAAAGAAAGTTCAATCTTCAGAGATCACTAAAATATTTTTTAAATCTTTACTATGACTTCTGAATGAGAATAATTGTTCAGGTAATAAAAACAATACAACCATTCACATCTCATTTTCAAAATTCAAAATTGTCTCATAATTTCATGTGTACAGACGTATAATTTCCGATACGATGTTGGAATATATTTACCATAGTAATAAAGTATTATAATTTGATCGAAAAATACAGACGCGCAAAATATTCTTATTGTCATTTTCTCAGGCAAGATGTTTGACCGCACACATACATATAATGCAATAATAAATGTTAACCTTTTAGTTTGTCATGAAATCATAAACCAATTGCTACTTTTCTATTTTTAAAAGGTTGTCTTTAAACACGCGATTTAGTTCAGCGAATTAGAACTGTTTTTATCTGTCATTAATATGACATTATCTAACATCAAGCGATACTTTTCATGTAATATTTGCGTCCATTATTATATACATAGAGAACGTCAGGTAACAGTATAAAATAACTAATGAATAAATGTAAATGCGAACATATATATATATATATATATATATATATATATATATATATATATATATATATAGCCATTAATATATAATCACCAACACAACAGAAAAGAAACAAATAAAGAAAACAATGTAGGAGAAGCGAGGTTGTTCGATTTGTAAAGGATGGCTGTGGGAAATAATAGGCTCTACACAGAGATAGGAAAAATGAACGGAAAACAACATCAAACCATTCCGGTGACTTTCATGCATCGCTGTATGAAGCAACGTGATGCTCTTTCGTCCAAGGTCTTTATCACGATCCCATTGTTAAAAGTGCAGAATGTACGGGAAACATATATCTCTTTCTTCGTATTCATTTGAGGTGTTTTATCTCCAGGGCAGAAGAAGAACATTCTCAAGAATCTATTAAGCAAGCCGGATCTTAGAAGGAATATCTTGTTTATAGAGTAACAGAAAAAAGGAAATGAATAAAACGAATATATTTTCTATGCCGTTTCTTTTATTTCTTCTGAGATGTCTGTAATCAATAGTTACGTGTCAGCCATGTTGTGTTCAGGTCATAGATGGGGCTTTTAGTTGTAAAGTAGCATGGAGACAGTAAATCATTGTTAAGTGTGACCGATGTCTTTATGATGTACACATTTTTATTTGCGGCAGTAATTTTATATATACATATTCACTTATGTATATAGCGTTGCCCTAGATTCACTTTTGTAATTTTAGTATTATGTAATACATAATAATTAAAAAAAAAATGATATTTTTTACTCACAACTGAAAATAGTTAACATTTTTATTTAAACATTTTCAGAAAATTTACTAGAACGGTTTTCAGTAATAATGTTTTGTTTAAAATAGAAATTATTAAGATGTGTGAAACGCTTTGTCTATAATTTCTATTATATATAACGTCAAATAAAACCAAATAATTCATTCAATACTGGCTCGAGAAAAGTGGACGATCGCCGATAGTATAGTGGAAAAAATAAGGCAGACTATTGCATAGAGCAACTTTTACGGACGATGCAGACTATGTTTAAATGAGACATTAGATATCCTAAACTTTATTAAAATCTTAAACTGCAGGAGTGTAATCGCAAACGCATGTATACATATAATAAACATTCTTAGAATAACAATACACGTAAAATTCCAAATAAATAATAACAACTACAACAGTAACGAAACTGATAATTTTAATTTTAAGAATTTAGACATGATTAATATATAAACAAATACAAAAGTATAAAATAAGAATATAATAGATACATGTATATATATTTATACCTACATATATACATACATTTATTTATTCATGAATTTAACATAATTTTTTATATCCTAGTATCAATTAGTTCGCAGATAATGCAGAGTGTGATGAACTACGACTAACGTAAATAGCAGATGTTTTCACGAAAGTCACATGGCCTGCTGAATAAAGTTCAACGGTTATAGTATTGAATATTACGGGTAGCCATTATCTGTTTCATTGTGAAATAATTCCTATAGATTTATAAAACTGACTGAATTTTATTTTTCTAAAGATAAATAATAATTTTGTATTTGAAGTATAGAAATATTTTTGCCGGGAAAATACTGTAAATGTTTATATTTGTTAAAAGTGCATTTAATTTTGAATTTACACATAACGTTAAAAATATCATCTTTTAAATGCTACCGTTTGGAAATAATTTTTAAATGCGATTTTATACATTGATTGTTTTTCCTGATAATACAAGAAGTATTTATATTTATTTATTTTTTATTAACTGTACATTTTCTTATAAAGATGGATAAATTTATTTTATTTGAAATTAAAATATAATTTTAATTTACTTCGAAATCTTGTTAACAAATAATTTTTACATTCTGTTCTATTAATGTTTAACTAACTGGACCCGTGAAAATTTCACGTTTTCTTTTCTTTTTTTTCACATACACATTATCCCATCACATATCCGTACCTTGAAACATTTACATTAACCCTTTACTGCCCTGGCCGACGAATTCACCCTGTGTACTATTTTTTTTAATAGTAAATGAAGAGTACGGTAGGTTAAATGTATGTAAATATGTATATACCAAAATCACGATATTAGTGCTCCAAAATATTCTCAATAAATACATCTTCATTTATGTTTTATAAATATGTTTATTTAAAAATATTTTCAAAAGTTTTATTTAATTTTTAGCTTATTTATCATATACTTATTATATAATGGAGACTTAGAGTGTTTAAAACATGATATTGTTAATTTCGCACAGTTATGGGTAAAGCCTGTGCATTTTGTTCCAAAATATTTGAACCTAACGTTGAACCTAACCAAAACTATCCCAGAATATGTTCTTGATGTTTAGATGCATATGCTTGATTACTTAACAAACATTTCAAATGTGAACGTTTAAAAATTATAAACTGTCATTACATCTGTTTTTTCTCCCATATACGTCCACTATTCAGATTGCCCCAGGGAACGCAAACACATGGACAATTTTAGATGACTTCTGTGTATACGATATTTCGTGTAAATGTGATTCCTCTTCTGTGGCCATGCGTGGAATCATTAAGATGTTGGACTTTAACTCTCACAGTCTTCATTGCTCTTGAGAACGCTTCATAAAGCTGGCCATGAGTAAAGCATGGCTTTGATAAATATATGCCAACTCTATCAAAAGTCTGACCTTGAGCTTTATTTATTGTCATTGAGTATGAGAGGCGAACTGGGGACTGAGTGCGATGAAGAACAAAACATCGCTAGGTTTCAGTTTTATTAAGTAGTTTGGCTATCAGAGTTTCTGTTTGGCTTTTTTTTTTCAAGTTCGGCCCTTTTCTGTACGCACGCTCAAGGCAGAGAGATAGATAGATAGATAGATCGATAGATAGATAGAGCGAAACGCAGTCTTCGTTAATTAAAAATATTTTAAAATCTGTTTACACAGTTACTTACTAAATGTTTATCTTTGAAAGTCAACAACTTCAATATAGTCAATTTTTCTTTAATTTTCAATTTGGCTTTTTGTTGGCATTTTTTACTTAAAAAATGTGCCTGCGCTTTTGGATTTTGCCTTTTTGGCTTTTTTTCTGTAAAATTTTGCTTTAAATAATTATTATCGTCTGCTAACCCAGGCAAATAGAGAAAAAAGAGAACGCTCAAGGGAGAGAGAAAAAAAAAGAAGAAAAACAAACGTTTAATGTAGTAGGAGTAAAAAATATACTGCGAAACCACCATTCGCTCTCTCTCTCTCTCTCTCTCTCTGTGTCTGTCTCCCTCTATATCATAAAACAAATGTATAAGTACATACACAAATGAAAATTTAGTAGTAGCATACGGCCGTCTCTCTTTCTCCCCCCCCTCTCTCTCTCTGTCTGCTGTCTCTCTCTCATTATATTTCTCTCTCTCTCTCTCTTTATGTATATATATATATGTTCTCACCGCTATATGTCTTTTCACTTCTAGAAATTTACGGTTTGACCGTTCAAAATATATTATGAAATAATTAATTTTTTGGTATTCGTTAAGGAAACAACCATAACAATACTTTCCACGGCGCCGGGGACAAAAATTGAACATTTATTTATTTATTTTTTTCATTGTTTATTTTTCTTTACATTTGTTTGAGAGAGAGAGAGAGAGAGAGAGAGAGAGAGAGAGAGAGGGAGCGATAGATAGATAGATAGATAGACAAACAGAGTGTGAGAGAGACAGAGAGAGAGAGAGAGAGAGAGAGAGAGAGAGGGAAACGCAGTTTTCTTTAATTAAAAATAATCTCGCAACTACGACTGATAGCTGTTAGATATAAACAAAACCAAGAGGATAGAGAGGGAGGGGGAGAGAGGGGGAGATAGAGGAGTGAGAGGGGGAGAGAGAGAGGGGGAGATAGATGGGGGAGGGAAGAGAAAAAAAAGAAAAAGTAGTTTGGCCATCAGAGTTTCTGTTTGGCTTTTTTTTTTAGTTCGGCCCCTTTCTTTACGCACGCTCAAGGCAGATAGATAGATAGATAGATATATATATATAGATAGAGAGGAACGCGGTCTTCGTTAATCAAAAATATTTTAAAATCTGTTTACACAGTTACTTACTAAATGTTTATATTTGAAAGTCAACAACTTCCATATAGTCAATTTTCCTTTAATTTTCAATTTGGCTTTTTGTTTTTCTCTCTCTCCCTTGAGCGTTCACTTTTTTCTCTCTCTGCCTTAAGGGTTCCATTTTTTCTCTCTCTGCCAGGGTTGGCAGACGATAATAATTATTCGAAGCCAAATTTTTTCAGAAAAAAAAGCCAAAAAGGCCAAATCCAAAAGCGCAGGCACATTTTTTTAAGTGAAAAAGGCCAACAGAAAGCCAAATTGAAAACTACAGAAAAATTGACTATATTGAAGTTGTTGACTTTCAAATATAAACATTTAGTAAATAACTGTGGAAACAGATTTTAAAATATTTTTAATTAACGAAGACTCTCTCTTTCTCTCTCTTTCTCTCTCTCTGTCTATCTATCTATCTATCTATCTATCTCTCGCTCTCTCTCTGCCTTGAGCGTTCGTTCAGAAAAGGGACAAATTTGGGAAAAAAAGCCAAACAGAAATTCTGATGGCCAAATAACTTTTAAAATGAAGCCAACCTGGCAACCCTGATCTCTGCCTTGAGCGTTCGTTTAATATGTAATCCGCTATTCCAGAATAAAATCTTCTCAACCAATCAAATTTGCCGGAAAGTGTGACACACATAGATAGATAGATAGTTACAAGCGTATTAATATATAGATAATATCTTTTCCTCGCGGATCTTCAATATAGTACTTTTATTTCTCAATAAACTTAGTCAAATTTTAGCCTTTATAGTGAGTTTACGATACGATTTTACGATACGAGTTTTAAACATTTATTTTTTTCTAATAAATTTGTAAGAGTGGGAATGTATATTTCAGGTTTAATATGTCTGTTAAGATATCTTCCATAAATTCTTCAGCAATCGCTTTGATTTAGAAAATAATTAATCATTTGATTTTATTTAAATAAAATTAGTCATCATAGGATTTCCTTTTTAAAAATATTTTCTGTAAGACTTTAACTCGTTAACTTCTATTATAAACTTAATAATTCAGTATCCGTGGGATATAATTGTATCCTGCTTCCAATATATGTACTTAAAAATAGATCATTTTGGATTTTTATTTTTATTTTAATGATTAAAATACGATTTCAAGGTTAATTTCTTGTTTTTAAATGCAGTTTATGTATTTTAGTCTTTTACATCTACAGAACAACGAATGTTTATTTATATTTATCGCAGATACAACACAAACCTTTTGCTTGTAATCCAACTATTTTTTTTCATATATTAAATATTGAAAATTTTAGTTTTAGTACAAAAGTGTAGCTTATTTTTCTGTTTACCAATGCATTTAAAAATGTTTTCCAGTGTTTCTTTTAAACGAATTCTTTATCTTTATTGACAATCTGACTGTTTGAGAGATCGTACTCAATATAACTCAGGAATGATGTCACTTTTCGATGGAATGACCTGACTTAGAGTTACCGTGGATAAACCGCACTTTTTCAACCAGCATACAATATATTTGTGAAAAACTTAGTACAATGAAATCTGAATTTTATAAGATTATAAGATTACGTGTTTTCTGTGATATAACCGTTTTTTGTCATATTGATACATCACGGAGAACGTAACATTGACTTTCATACCACCAGCGGCGAGCATACATCTCCAGACATTAGAAAATATTACCGCCGAAAAACAACACGCGGATTTTCTACTACTGAATTCTTCCATTTACCACCATTGCAAGAAATCTAGTGAAATAGTATATTACTTCAGAATATAAATCTTAACAAATACCTGTTTGTTTATTATTCAAAATATTGCTTTGTAATTTCGCTTATAAACGTATATCATACTCATTTCCTTTTACAATTTAATCAACGCTTACATAACAGAGCACACCACCTTAAATTATCTATATATATATATATATATATATATATATATATATATATATATATATATATATATGTATATCGATTTAATTTAAATGCAGTTGATTTCAAGCACATGCATATACAGGGGGCCAAAGAAACGGGCCCCAACTCTAATTAGGCCCCGTTTCCTAGTGTTTTGTCCGAATGAAATGAAACTTTGGTCATAACTAGTTTATTATTTTCAAAACATATCACTAAAACACTGGTGTCTTTGGCCTTTTTCTCCGTTGACCTAAAATGTTCAGAAAAAATTTGAATGTCCTCTGTTTTTTTTAGTCACCCTGTATATTGCGATTACATATTTATATATTTTTGTTTCAGTTTTTACTTTAATAAATATTACAGCCTAGAAGATGTAAGAAAATATTTTCATGACAAATAGACTATAGATTAAATGTATATAAGATGTTTGCCATAATTATCTATGTATGCGTGTTCCTTCTGGGATCGTTTTTATAATTAAGCAAGTCTTACTGCATTTGCTTACAAATCATTCGCTGATTTTAATAATCTCCAAAAAGGTATTGATGACTTAAAAAAAGAAGATTTTGTCAGTTTCTTTCTAAGTTGGTTCTACAAACCCTAATATATTAAAACGAATTTGATTAAAAACATGTATTATACATATAAGTTGAACATACATCAAAGTAATTGGTACATCATCTTATTTCGTTCCTTGATTTTTTTAATCTTACATTAAATGGCATAACTGAAGATCTATTAAATTTGATAGATGCGAACCTTTTATTAAATTTGGGGCAAAAACTGTCGATTTTATTTAATTATAGTTCTAAAATAAAAAAGCATTTAGTAAACACACATAAACATACGCACGTACTCACACATACACACACACATATATATATATATATATATATATATATATATATATATATATATAGCGCGAAATGAAGGTAAATAAAAAGAACCATTATTGATTTATTCAAATCTGGTTATTTTTATGAGAAAAATATTTAAATCTGGAAATGAAATTTAATTACTTGTTACAATATTTCTTTTGATGTTCCTAAAGTGCATGGACCATTTCTCAAATTCTAATGAACGATCAAATTACATTTTTCCATTAAATCAATTTTATCTCTAAAGGTAAAATCAAATAAAAGTCCGGCGTTAAAGTTACGAAATCTATACCACTAAGAGAGACGTGCTGGTATTTTTTTCATTTAACTTCAATGTAAGCCACCAGAAATCAGGAGACCGTTTCCTGCGTGGAATATCTGCTCTATATATAAGATATATAGATATCTAAATGCTCCATTAACGTTCTCTTAAACGTTCAGGTAGTAAGAAAATAAATAACATTATCTTCATTTCTTCCCAATTGAAGTTATGTTATATATATATATATATATATATATATATATATATATATATATATATATATATATATATATATATATATTCCCTCTGCTTAACTTATTTTGTTTTCAAGTAATATCTTTGACTTAATTGTTGTTTCATCAAATACTTCTGCATGCAAAATCCGATCCCGCATTTTGCTAATTCCTACCCTCTGATGAGAAGGAGAGTATTTCTTCGAAACTCCGCGGATTAAGGACTATCCATCTATCTAGTGTTTCCTTTTCAGATTAAATATGTTTTTAACTCATTTCAAAGTGTTTTTTTTAACATATTTTATTATTATAGTTGTTCAGGAGCCTTACTTATTGCACGCTCCTGTATTATATATATAATATATAATATATACATATATGTCATAAAAATTAATAAGAAAATTCTGCCAAATCGTAGATTTTACTGTTCCAGTAGACCACAAAGCGAATATACAGGAGACTAAGAAGCGGAGCAAATACAAAGTGCTACCCAAAGAACTGAAAGGCATATTGAATTTGGAAAATTGAGATTCATTGCAATGCTGGATTACATCAGACAACTGCCTTTTTAAAAACCGCATGGATCTTGCGGCGAGTGCAGGATGACTGAGAAGAGACAATGCTGATAGCCTGTGGTCATTTGTTATGAATCTTCTATCAGCATAGAATTGGCAATAAGAACAGTCTGATACAAAACCTGACAAATGCACCCTAAAGAATGCAAATTGTCTTTGAGACCATGAAAAAGTCTAATAACTACACATTCATTCTAAATAAAGATTCGAGCAAATCTGATCGTAATTATATTTTACATTGCTTTGATTTATTTCACTTATTTATGAGTTCAAATGTGTCTCAGCATACAGAACCCGTTCGTTTACAAGTATAGCAGCTCGTGCAATTGTCCCATAGTAGCACTCTTGGGCATCGGCGAGTCACCTAAGCGAGAAGATTATTATTTCTTATTGTTATAGAAATGTAGATATGGAATAGCAAATATTCAGAGCAAATTTTTCAATAACAAAAAAAAGGAATGTTTGATAAATAAAGCAGTTAGATTTTTAGCCGTGGAATTTAATATCATAAATAGTAAAGTCTGATAGATATTTTAATCAATAAAGTGCTACAGGCTTTGTATATTTAATGACGATTGGAATAATGGTTTAACAAAATAAAAGTTAATTTAAAACAACATTAAGCTACACTTTCTTATATGACGTCGGAGATTCATCTAGAAATAATTTGCTTAAATATTGACAGAACCGACCATATAAAGTTAAGTACTAATCAGATAGTTCTTGCCCGATTGTTGAATTTGAAACTCTTGGAAGTAACAAGAAACGATGTGCACTCCGAGAGCAAAAGAAGTCGCCATTATTAAAATATCGTTACATGCCTGAAATATAATTTCGTTGTCATGTGTTTTTCTCTTAATCGTTCATTGGCACAAATGTAAAAAGGTGAAAAAGTGCGACTTAGAATAAGAGTCTTTAATTATTTATTGTAAACGTACGTCTTCCTGATTATATGTTCTGTTGACTCATCGTAAAACATGTCTTGTCCTGGGAGGAAATCACGCTAACCCCAAAATAGGTGAAATCATGTCGCTCCGACCCCACGATTTCGTTCCCACTTTTCAGGGACTTCTCCTATTTACAACAAAGCGCAACATTTATCCACACATTTATCCAATATATATCCAGTTCAGAATAACAAACGTACATCCTTACCATTTAGTATTTCGATATGAAACTAATTTATTTTTAAGATCAATGTTGACTTTCGATTTCTTATCTAAACAGAAATTTTAATTACAAACTAATTCTCTTCGATCCACTGGAAAAACAAAATAAATTTGGAGTGTGATTATTTATCTTTGAACACAATGTTCTCTCACCTCTGACGCAATTCTCTGCCTGTACAAGAGAAAAATACATTATAGAATAGAAGCCTGTTGCTACATCTGAGCAAGTGCTGATTATATTATTATTTCCCGTTTTGACAATGTACGGAAATCTATTAGGTGATATTATTTTCATCTCTTTACTTTCACCTTTTAACAGAAAAAAACGTTGTTAATATTTCTCTACTGTATAGTTATTTTCATAGAAAGCGCGCGTCTGAGTTTCAAGCTAATGTAACCCCGTAAAACCTTCACTATAGAAACTGATCGAGCTACAACCATTCTTTTCTTTTCCTCTCTCTATGCGTAAAGATAAAAAAACTTCCATGAACAGAGTTTCTTTCCTAGAACTGACGGCATTGTAGAACATAGCGAGGTGGGGATACCTCCTTGATGATCAGGTTATCGTCGTTTTTAAACGCAATGTAAACAAATTATTGTTGATTTTCTCTAATAATGAAATTCTGCCTAATCGCGACAATCATCACCAATTATCACAGTGTTGAGTTAGCGTCCAGCCTAAACTCATTTAACCTTATCTTCAAGCAGTTTTCGGGCCTTGCTATGTGGTTATACCTTAATACAAAACTCGCTTTTTACAATATTGTTGGAGACAGATTCCACAACTTTGAGTGGCAATGTTATCTGTTCTCATGATTTTATAATTGCAAAATAATAGATTAAAATCGTAGATTCTACGTTATCAGCTAATGATGTTTGGGTTGGAAAACTTTCAAGACATCTGGCTGATTCTTGAAATTTTAAAATCATTATCGCATGGCGTGGTATTTTGGAACGCATGCGTCGACAACATCTGCGGGAACCTGCCGAGATTCGTGCATATCCAAAACGAAAGATTAAACAGTAAACATTTCTGCAGGTAGCAAATTAAGCGCAACCTAGCGAAATGAATTAAAAGGTCAAACGATTGCACGTGGCCGCGAGCACAGCTGCAAGAATAGAAGAGAATTAAATTGAATCAAACTCCCCTTTCTTGCCTCGCACAAGTCTAATTGGACATCGAAAGCAAACGCGCGACTGATTTGCTTTCACCCGTGCACAGACTGACAAACATAAGCTAAAGTACCTCGCCTTAGTTCAAGTCAGATTTTCCAGCGCAATTGATAAAAAGCAATAGGGGCTACATTATTGTACATATAAATCCACATAAGAACATATTATATCTGCATATAATTCCCTAGGCAGGCAACAAGTCATTTAAATATGCCAGTTAAAAGATATAATAAATATGAAGTAAATGAATTCAAGATATTCTTGTAAAAAGGATTGTTTACGGCAATAATTACGCAATTTTTATGCCCCAATGCACGAATAATTATCCATATATCAATAGGATAAAGTGTTTATTTCCTTTGTCAAGCTTACATCCGGGTCATTTAATTGTTACGTACCTCCATTTCTTGCATAAATAATTTTAACCAAGAATTCTTCATAAGTTTTGGTTTGGTATCGATTATAGCTGATGACACTTTAGTCATGTACATATTTTTTTATAAATAATTTTATCAAGAATTCTTCAGAAATTTTGGTTTCGGTTTCGATTATAACTGATGGCACTCGGGTAATCGGTATTTATTTATAAATAATTTTATCAAGCATTATTCATAGGTTTTGGTTTCGGTTTCGATTATGGCTGAACGAACTCAATTTATATATATATATATATATATATATATATATATATATATATATATATATATATATATATATATATTCTTTCATAAGTTTTATTTCGGTTTCGATTCAAGTTAATGCACCCAAGTCACATGGATAATTCATTTATTTTGAAATTTCACCTTTATAGTATATAAAAATCCATAGACATTAACTCTATAATAATATATTAAAAAATCTGCAAGAATTAAAATATCATATTTAAGCGTACTTTACGACCGGACCTTATCGGGTGTTCGTGCTTGTTTGGATAAATACTTTTGCTGTATTAACAAAGACAGATACAATAACATCTGAGCGTCTCCATTTACACCTAGCATCAAAAGAATGCCAACATCAATATAATAAATGAATGAGTCCTCTGGGGAATTTCCACAGGTCCCGCTAGTAAAATATAAATAGACGAACGGTTATATTTTTTGAACAGGCTTGGCTAGTTTTAATACGTCTAAACTTTTGTCAGAAAATAAAATACTCAGCCAAGATGACGTATATATATATATATATATATATATATATATATATATATATATATATATATATATATATATATATTATTTTATAATTCAATGTCAAGTATAATTTATGCAGACACCTCATGAAAAAGAATTTTAAAATGCTTGGTGAATATACCCGGTAAACAAAAGGAAAGAAAAAAAAGGACCTATTGTCTTTAAAGTGCCAGTCAGACAAATAAGCATGTGAACTTTAGAACAACATTTTATCGCGTCAGTTGCTTTCGGTGGTATTCCTTGCTAGCAATCGTAAATCAAAAATATTGCTGAAGTCGTATAAAATATACACGGAGAGATATACGACTTGAGAATGAGAGAGATATACAACTAAAGAATGAGAGAGATATACGACTTCAGAATGAGAAAGAGAGAAGAAAGAGAGGGATACTTCACAATATGTAGGAAATAAATTCTCAAGAATAATTTTATTTCAACAAATATTAATTTTATGTGGTTTACCGATATATGTTTATCTTTCATTAAATCGTCTGACGTAACAATCCTATAAGATCGCTCAACATACACTTGCAACTGATTGGATATGTTCAGAATCATGTCGCCTCGACCCAACTGTTTTATGTAGAACGTTTTACTTGTGAGTAAAGACGAGCCTATAGCACAGCCGAAATATGTTACGAGATGACCTACTGTGAAGAATGGATCGGAAAGTCGACTGAATTTTAAGGAAACGAGCTAATAAAAAAGACGTATGAAATTATGTTATTATTATCAGTGGCATTTCATTCAGAGCAAATGTATCCTCTATAATCACATCACAATGACAAAAAAAAAAAAACACGTTTACGTTTTACTATTTTTTAATTAATATACTTTTATTATAGTATAATACTGAACCAGCAACAAGATAGTCCAATTTTTTTTGTGACTTCATACGGGTTATGTTTAAGTATTGTATTATATATATTATAAGTATTGTATTTGATCTGTTTAATCAGTTAATCCTATGGCGACTATGCCTTTTAAATGACTACAACATGGAATTTTTCTACGTCAAATATATATATACATTTTTATGAAATGTTGCCGAGTCTTCCTCTTCAATAAGTAAATTCTACCCAATCAACAATATTACCAATCTACACAGTGTTGTCGCAGCCTCACTGGCACTCATCTAATCTTTATCCTTGAGTGTACTTTGAGCTTTGATAAGTAGTGACATATTAATGAAAAATTAAAGACATTATTATAAGACTTCACGCTCGTTTTATGATAGACAAGCTAGGATTTAATGTTGCGAGGAAACGTAGGTCATCTAAAATGTATCAACGTATATATCTCACGAGATTAAATTAATATACTCCTACACTTGTGATTAACACAAAAAAATCAATCTTCTATAAAGATAAAAGGCAAAATTTGTGTGTATGTGTGTGTTTATGTGTCTCACAAAAACTGGCGACAGAGGCGACGTATCCTTACGAGATCAATATCGCCTTTAAGCTTGACGCTTCGGACGAGGAATATCGATAAATTGGCCCCAAACCTTAATTCCTTCATCCCTAACTGACTGGGCAGTTTTCCTGCAGGGAGGGTCGGATTTTCCGACGGCATATCTGCAAATCATCTTTTCGTTTCGATTGACTACGCTTAATTTGAACTCATGAAGCATTGGCAAGACATCAAATTTTCTTTTTTTTTACATAGGCATCACCACTTCTCAAGGCTAAGAGGCCACTCGAGGATAGGGTTAAAGAGTGTACAGTAGTAATTTGACAATATAGTAATCGTTAGTAATGGAAATTCGGTAAATTTGTTAACTTATATGAAACGGCTCATCAAAAACTTGTTTATCTTAGACTTGAAGACAACCATATTGTAGAAATCAGGAAAACGGAAGACAGTTCCATAGGCGAGCAGTTCTAAGAAAGAAGCTTTGCTCATGAAATCCACGTTTAGGGTTAGGCACATATAAAGAGTGGGCGAAATTTGTGATAGTGTTTTCTGCTAGACGAGTGTTTCTTGTGAAAGTTTGGCGGGGGGGCATAGGTTGGAGCTCAGCCGAGCACTTGCAATGAAAATACCGATAATGCAGATGCACACTCGAAACATCTCTTCTGTGAGATAGAGGTTGCAGGGAAGAGAAACGGACATCTCCTCCGAGGCTACGAAGTCTATTTTGAAGTCTGTATCAAGTCCTTTCTAGCAGCTCCTGCACAGATGTGGCAACAGTACTCAATCATTGGAGTACCTGGCTCTTATATAGATAGAGGATTGCATCAACAGTGAGATATCTACTGGATCCTTCGAAGGATCTCACCATTTTTTAGCGGCCTTGGCAACGGATTGAATGTATGTGTTCCATTTAAGATCAGGAGTAAAGGTCAAGTACAGATGCTTGTCAAAACATGAGGCCTCCAAAAGACTAGAGCCATTCATTTCAATTGATGCTAGATGGGGATCAGAGCGTTGATGATGTAAAGATAAAAGCTTGGTTTTAGGTGCATCAAAAATAACAAGCCACCTCTTTCCCCATTAAACCACTTGCTCAAGATCTGAGATGTGCTACCATAGATAGTAGTGTGATCAGCATAAATGTATACGAATGATGTAAGGATGTGATTTGGAAGATCATTAATGTACATCAGGAAGAGAGTTGGGCCCAGGATTGACCCCTGAGGGGCTCCAGCATTAATACTGAGAGCTTCTGATTTCTGCCCATCAACCACTACTCGTATGAACCTTTCAGGGAGAAATGATTTAATCATTTAGAAGACATTTCCAGCTAAACCGTAGCTGGAGATCTTGCGAAGTAAACCTTTATGCCATACTCTATCAAAGGCCTTTGATATGTCAAGAGCAATTGCCCTAGAAAGGTAGCCTCCGTCGAGAGATTCGATAATCCTATGAGAGTTAACTGTAAGCACATCTGCTATATATCTAGCAAAACAGAAATCATATTGCGTATCCCTAAGAAGGTTATTTTTGCTGTAATAGTCGATTCCATTAACTTACTCATGACGCACAGGAGACTTATTATCCTGTACTGAGAGTGACATAGCGATCTCCTGAATTATTAAATACAGGGCATGCTTATGAGATTTTCCAGGGTGAGGGAAGCAATTCTCCTTAAGACACCGTTTAAACAGGTTGTAAGGATAGGGGCCAGTATTAGGAAATTGGCAGAACATAAGAAATATGGTAAATCATATTGTAGACATGTTTTACTGGAAGTAAGGTTCAGCTGATCGGATCCCATTTTTGTGCTCGTTTTTTAGGCACCCATACAAGGGTGTTAAAAAATCGACCATGTAGGTTACTATCGTGAAAAAAAAGAAAGGAATAGTTCTGAAGAAAAATAGACACATTAAAATTATATATAGATATATTTATATGCTAAATTGATGAAGAAAAATAATGGAAGAATGGTACGTTAAAAAACGAAAAAAGAACGCTACTGTGTAGAAATGAGAAATAGAAGAAATAAGGAAAAATATATATCGATAGACATACAGATTTTGAAAACGAAAATATCAAACACAGAAAATAGAAGAAAATATTCTAACACAGACAATGTGAAAACACAGAAAGAAAGAAAAAATAAATAGAAGGGAACACATGCATTTTAGTTACAGTGTGGTTGAGAAGACTTTTCACCTTAAGTGAAACATGCCAATTAAAAACGTTTGTTATGGAATTTAAAATGTGTAGGTGTTACAATTGTAAATGATAACACTCGGTGTTCTGTCAATGTGATTTTTTTCCCAATTTGTACGGTGTTTTTTCTTAGGAATTTTTTTCTGGTGTGGGAAAAATGTTGTTCATATATGCAATTGGATGTAAACTGTTTAATGATATTTTAATATGTACGTTTTTTTAGATTAAGAAAACACCACAAGTATTGTCCATGGGTGATTGGGATTTCGGTTGATTTCGAGTAGAATCAATATGGGAAAATTCATGTGTGGAAATCCCGATATTTTCCGCTAAGCTATATGCTTGAAGTCAGTCGCGGAAAAAGAAAGGTTTTCCAATATAGCAGAGCGCAATATATTTTTGTCCAGCGTCAGGGAGAAAATTGAATGCCCCTGGCATAGCGTAAAGGGCAGGACAGAAAATGGCAGAAGTGCCCATAATAATCACTCAGATAAGAAAAAGGTGATTTTTTTTCAGAAAACAACAGAGTTTTGGTGACGTGGACAATCTAAGTCTCCATCGATCTGTTATTCTGTTGTTGAACTTTTGCTTTGATGAAGGATTGTCTGGAAGTTTATAAGTGAGTGGTTTTTTTTTTGAAACGACTATATATTTTAATTGTAAATGTATATGCATTTTTTTGTAAAATACTGATTTTTTATTTTGATGATATTCTTTGAAATGGTAAAGGTGATGCAGCCGACCTCAGAATTTGATAACGTGGACAATTTTGGGTTTCCACGAATGTGTGATTTGTTATTTGGAATTTTATTCTTGGTGAGATGAGATTTTAGGAATGCTTATACGGATTTAAAAAATTATTTTGATACAATTGGTGTTTTCTCGATTCAGTATTGTACAGATTTTTCTTGTTCTTTGACATGTATTTTTTCGCAGAATGAAGAAAGGGTGATTTTGCCTAGTGGAATTTATTTAAATAATGATTAATTTAAAAGTAAGAACATGTTGGTTATTAATAAATTAATTAATTAATTAATAATAATAATAATAATAACAGTAATAATAATAATAATAATAATAATAATAATAATAATAATAATAATAATAATAATTGCGATATAAATGTATAATTCTGTCTGCCCATTCAAATTTCACTAATGCAAATCCTCTAACATGAATGCGAAAAGTAGCCAGACGGGCGACTGCATTTAAGCAAAAAAAAAACAAAACAAAAAAAAAACAAACAAAACAAAACTCATTTTTGTTTCCTCGCTGGCAAAGACGGGCAGAAATTCTGCGTATGTTTGTATATGTATATATATATGTGCATGCATACGTGCGTGTATGTTTGTACTAGCAAAGGGCTGTGATTCCACCCCTGTCATTACACTCTAACTGACCGACGACTAGACATTAACTTTAACAGGAGTCCTAATAGAGAAGATTTACACGTGCGAGGCGCCGAAACTCTCTAAAAGAAGTGACCGAAATGTGAATTTTTCTTTTTTTTAAAGTTAATTATTACTTCGAATTTATTTCAGGAAGCAGTCTCTATTGCGATATAAATGTATAATTCTGTCTGTCCATTCAAATTTCACTAAGGCAAATTCTCTAACTTGAATGCGAAAAATAGCTAGACGGGCGACTGGCGAATACCATAGCTAAATGTTACTCCGAACTTATAACCGGAAGCAATCCTTTTTGCGATATCAACGTAGAAATTTCCCAATCTTAAAACGAGGGAATTAAATACTACCACAGTATCAGGAGAAATTGCCTTCCTCGTCTTCTTCCCATCCAACATTTCTAGCGGCTAAGCAGTATGGTGTAAGGTACACCTATCATCAAACACCTTATTTCATGGCATTACTACCGACTTTTACTAAGTAGAATACTTAGTTAAACTTTTTATTTATTTTTTATTTTTTTTATTTATTTTTTAAAACTTTTGTTTATTCCTTCTATGTATTCGTGATAGTGCACGATACCTCCTGTATACAAGTGGAGGCAAACACTATCCCTGCGTCAGAACAATAGTTAAAACAATTATGGGCTCGGTGTTGCCGCAAACACCAAAATATGAAAAATTTCAATTACAAATAATTAAAACCATGCGACCCAGAAGAAAGATCTGTGTATTATGATCGGCAGGTGCTCCTTCGGTAGCCAGCATGGGGGACCCGGTCGTTATCCTGCGAATGTTGGCTTACTTCTTAATTTCAGAAACTCAAATAACATGGACGCTGAACAGGTAAGCATAACCTCTAATTTCAGGGAACAAAATGATACCGAACAAACACAACACAGCCAAAGAAAGGAATGGACAACAAAAGAGAATAGACTAGTAATGGAATACTATTATAGAAGTCATTCTGAATATAGATAGTGAGGTTATCGGAAACGTATGAGAGAACTATGGGATGTAGAGCAACCCCACAGGTTGAAGCCTTACAAGTAAAAACACTAAAGACCCAGGACATACGAAGAACGAAATCTACAAACGGTGAAACCGAGGACAATGAAGCAGAACTAACAGAGAATGAAGCAAATGAAATAAATAAAATAATACAGTCCATGAACGAGGAAAAAACAAAGCTCCCATTTTTAAGGAAATACGAGCAGAAGAAATTAAAAACAGAAACAGAGAAGGTTAACAAGCTCCTCCCACCCATTCAAACAAACACTATAACAGACTTGAATAACCTCATTTACGAAGGTGCCAAAATGGTAAGTATGAATATTAAATCAGAAAAACAACCGGAGAGAAGCGGACCGATATAATCTGGATGGGAAATAAGACTAGAAACCCAAAACAGAAACATACAAAACCCAAAATGATCAGCCAAATCCGACAGAAACAAAACTCTACTGGAGTAACATATGGGAAGAGCGACGAGATCACAATAGAAATGCCGAATGGCTGAAAGACATGAAAAAAGAATTACAACAAATAGAAGAAGGAACAGTGAATGGAATCAGGAAGGAAATACTAAAGAAAACCATAGAACAAAATGGCAAACTGGAGAGCACCAGGGCACGACGGGGTATATGCATACTGGTCCAAAAAATTAACAACTTACATGAAAGGCTAGCCTAAAACCTGAGACGATGTATACAGGAAGCAAGCGTGCCATACTGGATGACAAAGGTAGAACCACACTGCTACAGAAGGACACAGAGAAAGGAACCGTCCGCAGCAATTATAGGAAAATCACGTGCTTACGCACCATATGGAAGATACTGACAGCACAACTGAGGGAACAAATCTACCACTCACTGAATAACCGTGGACTCATCCCCGAGGAACAGAAAGGATGCCAAAAAGGGAAAAGAGGAACACATGATCTGCTATATGCTGATCAAAAGATCCTAAAGGAGGTAAAAAAGGAGAGGGACAAATTTAGCCATGGCATGGATTGACTATAAAAAAAGCGTACGACAGGATCCACCAAGCATGGATAATAAAATGCCTAAAAATGTATAAAATATCAAGCGGGATAACCAACGTAATAGAAAATGCAATGAAAACATTGAGACTGGAACTGACAGCTGATAGACAACACATAACAGAAATTACAATACAAAGAGGCATCTTTCAAGCAGACTCATTATCACCACTACTGTTCATCATAGCCATCATGCCCTTGAATAGTATTCTGAGAAAGTGTCAAGTCGAATACAAGTTCCCCAATACAGAGGAAAAAATGAAACACCTGATGTACATGGACGATCTGAAACTTTTTGCAAGGACTGAAAAGGAGCTAGAGACACTAATTAACACTACCAGGATCTTCAGCCAAGATATCCAAATGGAATTTGGAATGAAAAAGTTCGCACTACTCGTTATAAAAAGGGGAAAACTGGAAACGACATATGGCATAGAACTACCCAACTAAACAAAAACGAGGGCACTAGGAGAACAAAACGGCAATAAATATTGGGAATTCTGGAAGCGGACACCATCCGAGCAACAGAAATGAAAGAAAAAAGTGGAAAGGAATACCTCAGGAGAACAAGAAAACTTATGGAAACGAAATTATATAGTAGAAACCTAATAAAAGGTATACATACATGGGCAGTATCACTAGTAAGATACTCTGGAGCGTTTATAGGGTGGACAAAAGAAGAACTGACACAACTCGACCAGACAACCAGGAAACTCATGACCATGAATAATGCACTAAACCCAAAGGACGATAATGGCAGACTCTACGTGAAAAGGAAAGACGGCGGGAGAGGACTTATCTGCATAGAAAACTGTGTGAAGGGCAAAAAAAGAACTAGAAAAATATATAATGCAAAACACTTAAAGGAGAATTATGGCAGCGAGAGACACGGAGAAAACCAACAGAACAGAGAACAGAGAGACAAATGGCAAAATGAGAAAATAGAAATAAAAATAGAAACAACTCCACTGAGATTCATGGGAATGACTAAAAATGAGAATAACGAAATCACCGGAACAAAAGAAAAGGACATATAAACCGAGAAACTGCAGCACAAGATAACTCGATAAGAACCAACCATATCAAATCCAGGATCGATAAAACATAAGAACGCATCAAATGCAGACTCTATGGGCAAAGAGACGAAACGAAAAACCATATAGGATGTTAATGCAGCAAATTGGTCCAAAAGGAATTTTTAAACGGGCATGGCCAAGTGGGGAATGCGGTGCACTGGAAATTGTGCAAACGGCTGCATTTTGAGCGTACAGACAAATGGTACAGCATAAACCCACAACAGCACTCGAAAACGAGAACCACAAAATTCTATGGGGCATGGACATACATACGGATACAACCATCCAAGCAAGCAGACCAGATGTCGTAATAATTAACAAGAAAGATACATCCTGTCAAATCGTAGACTTTGCTATCCCAGCTGACCACAGGGTGAGTATGAAAGAAAAGGAGAAACGACGCAAATACACAGAACTAGCTAGAGAGTTATAAGGGATTTGGATGAGTAAGAAAATCAAAATAGTACCAATAATAGTAGGAGCACTAGGAACAATTCCGAAAAACTTGGAAAAAAGAATGTCAGAAATTGGAATCAGAGGAATAGCTGCAAAAATTCAACGCCTAACGATAATTAAAACGGCTTAAATATTAACGAAAACCATTGAATGCGGACAATAACACAAAACAATATAAGAAGAAGCGTTACAGGGAATGAAGAACACCGAAGGTGCAGATCTACAAGTTCTACACCCCTATCATGCATCATCTCCATTGTTTCATCACCGCTCCCCCCAATAGAAAAGTGATACCAAAGAGTCGAGAAGGGTCAAGGAGGACTGAAAGACCGAGGAGGGAGCACTGGCCAGACCTCTACTTGACAAGCGCGAAGAGAACTGGGATCTTAGGGAGGCTTAGTGCCACTTAAATTCCAGTATAAACCAATAGCCACTGCCAGCGAGAAATCAATTGTAAGAGGATGTTGCTATGATGCTAATTTATTTGCAAATGCTATCGAAGGAGGTGGAGAGAGCTGGACGTCTGGGGAGACTTGTTGTCACTCAGCTTCCAGAGAACACCACACGTCTCCAATCAGATCATTTGTTGATTGTGTGAAAGCTCCATGTGAGCCAATAATAATAATAACAATAGAATTGGGGAAAAGAAAGAAGGCATTTAAGCAGTGTACCGCAGTAAGAAATAGAAAAAAAAAGATTGGGTAAAAAAAGTATTGGGTTATGAGTAAGGGGTCCACTACTTCTTAAGTTTTGGAAGCATTCAGTCGGTATTTATTTAAGTTTTCGAGATGGTCGTGGAATTTCTTTTTTGTTTTGTTTTTTTGTGGGATTTTTCTCCGGATTCGTAATTCAGCGGGAGACATAGGAAACTGCTCTCGTAATGCTATAAGAAAAATCTTTTATCTCGTAGGAGTCATGTGCTTATGGAAACGCGTTATACATGTACCACACACACACACACACACACACACACGCGCGCGCGCAAACACGCACACAAAAGCATATTAACAATTAGATATGAATATATCACAAATATACCGCAACATTTAGACAATCACACACACGGTCCCCTTTTATGATAACAATAGAATACTAGTTCTGATTGAAGTTTTTTGAGTACTATAATTAGAATACCGTCAGGGCCGGTTGTTTTACTTGAATCAAGGTTTTTGATCATCTTGGCAACATCACGTACACATATTTGTATATCACATAGCGTGTTTTTTGATACAGGAGGAAATATTGGAGGTTGGCGGCCTTGGTCGCAAAGGTTAGAGTTAGCTGCAAAGTTCATGGCAAAGAGTTTGGTTTTGTCTGATGCTGACGAGATTACCTTAGGTCCATTGATGATAGTTGGGACAGAGCGCACGCTTCCGTTCAGAATTATGTTTGCTATTTGCCAAAACTGGTGGGAACCAAGCCGCTGATCAGCTACTTTGAACTTGACGGAAGAACATACAACTCTCTTGCGTTCTTTATTACTTTTTTACAGTGGCTGCTGGGAGTCCTAAAGGCGGCTTTAGTCTCAGTACATCTATTACGTTAGAAGCAATGGAAAAGGTAATTTCTGTGCGCAATGACAGCAGCACATTCTGGAGAGAAACACGGCTGGCTGTTAGGATTTTGCTGGGACTTTTTCGAGGTTATAAAACGGTCTATATCAACCATTAACCATTTCGTCAGGTCTGATACTGTAGAGGGCACATACTTTTTAAACATGGAACGCATGGGTAGATCTGATATAAATGTACGGAAGCTATCTCAGTCAGTCAAAGAGTATCGATATACTGTACGATGGAGAGGTACATCTGAGGAATTATTACATTTCATTTTTATCTTAACTGATACAGCAGAGTGGTCGGAATATCAAAGTGGAGACAGAAGGGAAGCTGAACACAGTTCGGAGCAATTAGTAAGAAAAAGGTATAGGAGACTTGCATACTGACCGTCAGTATCGGGCACATGGGTGGATTCGTGAACAATCCCAGCATCGTCGCTCTTGTTTGAGTGAGTTAACCATTCCACGTTGTTAACATTGAAGTCTCCACAAACATGAATATTAGTTGAAGGATAAGCAGATAGGACGTAGTCAATTTTCTCAGATATGCTTTTAAAGACAGTTACTTCGCTGTTGTGGGGGGATAAAGAGCAAATATGAATGCAGTAGTTTGAGCAAGTGCAACCCGGAAGCATATATAGGGTAAGTTAGGACCTTCTCTGAAGATGTCCCTACCACATGGAAATCCATATTTTATATAGGCACAGATTCCATGCCCATGGCGATCTTGGGGGTAATATTTGGAAGTTAAATTAGAGTATGCTTTAATTACGAACTCATCTAGGGAAATAGTCTATCCAATGCCAGTTTCGCTTGGAAATAATAGGTCTAGTTTAGTCTCATGTAATTGTGTTTCAACCTCTGGAAGTTTAGAACGTAAACCCCTGATGCTAGAGAAGGAGAAATGGTAGTGGGAGTCTATGTTAGAAGTTGGAGATCCAGGTTCAGTCGTATATTTTTTATTGGAACATCTCATGGTGGAGTTTTGGGATCTGTGGACTAGGTCGATAGACTTGCTTGAAGCAGGGCAAAGCAGGGCATAGGGGCAAGTAAGAGAGAGAAATAGAAATGAAGAAATATTTTTTGTAGCACATGAAAAAGGTAAAGCCGTAACAATTACCCACTAATATGACATCGAGAGGCCCCACCAGAAGCTACTGCATGGTCAAGAATTCATTCACCAAATGGCAATACAGCAGCCCCAATACTTTGCACCTGCTGATAGGACAGCCTCTTTAGTGGTTGATCCAAGGTTCAGATCGCTGACTATCAGGCGGATAACGTCAGCCCAGATAAAACGTTTACCGCCAGCACCCTTACTAGTGACATGGTTACAAGGATAGACATAGAAACAGAAAATTTCCGACATATCTGGTGGCTGTTCACGCAAAATACTGCCAACCTAGAATACAGCTGTTTCTTCTCCCTTTGTCAGGAAAATCACTCATTAAAACTGAGGGACAAATAAAATGAAGCGAGAGAAACGGGAGCGGCCGATAACGCATCCGAAATGCATTGTCTTCTCTCTTCAACTTTGTTTTCCGCCTTCGCGTCACGGGTTCGAGCCTGTCTGCCTACTACCACTTTTATAACACCTATCTCCACCCTGCCTGTCTACTGTTGTTTTGATTCCCCCTCGCCGCTCATACCATTTTTTAACATCTCTCTTCACAAGGCTGCTGATGTTGTTTTGGTCCCCCCCGCTACTACGACTTTTTTAACACCTCTCCCCCAGGGTTCCTTACTACACCACCTGCACACACACTGGCAAGGCCAGGTACCCCTCTCCCTCTGTTACCATTTTTTTACCCCATTCTTCAGCCGGTCTGCTTACTGTTGTTTTAACCCCCCCCTCTCCGCTACTACCACTTTTTTTACACTTCTCCTTACCAGGATTTCCTACTGCTATTTTAACCTCGCACCACCTCTCCACACTCGGGCAATTCCGGATACACTCGCCAGTCTTTAATAAAGTCTGTAGATTTCCCAACTTTACTAGAATGAACATGACAGCGTTTATATTTTTCTAAGAAAACACATTTTTGCTAACATCGAACTGCACTTCATCCATCATAAAAGTGCGTGAAGTCTTAAAATAATACCCCATTTTTTTCTGTAAAAGATTGAAGAGTATGCATGCAAACTGCGATGAATTAACAGTAAAAGACGAATGTAATGTTCCTAGATCTCGATTAAAATCTTCTTTTAATTGAAATGAAAGAAAATGATAAAACACTATGTAACGCATGATTTCGGCGTTTAGAAAAGTTCAAAAGAATGTCTGTAGTGATAATTTCGCATTTTACAAAATAGCGTTTCTCTCGGCTTGCATTGGAGCTCTTTAATTCCTAATTAAGTTAAACACAGTCGTAATTATAATAACTTTCTTAATAAATCGAAATAATTCCAAAAAATATTTTACTCGGTTGATTTATTAAATAACAAAGAGAAATAAACACCTCTGGCTGAAAAGAAATTTCCAAATAAGAACAACACCGCTGTTTACCCATCGTTGTGCTTGTGGTCAATCTCTGTCTATTTTTAGCATTAGCAAACAAAATTTAAGATTTAAAGGTAATCAAGGGATCTGTAACTGAATATTGTGTGACACTGATAAGCTGTTTGTATGCCACATTTTTGTCTTGTTGGCAAATTACATATGTTTTTTGTTGATATATTATCAGTAGATAGCCGTATGGGTAGTGACATCTCTGTCATTTTTTTGCATTGTTGTTAAGCCGGCATAGCGTAAATATAGTAGCACACATTTTTGTTACTTCTCTTCCATTTTATCCATTAAGAATGTAAATACATGAAAATGCTTACAACATACTTAATCCATGCGTTCACATTCCTTGGTGGCTTAATCTCCCACAGCGCTGTAAATAAAATCCTCGTCTTGTAGGTCAGCGGGTTACAATACACTTTCTAATAATTTGTAAGAACCCAATAAAATCACATTCCAAAGACGACAGCTTTGCTATATTCTTCGCCACGTGAACTCTGAACTTTTATCCATGACGCCTTTCATTTAAAATTTTGTGGACGAAAACAGTGCAAATCTGCGGATAAGCGGCTACTATTATAATGCGTCTTTTATAGTGAGATAGCTTCAGTTGGGAGTAGTATGGCAAGATGTTAGTGCATATTCTTTTTAAATTCCTATATGTTGCTACGGTTAGGGAAAGAGAAAATAGACATGGAATTACACGGACACGCAGTCAAAAGATAGAAGTTATTAGATTAGAAAGATTTTCCAGCGTCTTATGCATCCTAGAATGAAGTGCTGGAATTATGCCGCTATAGTGTTAAGCCAGGGGGTAACCTTGTTAGGAGGATACGTATACTATATGCTGCGAAAATCTAATTGTTTTTCTAATGCAATTCTCCATGTTTCTGATTAATCAACAAATAAAAATTCGAATTTAAATCAGTTCTAAGTGATGTTTCTGGGCGATTGAAGTTTCAAGTCTCAATACGGACCATAATAAAAATACACTTATGGATGTCATGGTTTAGAGAACAAAAGCAAATCGCCCCTTGGATTTCCTAAAGACATGCGTTCAGAAGTTTGTGCAGATTTTTTAGTTTGTTATTAAGATTCGAATAAAAAGCACCTGGGGAAAGATGAGATTACATTGACAGAAACGTTGTGAGAATGACACACCATATAAAAACCCTAGTTTGAATAGTCCAAGTGACACTATTATCAATCGTCGTTTAAAAGCAATCTCGATTTTTTTGTGGAATTGTCTGAGTTCAAATTTTATCCGATCTAATATGCTTAATCACCGTTCATTACGTATGAATATCGTGGAAGAATGTGTTAACTGTATTTACCTTATTGCCATAGGTAAAGTAGAAACTGTATTGAATACATTTTTGTATAAAATAGATAATATGCATCAATATTAAATAGTGGTTGATATGGCGTAAAGCAAACAATGAAACAATGATTAAAATCTCACGTCTTTTTTACTGAAGCTAATTAAGTATTCTATTTTTATCGTCTCAAACTATAAACACATACCTCACGTGAAAGCTGTGATATTGTTGGTGATCATTTCTATTTTTACGAAGAGTAAAACATAGAAATGCAAGAAAACTGGAGATTTATCTTTCACGTTCAAACCTATTAGACGTGCGCTTGTAGGTATGAGACACTCTATTGATCAGAACGGACATACTTTCAGATAAACACGAGCAGAGAAGAGGCAGAAAACACTTATACCGTTGCTCTAGGATAAGGATCCATATTTCATTGGCAAGATCAAGACACAACACTCGGGTATATTTTCTTTTCGCGCCTATATGACGGCTTCGCATCCAAAATTAAACTGGCATGCCTAAGGGTGAGCTTACGATCCGCGGAAAAGACGGCCCTTTTGCCGTGCCCGATAACCCAAACGCCGACAAACTGGCGCGCACGGATAACGAATTGAATTTTTTCCAAAGACGTACATATCAGTGATATCGGCCGAAACAATCTATGTATCCCCTGCTTCCCCTATATCCCTTTCTCTACATCGCTTATCGAATGATTGCCTCTCGGCCAATCATCGCAATATACATACATATATATATATATATATATATATATATATATATATATATGCATACATACAAATGTTAATAGACCCCCACACACACGCGCACACATACACATACACACATATATATATATATATATATATATATATAACTACTTCGTTTAGTCACTTAAATTAATATACGAAACTATAAATTTAAGCGTACACTTTAAATATTTACTTCAACAGTGATCACTACGTATGTGGAGCTTAGTAGTAAGTTATAAAATATATATTGCGATTAAGCTACACTGAATATTCCACGTTTTATCAACGCTAGGATTCCTCAGGCTTATGCGAGAATTTGGTGGTTGTCTCGCGTTTTTATATACGCACTTTCTACTGAGTTTTTAGTTAGCCAATCAGCTTTCTAGTTTCACGTCACCCTTACTAATCAGCCAATGACAAAGGCCCCGTTGATCCGTTCCTTTGTGTGTGGTGTTTTAGCGAGGAGCGTAGGGATCTAGTGAACTGACCTATTTTAAATCTACGTTACATTTTTTTATATGCTTGTTTATATATATATATATATGTGCGTGTATGTGTGTATATATGTGAATATATATATGTGTGTTTGTATATATAGATATGTGTGTATATATATATGTTTTATGTGTATGTGATAGTTTATGTATGTGTATGTTTATTTATTTATTTTTTTGTTATTGTTAGTTATAAAATTATTTTGTATCTCTATCCTAGAGTAAATTTTACCTGTGGACACAATTGTTCGCTATTTCTGTCCTACAGTTTAATAGATTTTGGGTTTCTTTAAAGTAAAGGATAACAATTTTTTCATGAAGGCATAATCTACATGGATCATCCAGGTCTCTACTTGTGCTTGCTTGTCTTACTATTATCCATTCGACTACCGGCGAACGTTCGTTTTCCTTGAGTTCCCAGTTTTTATTTGCTCGGGCTGTGTTCATTCGGTGTTTCTTATTGAATGTGCTTTTGTGGTCATAATATCGATATTATGACCACATATACGCTATATATATATATATATATATATATATATATATATATATATATATATATATATATATATATATATATACCCTATCATAAAATTGCGTACATTTTTTACATTACTGCAGATATACGGCGCAGGGTTCGATTCCTAATAACAGTCAAGCTACGTTATAAATAATAACATAATCTTTGTTTACGTCCAAATAAAAAATGGGCGACTTTATAAAAAAACAAAAACAAAACAAAGAAAAACCCGATCTCCAAGGTGGAGACGCTTACCTTAATATCGTTTAAAAAATCAACAACAAAATCTACGTATATATATATATATATATATATATATATATATATATATATATATATATATATATATATATATACGTATGTGTGTGTGTGTGTGCGTGATTCGCCTGCCTGTGGGTGTGGGGAAATTATTTATACATACACATCCAATGTACCCGGAAAGAATTGAAATTGACGTCAGGAACAATTTATTTCATTTGAAACTAACCATCTATATATCCCCCTCCTTGAATGCAATTCCCTTTTGAGTCTACTTGGTTACTATATTTTCTCATCCCTTTTAAAGTACATGTCTATCCATTGTAGAAGGGTAGTTTTGTTATGTTCAGCAGTGCTGGAGATATCAAGCACAACGGGTGATAGTGCGTAAAATTAATGTAAAATGGGGTTTCCACTCAGTATTTTCCCTATTTACTTGCCCCGACCTCCTCCACGAAGGCAGAGTTAAACACAAGATCGGTTTTTAATGTGAGAAAATTAAGCTACACTACAATGATACACTCTGGTTAGAAACAAAAATAAAAATTATCTCAGTCATTAAGGATTTTTCATTTGCTGACCGAGAACACAGAAAAGGCGAAGTGCAGTATAAGAAGAGATACTACACATTTTCCTGGCCAAAAGACAAAGTATGATTCCACCTCAATATTGTACGGGCAGAGGGGATGCATATCTCTAAGTTAGTTTAACTTAGCGCTAAGCTCCCTGGCGAGTTTGCTTGGAGAAATAATTCTAACACATCTACGTACTAAGTTTACAAATATTTATAAACGCGAGCATCAATGGAGGAGGAAAATTACTCTAAAGTTATATATATATACATATATATATATATATATATATATATATATATATATATATATATATATATAACAATATTACTTGTGACATATAAACCTCATAAAGAAGGAGAGGCGGAGCAATAACGGTATCAGAAATTTAGTGAAAATAGTGAATAATTCCACCCCATCTTTCCAAGCTTATAACTCCTCGAAAAATGTAATTCAAGCCCTAATTTTTTTTACAATTAAAGGAGCAAGGAGTAAGGTTTCATTTAAAAAAACCAAAAAAACAATGTGTTTAAAAAAAAAAAAGGTTTTAAACTTCGGACTTTACAGGTAAATTTCTAAAAAACGGGTTTTTTTTGTTTTAAGTTTGAATATATTATTTATTGACCTTTTCTCTTCAATTTGTGATATATAAAACTATTCAACATAAATTAATTATTTACTTTTTAAGAGAAACTTGAAAATGGGGGGGCGTGAATTTAAAAAAAAACGTTTGTCTAAAATATTATATTCGGTTTATTGGAAAGAACATAAAATTTCACATTGACCCTGAAAATATCGTAAAAATAGAATCAATAGAAAAATTTTGATAGATTTTGAAAGTTTAAAAATTGAAAAATATTGAGTTCGGAAAATTCATTACTGTTTACAAAAAAAAATTCTATTACTTTTAAAACAACTGTAATAGTTTATTTTGGAAGTATAATCCATAAAGAAAATAAATAACCCACTTTTAACAGAGAAATTACGAGATTTTTATATTTTATTCGCAGTTTCGTGTTAGGGGTGTAAGAAATTCCTACAAAAATTCTGATACTGCTAGCGGAGCAATCGGTATGGAAATACGAGAAGTTGCTATTTTTTTTTCGAAAGTCTGGTTAAATAATGTGTAAGAAACTTTATTATTTTAACTGTCATACGATTCCCATTTTTTTCCGTAAGGCGATGATATATATACGTGAATAACACAAAATACAAACTATATTTTACCTCTATTATTTAGTTGTGTATGGACATTTTTTTTATTTTATTTTCTTCTACATAACAGTAATTATAATATATAATTAATTATTACGCGCTGTTTATTCAGTCAGTTCTGCTATTTAATAATTATCTGTGAGAGTATTGCAATCAAACCTTTTCAGTGTAATTATCTAATGTTCACCGCAATCGCACATGAAAATCATATGAGAAACAATTTATTCTTTTATGTCAATGATGTATAATAATATATCTAAATAATAATAAAAATAATAATAGAAAAAAATGGGATAGATGGAAATTGGCTGAGAAGATACAACGGACAACAATTATGAAAACTGCAGAAATGTTAAGGAAACCCCTTGAATCTCGAGACTAACAACACACATGAACTACAGAACAAACTGGACACAGAAACGGAAACAGATGTAAGACACAAAGAAACATCACATGGAATCATGAAAACTGAAACGGTATAATTCTAAGGTACCTTCATGCGACCCTGCCTTCTGGCCCCCAATTTGTGTGTCTATGTCAGCATAGAGTGGCATCACATCAAATATGTGAAGAGGGTCAAGGAGGATGGAACAACCGAGTGGAAAAAACACTAGCCAGACATCTGTTGGATGAGTCCAAAGAGGACTGCGACTATGGGGAAGCTTATTTCCACCAAAATTCCGGTGAAGACCAATCGTCATTGGCAACGAGAAATAAATTACTTATTGCACGCTCCTCGTCTATATCTATATCTATCTATCTATCTATCTATCTATCTGTCTATCTATCTATATATATATATATATATATATATATATATATATATATATATATATATATTCTATACGAAATTGGCTAAGTTAATGAATGAATTAAAATATATTGGACCGTATTTTATGATCGAGAAATGCCGACCAACTCCCGCTAGTAATTAGAATATGGAAAGAAATTTACGAGTGACCAATGAACTGAAACAGCTAAAAATTAAATTAAACTCAGCTAGCAGAAAATAAATGCATGTCTTGTCCAGATACCGCATAATACCAAACAAAATGATTGAGAGAGCTTGGGGAGGATATTGCCAGCCAATTCCAGAGAAAATATACCGCCTTTACTCGCAAGAAACTAATAATACTCGACTACTTTGGAAGCGTAAAATGACTTGCAACAGTTATCAAAATAGGAACAGAGGTCTGGGCTTCTGCACAAACCTTTACATAGATCCCATTAAATAAAACTTGCTATTCGTAGTGTCACTAATAATGATTTGCGTGTAAACTCTCACTGTGTAAATACTACTACTACTACTACTACTGATAATAATAATAATAATAATAATAATAATAATAATAATAATAATAATAATAATAATAATATGAGTATTTACCGTACTACGTCATTACATAAACCTTCATCGACATCGGGAATAGCAACCTATACTCCTATAATTTTTTTGTGTTTATTGATATTCATATGAAAAACCTTTTTTTCTATTAGTACATATTTGCTTCCCCACGAAAGCAAAGTGTGACTCAAGTTTTTTTTAATGTGGAAGAAAACCAGCTCCCCAAAATAAGGGGAAAAACGGGAACTTTGGTAGGTAGTAAAAAATAGTAATTGTCTCAGTATAGAGCGTTTTCCCTCCATTGGTCAAGGACAAATTAACTTAAGTCTGGCATCAGAACATATACTACACTTTGTTCTTGGCCCTAAGGCCAAGATAGAAAAGATGCCAAGCCTTTATTTATTTGTTTTTATTTTTTGTTTTGTTTACTTGCCGCCCCACGAGGACAGGGTTAGACATGAGGTCGGTTTTTAATGTGGGAGGAAACCAGCTCCTAAAAATGGGGAACACTGGTCAGTAATAAAAATAAGCAAAACGTATCAGTCATAAAGGATTTCTTTTCTACCGACCGAGACCACATAGTGTAGTGCAGCATCAACACAGTTACAGCCACTTTGATCCTGGCCACAAGACAAAGAAGGAAAAAAAAAAGCAAGCTGTTTTTTTTTTTTTTTTATTTAAAAAGAAAATACAACTTTGTTATAAATGGGTTGTGGAATTGCATTTATCTGTAAAAGATCAAACTAATGTACATATTCTTCTAAACATTCATTTTAATTAATTCAGTATTCGTTTTTCTCGGCTAACTTATGGGATGATCAGCTTTAATAAACTTTTATGTGTAATTATATTAATGCAGATATTCTACATGATTTATACTTGCGTAATATTTGCGTAAAAAGTTTATAGTAAACCCAATACACTTTCTGCTTACATTTATATTTGTTTTAAAAAGATTTGCCTACCGTATTGTCAGTTTTTGGTCTTCAGACATGAAACTTTATATATCGTGCATTCGAACCCATGCGAAACTGTATATTTGTGTTTTTGCTGGTGAAAATCAGTGTAAAAGTGTGAAATTAAAGAAATTGGATTTGCTAGGTGACGCAACGTAACGTGCGTAACGTAATAGCTATTGTTTCATATTGTAATATTTAGCCTTTCAGAAAACAAGTCTTCATAGCTCAGGTATTATCGTCGAAGCTAAAAGTAAATCATAAGTTATACGTTTTGCTTTCAATCTCGGTGGAAGCGCACGAGTTATTTGTTTTAAACGTTTTAAAAGCATTACTAAATATTGAGTCTAATATAATATAATAAAAAATACGAGATCTGCATTAATTAATACATCTTATTTAAGCACATTTTACGATCGGGCAATGCCGGGCGGCCTGCTAGTAGATTAATATAATAAGCATATTCTCTATAAGACAATGACAAAACGATACTTCTGTACATATGTACTCTTGGTAACTCTACTCAATTCATTTTCGACCTTTTAATCCTCAACCAATAATAAAAACATGATGATAAAGAAGCAAAAAGGTATCTTGTATTCATTCTTCAAAAATAGTACCATAATCTTTATGACACAGTTAATAAATTTCAGAAAGAAATCAAAGTAGAATAAACTCTTAGCAGTTGTGACTCAACGGGTCACAAGTATATTTAGTATATATGTATGCGCATATTTCTCAATGTCATGTTATACCTTTCCGGGAAAATTGCTCTTTTGTTTTAGCGCAAATTTTTATTTGATGTTAATCTATAGACTTACAGATTTTAGTAACGTATACTTAGTTTTTTTGTTTACGGCTGGCATCCAAAATAATATCCTGCGGCCTTATGAATAATGGTTTGTCTCGTATAATGGCACCAAATAGAAATGTTCTATCCCGAAGGAAATTCTTGTTGATCGAAAATTGTTGAACTGAAAATATTATCTACCATGACCCACTTACTACTGTGTCTTGGTATTTCTGCTAAATTATTTATTATCCGCGTGGATACTTACAATTCTTATTCATGTTAACACGTTCAATGACATTGTACCATAATTAACCAACAATAAATACTCATAAGATACGTTATTTAGGTCCGCTTGATCATCGACGAAAATGGTATTTCGAAAGTAATATAACAGAGTGCAGACGTGCGGATGACAATTCCGAGCCGTGGGCGAAATGACGTCACGGTAAGGGTAAAAAAATGTAAAAAGGAGAGAGAGAAAGCATGTTAAAAGAAACGACCACTTTCAAGACGCGGGTGATGTAACACAGCTTTAATGAGAGGTAAAACGTGGCAGTAGAATGAGTACATAAACGCTGTTGTTACAGAAAAAAGGAGTTCAAGTTATTTTCTATTCCTTGTCTGTTTTCGTCATCAGCTATAACGTGTTGAGTAACGTTACAGTAAGAGTGACACACAAAACTTATGTCGGAATACGGAAATCAACTGACCGAGATTCGATGCATATTAAAATATAAACATTTACTAATAGAGATGTTTAATACGGATGCCTTCTTTATTTCTCTTAATGAATCAAAATGGAACATGTGAGTATGCTGAAACATATTTATCCAAATGAGAATATTTACACTAATTTATATCTGCTTAAAAATATATAATGATACGAACCATTTATTTTTGAAAATACAGATATATTTAAAATGTAAGTTTGAAAAAGTTTTAAGATAAATTGAAATTCCGTAAATATTCCTTAATTAGTGTTAGTGGAAGATGACAGTGGTCTAGCTGGTGAACGGCACGGACTGCCGAACTTTTTTTTTTTTTTACATAGACGTCACCACTTATCAAGGCTGATAGGCCACTCAAGGATAAGGGTTAAAGAGTGTAGAGTAGTCAAAAGGACAATATAGTAATCTATAGTAATGGATGTTCGGTAAATTTGTTAACTTACGTGGAACGGCTCATCAGAAACTTGTTCACGTTGGCCTTGAAGACAACCATATTATAGAAAGCAGGAAAACGGAAGACAATTCCACAGGCGTGCAGTTCATAGAAAGAAGCTTTGATCATGGAATCTATGTTTAGGTTTAGGTACAGATAAAGAGTGGGGAAAATTATTGATAATGTTTTCAGCTAGTCTAGTGTTTCTTGTGAAAGTTTGGCGAGGGGGGCATAGAGTGAAGCTCAGTCGAACACTTTCCATGAAAATAACGATAAAGCAGAGACAAACTCGCAACATCTCTTCTGTGAGACAGAGGTTTCAGCGAAGAGAAAAGGACATCTCCCACCAGGCCACGAAGTCTATTTTGAACCCTATCAAGGCAGGACAAGTCTTTTCTAGCAGCTCCTGCCCATATGTGGCAACCGTACTCCATCCTTGGACGTATCTGGCTCTTATATAGATAGAGAATTGAATCAGCAGTGAGATATCTACTGGATCGATAGAAGGATCCGGCCATTTTTCCAGCGGTCTTAGCAACAGATTTGATGTACGTATTCCATTTAAGATCAGGAGTAAAGTTCAAGCCCAGAAGCCTGTCAAAACTTGAGGCCTCCCCAAGACGAGAGCCATTCATTTTAATTGATGCCAGATGGGGATCAGAACGTTGATGATGTCAAGATAGAAGCTTGGTTTTAGATGCATTAAAAGTAACAAGCCACGCCTTTCCCCATTGTACAATGTGATCAAGATAAGAGGAGAGAGAATCGGAGAGAACTTGGTCGTTTACTGTCTTAGATGTGCTACCATAAATAATAGTGTCATCAGCAAAAATGTCTACGAATGATGTAAGGGTGTGATTTGGAAGATCATTAATGCAGATCAGGAAAAGAGTTGGCCCATGATCTACCCCTAAGGGACTCCAGCATTTATACTGTGAGCTTCTGATTTTTGCCCATCAACTACTACTCTTATGAACCTATCAGAGAGAAATGATTTAATAATTGAGAAGACATTTCCAGCAATACCATAGCTGGAGATCTTGTGAAGTAAACCTTTATGCCGTACCCTATCAAAGGCCTTTGATATGTCAAGAGCAATTGCCCTAGAAAGGTTGCCTCTGCCGAGAGATTCGCTAATCCTATGAGATATAACTGTAAGCACATCTGCTGTAGATCTAGAAGAACGGAAACTATATTGTGTGTCACTAAGAAGGTTATTGTTGCTGAGATGGTTGATTACTTCTCTATTTAACACAGATTCCAGCAACTTACTCATGACGCACAGGAGACTTATTGGCCTGTACTGAGAGGGGGATGAACGATCGCCTGAATTCTTAAATACAGGGCATACTGATGAGATTTTCCAGGGTGATGGGAAGCAATTCTCCTTAAGACAACGTTTAAACAGTTTTGTAAGTATGGGTGCTTGTTCTGGTTTAAGTTTTTTAAGTACTATAATTGGAATATCGTCAGGGCCGGTTGCTTTACTGGAATCAAGGTTTTTGATTAGCTTGGCAACATCACGTACATATATTTGTATATCACATAGTGTGTTTTCTAATACAGGAGGAAATATTCGGGGTTGGCGGCCTTGGTCGCAAAGGGTAGAATTGGCTGCAAAGTTCTTGGCAAAGAGTTTGGCTTTGTCCGATGCTGACGAGATTAACTCAGGTCCATTGATGATAGTTGGGATAGAGCACACGCTTCTTTTCAAGATTCTGTTTGCAATTTGCCAAAACTGGTGGGAAACAAGCCACTGCTCAGATACTTTGGACTTGACGGACTGAGCATATTTTCGAATTAAATCCATTCCACAAAAATGGTTTTAACTTAGAATGTTGGCAAACTTCACACAGAAAACCGGAATCTTCGATATCTTGCTTGAAAGAATTCTGACTCGTAAACGCATCGGAAAACCAATGCAAATTGTATAATCCGTGAGTTCATACAATATGATGTTAATGAATTAGTGTTAATAAAATAAAAGTCAATGCAAACCTAAAATATTTGTTATATTCAACTGGGACGGTGTATAAAAAGTATCTGCCTAAAATTATCCAAAATACGTTAAAATGAGATAATATTTTTTAATTTCCACACACACACACACCCACACACACACACACACACATATATATATACTTTTACTCCCATTTTTGTAAAACTATATTTATCTAAATATAATTACTCTTATTATAGCTAAAGTGTAGCAGCTGTGTTCCAATATACATCAGCATCATCAGTTTATGTGTACCGGCAAAAAAACCCTGTACAATATATTTATATATATATATATATATATATATATATATATATATATATATATATATATATATATATATCTCCAAAAGTGAGTACTGCCCCTACGTCTTTCAAATATTTAAGTATATCTCTTCATGGGTCAACAAGGAAAAATGATTTTTTGACACAATGAAAAGTAGTCGGCCTGCAGCATATATAATTTATTTTCCCCTCCATATAATTCCAAATATAGCCATTAAAAGCTTAGTCCGTTGCAACAAAAGTGAGCATATCCCTAGGAAACTATACCCTTAAACCGTGAGTACAATCCTAAAACAAACTATACCCCTTAATGTCTAAATTGATTACCGTTTTTTCCTCTAAAATATCAGGTGACGTATTAGTGTAATTATGCATGTGTTCATAGGAAGCAAGTGCATTCAAATTTTCATTCAGCTCTCACACTCTCTCTTACCAGTCACTGAATGTCCCAACATGGCACCACATGGCAAAGAACTATCTGAAGATCTTTACAAAAACGTATTGTTGCGCTACATAAAGATGGCTAAGGCTATAAGAAAATTGCTAACACCTTAAAACTGAGCTGCAGCACAGTGGCTCAGATCATCCAGTGTTTTAAAAGAGAAGGGTCCATTCAGAACAGGCCTAGGGTAGGTTGTCCAGAGAAGTTGAGCGCACGTGCTTAGCGTAACATCCAAATGCTGTCTTTGAAAGATCGATGTAGGAGTGCTGTTAGCATTGCTGTATATATTACAGAGGTTGGGTCTCAGCCTGTTAGTGTTCATACCATACGCTCCACACTATATCAAATTGGTGTGCATGGCTGTCACAACAACGAGTTGATTTGGGCACATCAGGAACCCCAGCATTTTTCAAAAACTTTTTTCAAGTGGGTTACGGTGAACTTCTCTCTTGCTCCCTTTGTCAGAACGCCCATTGCACAGTTGAGGGTTATTACAATATTTTTTGATTGTACGATGGTCATGGTGTAATTCTTTGGTAATTTCTAAGGTGGAAATCTTTTGAACAATTTCAGATTCCTCAGCTTGACTTAAATCACCTTTACGTCCCATCTTGAATATAAACTTGGCACGCTGAAAAAAAAACTGCAAGTCATCAAAATAGCCGCCGTTTGCTCGCTATTGTGTAGATTAGCTTAAAATTTTATATCCTCGCATGCGTTAGTGTGGTCGTATAACGTGCGGAATTTCACGAATTTTCATTGAAGAATATTGGAGTTAGAACAAAAATATCGATTTATATATAATTCTGGCACGGGGTATATATATATATATATATATATATATATATATATATATATATATATATATATATAAGGTCGTTCATAAACGGACTGCTTCGCTGTATCCCAGCTCAGTAATGCTGTTAGATTAACACCCATCCCAAGCAAGGGATCAATCTTAAATTTTGTATTTAATATTCGGCAGTTCTACCCATTAGACCATGTGCCTATTTATATAAAAAAAATGAGTGTTACATTTTTATTTACAAGCAAATAGAGTCACATTACGCTAATTAACCAGTAGCCGAAATCTATTCGGACAATGCTCTACCCAAGAAGCTGTGGCCTGAATAGTCATCTAAAATCAGACTCTTTCAATCTATCACAGCTCTTCAGTTCGGCCAGATCCGTACACTTATATATATTGTTTTTTTAAAATGTTTTTCAATTCTATTTCACTTTTTGTGTATACCAATCTTTTTTGCTTAGAAGCACAATCTATGTTAAATACAACGACTGGCAACATATAAAAAATAACAGTATAGTTACATTTCAAAATCCAAGTACTGATTTTAATGCAGAGCGGCTCCTCTAGCATATTAAATACTGGTACATTTTTCTTTACCTATCCGTTCCATTAAGCAGAAACAACCGGCTGTTATCATTATGTCAATATCGTCTCTTTACGTGCATATACTCTTCATAAATTGTAAATTATTTGATTAGGTAGAAACAATACATTACAATATAATGCTGTAAGGAGAAAAACTTCAAAGAAACTCAACACTGCCTTTAAATAAGCCTAGTATACAGATGGGGTGGTGGTAAATGTCAGCAGATTAACAACATAGTAAAATATTATTGTTCCACGGTTCAATATGCGTATATAAGCAGCCCATCATAACCACGCTATTTGAGCACTATAGTAACAAGAAAAAAAAACATTAAAACGTGCGGTTCGTGATTTCTAGTTACCTTGCCTTAGCTTGTTATAGGAGCCTTACATTAATAACTAAAAAAGATACACTTATGTCTAAGAAACACTTGCAAATTTAATCTTTCTATTGAAAGGCAGATTTAATCCACTTCCTTCTTTTCGCTCTAGTAAGCCATCCTCCCCACGCAGCCATGAGATAGGTTATAGATTATTCATTAACCTTATGCGTATAAGAAAACTGGGTGCTCATGCGCTTGTTGTACCGAGCTATTTTTGTACTATTTTCAAGTTAAATTCTACTTTTCCGTGTCTTGTTTGTTAAATCGTGAGGTGAAAGCAGCCAGTGGTGTCAGGAAATCCTTACCTCGCCATGATGGGAATGGGTTTGTGAATAATAAATTTGTTTCAGTGCAGTGCAATAAGTGCATAATTTTCTAAAAAAGCATTCTGCTACCCTAAAATTCCGAGAATGGTAGCCTAACCCCTATTTCTTCTTTGTGTATTTTTCGGGCGCTTCGTGGGATTATTATCTTCTATTTCTGTCCCCCCTTCTCTCTCGCACAGAAATTATTTCAGTTATTACCTTACTATATTATTTTAATTCTTTTTTATATTTGTTTCGGATTGTTTTTTAAATATTTATTAAACATTCGCAAAATATTACCTTGTTTATGTGAAGTTAATTAGTATTAATACTGCCGCTCGACGCACGCTTTCTTAAGTTTGACTTCTGACGTACCGTAGATACCGAGGCAAGATTTTTGACGAATGAATGACGAGAAGCCGAACAATATATACATGAATACTTTCTTATTAATGCAATAATATGTTAACCAGGAATATACATACATACCATATTTCATATTAATATACCTAAAAGTGAAAGAAATATTACATATATTCAAAACGTTATATATGTTAATATTATTTTTCTATTTTTTGTATTAATCAGGTTTGTTCCGATTAGAAATTCAATCCCGGATTCTGGCAAAACTAAGACCATAATCGCAAAGTATTTAAAACTTCTACTCTATCCTGATGGACGGAACGATGGCATGCTACTCACATGGATTAAATAGATGACCTCGGTCGGAATTCCAAGCAGATTCCCGAGTCTAATAGAACGTTTTCTGAAGTCGACAAAGCTTAAAACTTTCCAAAATAAATATGCACATTTTTCACAGCTGTAAGTGTTGTCATATAAATGTTTATTTATCATTGGTTTATTCAATGGGTACATTCTTCATTACTTTTGGTATCCTAACAAACGAAACTACCTTTAACTGTTGACATTTGATAGCCACGTATTAAGATGATCAACTCTACGAGTAACTCATTAATCTGTAAACATATGTACGGTATTCATAGACATTAATTTGCTTTGATTTCTCATGTTTGCGTTTTCACCTCTTTTAATATATGTTTTTATTTTAAAATTCTCTAGGATATAGTACTGATATGAAGCACACATGTCCTTCCTAATTGTATCCACGGGCGCAAAGAGTCTTAATAAATTTGTTAAATGTTTATATTGTAGACGATTCATCCTTGGTTGGCAATTAAACTCAGTGAATCGCATATGCAAACTTATATTCTACTGACTCAGTCTGTCTGCTGAAAGGTCAAATTATTGATGTGAAGAAAACCAGACAAATTGTTGCAAGAACTAATGACCACCACGAATAAAGATGTTACAAGTATTAACCAATTTTCACATATTGTAGATATACACATTTACAATATATACGACATACACACACATATAACATATACACACATATAACATATGCACACATACTACATATACATACATATAACATATACAGACATACAACATATATGCACATACAACAACTACACATATATCACATACTCACATAAAAATTATACGCGTATACACCATATACAACATATACACACATAAAACACATACACATATACAACAGATACACACATACAACACATGAGATATACATCATATATACACATATAGCTTATACACATACATCACATACACACATACAATGCATAAACGTATACCACATATACACACATACACACATACACCATAGACACCATATACACATACAACACATACACATATACAGCATACGCGTATATATTACATATAGACACATACAATAAGTATACACATACAACATGCACACATAAACCACATACACATAGTCAGCATATATATACATATAAGATATAGACACATACAATATGTATGCACAGACAACATACACACATAAAAACATACACACATACAACATATAGAGCATATACACACAGCATATACAGATACAACCTATACGCGCATACAGTATATACACATATCCAACACATACGCGCATACACATATACACATACACACATAAAACACATATACAGCATACACACAACTTATACGTACATGTAACATATAGACACATAACTATGTGCACACATACAACATACCCACATCCAATACATAGAGCATATGACCACAACATATACACAAATACAACATATACACACATACAACACACCCACACATACAACACATACTGACATACAACACATACACCCATGCAGCTGATATTCATGCATTAGACGTTGCTAATTAGACATGACCTGGAATTAGAGTTTATTCCTTTTACTCGGTCAGTATGCTCAAACATATAATGATTTATGTAAAGAACAGTCCACAGATGTTAGCAGGAAATAAATACCTATTGAAAATATCACAAGTATGTACTTTTCGATCGACTGCAGACATGCATACATACAACATACTCAGACATCTGACATAACTAGTTAGAATTGGACGTGTCTTGGAATTAGAACTTCGAATCTTGTTATAGATACGCTTGCTAGATATAGCTACATTTTTTAGCCTTGAAGCAGTGAAACAACTGTTTATGAAGGGGATTTTATATAAACTAAAAGAACAATCGTCCGAGTATGATTTAAATTAATTCATCGAGTGGAACTATTCTTTAAAATTTATGTCTGCTTGTAAATAATAAAATTCCGATATAATGCTACAATGCTTAATGTTTAGAAATCTTATTAATATTTTGCTCAAAATATATTATAAAATTTGGATGTTTGAAAACGTTAAAACTATTAGGCGTAATATTGATGACCTTAAAGAAAATTGGCATTAAAAATCTTACTTAATAAGTATTCATTGTCCATGGGTAAATGTAAATCACATCTGAAATATTTATATTTCCAAATAGTTGTTTCCATCGTATGAATCCTTTATTTAATGTATAAAAATTGAAGGTAGTTTAACTTTCACCAATGGCTTCCATTCACCTATTACCGTATAAATAAAAGTTAATATAACTAAATATAGCCACAATAGCGGGAGAGGGTCGACCGACTTTGCCCGTATTACCGTATAAATAAAAGTTAATATAACTAAATATAGCCACAATAGCGGGAGAGGGTCGACCGACGTTGCTCGTATTACCGTATAAATAAAAGTTAATATAACTAAATATAGCCACACTAGTAGGAGATGGTCGCCCGACTTTGCCCGGCTGTAAAATATGCTTAAATATGACCTTTTAATTTGTCTAGATATCGTAAACAAAGTCGTGATTTCAAAAGTTTTAAAAAAAGTATTTCGGTGTCATCAGCTAGAATCGAACCCGTAGCATTCGAAGCTGGTGATGTTGTCACTGTACAACCATGGCAGGCACATAAACAGGTTAACAATTAAAAATAAACGAAGATTAATGTACACAATATTTAACGATTTTTTCAATGTTGACCCATTTTTGACCTTCTAAAACCAATTTTAGCCGGCTAAAGACCCATAAAAGAACGGTTCGTTAAAAAAGCCAATCATTTGAGGCCCTTCTAGTTTCGGAGAAGATACAGTTTGAAAATATAAAGAAAGATACACCGAAAGACAGAGACATTGAACAGACATATAGCCGTTTATAAATTAGATTACCTACACATACACCCAACAGCTGTGTTTCAAAATTCATGCCTATCGCCTTCGCAGTTTAAAAGTAAAACATGCACATACAAATCTCTTATAAATATGCGTCGTACTGCAGGTAAATCGCTGCAGCTTTACAATTGTGAGTTGAGAATTTATTGAGAAAAAGTACTTCAAATGAGAAATTAGTGGAGAGTGTGAATATTACTAGACACTGTATTTTAGTGTATTTGTCTTACAGCAGTTTGTCAGTAGAACTGTGCATGCGGATATTTCTAACCCCCCCTCTCTCTCTCTCTTTGGCTCTCTCTTTCTCTCTATTTGTACATGTACAATACACACACACACACACATATATATATATACATATATATATATATATATATATATATATATATAGAGAGAGAGAGAGAGAGAGAGAGGGATATTTATATATAATGCTCAGAATGTGTGAGATTATACCATAATTTACACAGCCAACTAACGCCGCAGATCACAAGAGCCACGACATTAGAAGATGCAATAACTTCTGTCTGAAATTATGGAAAACCAGACCTGTTTATCACATTCATTTCAAACCCAAAGTGGAAGGAAAGAAAGAAAATTAAAGATGAACTTCTCCCTGGAGAAACATACATCAATGGACAAGATTTATTAGCCATAGTGTTTCGCCTGAAGATAATCAAAGTGATGAATCTGATCAACAAATTAGAAATCTTTGGCCCACTACGATGCTACATGTGCACAAATGAGTGGCAAAAAAGGCTTATGCTTCATGCGCATATATTATTGTGGCTTATCAGAAAAAAAACAGCTCACATCAAATTGATTCCATTATATCAGCTGAGTTACCTGACAAGCAAACTGATCCAAACTTATTTGAAATAGTAAAGAGTCAAATAGATCATGGGCCTTGTGGTAATATCTATAGAAATTCACCTTGCTTTGTTGGTGGCCAATACACAAAGATATATCGTAAAAAACTTTCCATTTGAAACTCATTTTAGTGAGGATGTTTGTGTGAGCATGTATCATAAGAGAAGATCGCCTGAAGATTGTGGCTTAAAAACTATGGTTGGTAGTCATGAAGTTTACAATAGTTGGATTGCATCTTACTCTCCCGTACTTTCAAAGACATGTAATGCTCACATAAATGTTCAATTTTGTAATTTTGTGAAATATATCAAATATGCTTGCAAATACACAACTAAGGAATCTGATTCAGTCATGTTTTCCTTACAAAAATGCTAGTGATTAAGTTACTCGATATGAACTTGGTAGATATATCGACACTAATGAAGTATTTTGGCGTATTTTAGAGTTTCCTATTAATAAAACGCATTCTTCAACCCAACAGCTTGCAGTTTACGTGGAAAAGTGTCATGCGGTTTATTATGGAAAACATTCTGGGTAAGTTGTACTAATCCCAACAGTTACAATTCTTACTGCATTTTTAAAATTGTGTGAACAAGAAAATTCTGCGAAAACTCTTATTTATAATCATGCCGCATCTTATTACATATGGAGTACCAACACACCCAGAGGAGAAAACGAGGGGCTAAAGTTGAGAGTTCTCCAGGTTTAAAATTTTAAACTACTGTTTGAGGGGTTTACTCTCTGCATCCATGTCACCATGAATGTTTCACTTTTGAGACTCCTTCGTCATGGAATAAGAGGATCGACTTCATTTTCATTTCTAAGGCCTATTGATTTACAAATTCTTGGCAAATATTACGTTGTTTAAGAGAGTTTTGACTTCTCTTTGCAATTGAGAAATTAAAATGAGTCAGTGGGTGTGGATATTGGAATCTCTGTTTATTCTGCTTTTCTAAAAATATGCATTTTGTTTGTCATTCTTAGCTAAGAAGGAGAATAAAGCTGATGTAAGAATATATACATAACTACAAGATTTTACTTTGTTTTTAATCATATTTTACTTTAGTTTCGATACTTAAGAATTTGAAGTTATTTTTTATACGCACGCTTTCTTTTCATAACCTTTCATACTATCATACATCAGGGTAGATTTTTAAGGTGCATCTGCTAATACACACACACACACACACACACACACACACATATATATATATATATATATATATATATGAATACTTTCAGTTGAATTAAGTCGTCAATTTAGCTCTTATGCATAGATCATCATATAATGATTAGATAACTCTGACTGACGTAAAAAAAACATTTAAACATGAGATGTTTAAATCCTACGTTATTTCACGCGGTTAAAGGAAGCTGAATGGATACGGTCCATGCTAATCAAGCCAGAGATTACTTGTGTCGCCGTGTTCGAATCTATCGATTGATGTTAATCGTGACATCCTGCACTGATGATTCCCGAAAGGAAGACACACTATTGTCTGTAGATATTTTATTATAGTAAATAGTTATGATAGTCCCTTCAAGAAACTCATTTCTTATCGTTGAGCTCTTTCAGTTTAATTAAGTCGGTCAATTTAGCACTTATGCATAGATTATCATATAATGATTAGATTACTCTGACTGACGTATCACATTTAAAAATAAAATGTTTAAGTGCAACGTTATTTTACGCGGTTAACGGTAGCAGAATGGACACGGTCCTTGCTAATCAAGCTGGGTTCGAATCTATCGACTGGTGTTAATCGTGACACCTTGCACTGAAGATTCCCGAAAGGATGAAACACTAGTGTCTGTAGGTATTTTATTATTAGAGTAAATAATTACACACACATATATATATATATATATATATATATATATATATATATGTATATATATATATATATATATCACAAACTTTCAGGTAAATGTCAATATTGTATACGTACAACTTTTAAAGTAATGCCATACAAACTAATAATCTATACATTCACATAAAATTACGTTCACAAGAATGCACTTGTACCCGTCTTTCTCAACATTTTAGTGATATACAAGGCATTGTGTTTTTTCTTGAATGAGCTTCCTTACTACAAGCATATTCAGCCGAAAAAAAGCTGATGTGTATTTTTATTTACTTTGTATAATTTCTTTCCTGAAAAAAAAAAGGATATGTCTGTATGATCCTAATTTGAAATTTAAATGTACAATTTTCATATGTCTATACAATTTGCGAATCACTTTTTCTAGCATTTAGTGTTCATCTATAAAAACCGATACATGCACATATCTAATATTCAACATACACGAACAAACACACACACACTTATATATATATATTTATATTTATATTTTTCTTTGTATATTATAAAATAAACTATATGCTAAAAATGTGGGGTCTGTGTCGCACATAATCTTATCTTGTGATCATCATATTAAGCGAATTTGCCATGAAATGACCTACTTACATTTATTCACTGAAATGAGTAAAATCCTGATTTTTATACAGTGTGAAATGCGGTTGAATTGAAGGAAAGTATGTTTAATCTAATGCATAATTGATTTTTTCCTTTAAAATTTGGATTCACCAAATGTGATAGGTTAACCAAAGAGAAAGAGAGTAAATGGAGGAGATAGGAAGAGGGTAAAAGACACAATAGGCAATTGGTGACTAATTCACTAAACTAAAAAAAAAAAAACGAACTCATTACAACAATTGCCACGAATATTTGTAAACATAACGTACTCCAAAAAACAAAAACAAAATAAACAAAAACAAAACAAAACAAAACAAAAAAATGTAAATTTAACGTGTACTTTGTGTTATTAAAGTATCCAAAAAATGCTGTTAAGAAATTAACCCGTTTTAAACTCGTGTACACACATGCACACACACACACACGCGCACATCCACACACACACACATACACACACACACATATATATGTATATATATATATATATATATACTAACAACACAACGATTAACTTGTTGAACGGTTTATAATTTAATGTGCATCGCCTCAGATACGATTAAAATTACAAAAATCAAAGTTTATTTGCTTACAATTTTGGCTGATGCTTGGTAAAGTAATTAATTACAATATGCATCTGTTCCGTTCTATTCAGTGCGTCCTACATTTTGAACTTTGATTTTTACTTCTCTTTAAATAGCCATACATAAAGAAGTTGCAGCAATTTTCACCCCCCTATGCTACACCTGCTGCCATTACCTCCGCTTTACGCTGCTTAGTATTACGCATACAACATCATTTTTTTTAATTTCACGATCATTATTCTGTTGTTTCACATCTTCTTACACTCCTATATTTACTATTTATCTTCTACGTTCATTATCGGTTTTTAGAGGGTCATCATGAGTCGTATCGTTCGCTTGATGCGGATTGCGATTCCACGTGACTGTTTTCACCATTCCAAGCGATCTGGTGTAAGTTGGTTGCTGGACGCCCAACTGTGGGGAGATGTTCAATCAACATCATTTTCTGCTCATATTCTCCTCTTTTGTCTTCGAACATACACTCAAGGATAACTCTGACAAGCCAATAGTTGATCCTTTTACATGACCAAAAAGTTTAAAGGTTTTATTTTGATTTTATAAAATACAGGGAGTAGGGATGATTTTATAAAATACAGGGGGTAGGGAATAGTAACATGGAGGATGGATATTTTTCGATCAGGTGATGACGCGTAAAGCACCGTATTTCGTGATCTTGAAACAAAATGCGATTGGCTAGTAGTTTAGTCGAAGTAATACAATCAAAGCCATATAAAACTACTGGAAGAACGTAAATAAAATAAGCTTTTATTTTAACACTTATCGGCATCATTTTTTTATTTTAGAATAGTGCTGTGTTTTTGGAAAGCCGCCCAACCCAGTCCGATTCTCTGTTTTTACGTCGTCCCGTGATTACCAGAAAAGGTCAGTTTATGCCCTTGGCCTGTTTGATAGGTTTACTTTGAATGATCATGTTTAGGTTAAACTGTGATTTAACTGTAGACATAAATTATAAGCTTATTTCGAATCCTATCTCCTTTGCATTATTTACTAACAGATTAAAAAATTGAGGCTTATGTGTGCATTCATTAAAAAGAGCGATGCCATCATCGTAGGAAAGGTTAGAGAGGATTTGTCCACCTATAGAAAAACCGCTCTGGCAAGTCTCCTCTGTCTTAAGTATAACAGCTAGTGAAATACAGAACAGAGTTACTGAAAGTACATCTCCTTTCTTGACAGCATTTTCGATGTATATGAAGCGGCTACACCCAAAGTCAGTTTTCATAAATGCATGTAATTCGTCCTAGAGTGATTTTAGAAGAGTTTAGTAGTTTTTGTTGAGAGGATTGTTTTCTAAAATTGACTAAATCTTTTATAAAATCGATGAAAATCATGTATACTCGTCTTGTTTTACTCTATTGCTTTTTAAATCAGTTAATTAAGGGCAAAAATCTATTCGACGGTACCCCTTCCAGGTTTATAGGCCGTTTGGAAATCGGAGTGACAGAAATAAAGATAACTTGTAAATTTGCATCCAATGATGGCCATAAAAAGTTTATAAACATGGATCAACTAACTTATAAGTTTAAAGATTTCACACTCAAACCTACCTTTTTTTTATACAAAGCGATGATTAATGCTTTCTTGAAATTAGAAGGAATTTTACTAAAATAAGACTGAAGATCTGATGAAGAACTAGAACCGTGACACCTCATCCTGCTTTAAAACCTCGCAGGGAATGTTGTCGATGCCAGGAGTTTTGCCAGTGGATATCAAGTCCATGGTTGTTCTTATTTCTTCTTTTGCTATACATCGAATAGGTAATTTGTGATTGGCTCTGAAGTATTAGGGTCGTAAAATGAAGTCAATCTCTCTCAAATTTCTTCCATTGTAGTTAAGAATTTTCCGTTTTTATCTTTGATACTCCAGCTAATATCACATTTCTGAATTTTTAGGTTTTTTTTCAGAGCGAAGAAAATTGTTTTACCAGGGAGTAAATTTGAAATTCCATTAAGGTCATCATTAAGTTGGTTGATTTTATTCCTTTTTGATGATTTTTTCGTTTTAGCTTTTGCTTTGAATTGAGTGGAATTGTCTCCAAATTTTGTATGAACGCTTTTCCTGTTATCAATGCCTCTCCTTGTGACGAATTAGATCCACTATGGAGCTTAACAGGTGGCGTGACCTTTCCAGGGGTCTGCTTGGGTATTCCATATATGCGTTTTACCGATTCGAATTAGCAGAATATCTTTGGGTGATCGTTACTGGCACATTCATATTTCTTACTTTTTATGTGTATTTACTACTGATTAATGTCTTCATGCTTTCCATAGGTTTTAATCATAAGGCTTCTGTAATAACTAAATATTATTTCCGGATCCCACCGGCATATTTAGTTTCTTATGCTTAAATTTATTCTCATATTTCCGATTCCGTTTGATTGGGAAAATTCCGTCATTGTACATACTCTCGAATAAATAACTCTAGTTTACGAAAATGGAATCCATAAATACAAACAATGTTGCAAAGAGGGGTTTTAAATCAAATTCAAATAGGCGGAGGATGTCAATTAAAAATAACATAAAGAATAATGAACTATCATCTTTTTTGTAGAAAACGACGATTAATATTTTCTCGAAACAGGAAGGAATTTTACTAAAATAATATTGAATAGCTTATAAAAAAACTAGGACCACCGCATCTCATCCTGCCTTTAAATATTCGGAGGGAATGTTTCGATGCCAGGGCATTTTCTGGTGGATATCTAGTTCATGGCTATTATTATTTTTTCTGTTGGTTTTTAGGGAATAGTTAGTTTGGAACTAAATCACACGTATTAGGGTCATCATATAAAGTTTCGTATATGATATATGTTAGACTGTAAAAAATGTAGTAATATATTTATAGTTTTGACATCCTAAATTACATAATGTTCTAAGGATATATTTAATGGCTTCAATATAATTATTTTTATTTTTTTTGTTATTAAAATAATAATAATTATCATTATTATTATTATTATTATTATTATTATTATTATTAATAATAATAATAATAATAATATTAGTAAATGGGTTCTGCTTTGTATAGGGAAGTTGAGGACCTTTCTTATTTTAGTTCCCTTACTTGTAGTATAAATTCTAAAATAAAATATGTTTTTTTTTCTTTTTGGCTCCAAGTCTTCACACTTAACCTCTATAATACCGTAGTGTTTTTACTGTAAGCATAGTTTTATTGAATTATGAGTTTTATGTACATTAATAGCAAATTCTTTTGAATCGTTATTAAATCTTTCGCACACAATGTTTTCTGAACAAGCACTATACGTACATATTAAGCATACATTTAATTTCTGATTTTTATCGTCTTTTATACTCTAGTTAAAAAAAAGGCTATCATTAATAAAAGCGCTAATTGTATAACCGGCCTGCGACGTTTCGTATTCTTTCTTACTTTATCACCGTCACACGCGCAAACACATTTTTGTGTTTCTTTATCTCTACATCTCTGCAAACAATTGCCCCATTTTCTTAGAATTACACTTCGTACTGCGTAATAAATTTACGTAATTTCAAAATTAAAATACGTAAAAAAAAAACGGTCACTAAAAATAAACATGAGAAAACTATAATATTTTATCTTGATAAAAGACAAAACAATTTACTTATTTAAAGTTTGGTGTAATAAATTATTAAAATTGCTACTGTTTGAAATCACATACAACGTCAGAATTATGGCTTTAAATACACATTGTGGGATTTGAATTCCTGTTGATAGAATAAGAATATTTTGTTTCTGAAAGTTGTTAAATGTTTCATTGTGTATGGTAATGTAGCGTTGAATGTTGGATATTGTATGTTTGTTTTACTAACTGTTGAGATTAGAGTTATTTATTTTATTTTTAGGTTAGTCATTTTAAATTTTGCATATTAAATTCTTATTTTTTATTTTCTTGGGTTGGGCGATAGATTTCGTATATTTAATCTTTGTTATTGTATTTTTATACAATATATAGTTAATGTGTGTTTGGTTATATATATATATATATATATATATATATATATATATATATATATATATATATATATATAGAGAGAGAGAGAGAGAGAAAGATATAAAAATATATATAGCTTAATTGCCATATATATTTTTATACTTTACTACATAGTTCTACCTATGTATTGAGCACTTTTAAAGTAAATACTAAAAGTTTACGCATAAAATTATTCTTTCGTATATTAATTTATGCGGTTAAATGAAGTAACCATGTATATATATATGTATATATATATATATATATATATATATATATATATATATATATATGGCAAAATGGTAATTAGTAAAACCTAGAGAGAGTACTCAATACTATTACAGATCAATATGCGTTTAATTTTTATTACCATTTTATCTGTTCAGTTACATATATTTCGGTTGCCGGGCCATATTTACAATCCAGCAGCCTCGTCAGACCTTACAGAAATGGCTATTATTATTTGGAAAAACAATTTTAAAATAAATACGAGACAAAAAAAGATACAAGATAAAAAAAGAGGAAAAAAGAAAGAGGGGAAGAGAAAATATGGGTGGGCGGAGATCAACAATAATTAAGTTTTGAAGTTTAAAATACATTAGATTGTAGTGTGTGTGGGGGGTTAGTAAATTCAGCTAGGCGTGGGTGAAGGTGTAATGATATAGGAGGGGGAGAGGTGGAGACAAAAGTTGGGGTAAGGGGATGATGGGGGAGGAATTTCAATTTTGAGTTTTAAGATTTGGCTGTATTTAATAAAATTGTTTAGCTATACACTGGAGTATATGGATTGATGGGAGGGAGATAGAGGGATATAGAAAGGTTTAGTGGACGTGTCGTATGCGTTTGGCAGGGCTTCATTTTAGAACGCTCGCAGTGACCCCGGCAAGTCCAGGCGTACATACGACAATAAATTCTTTTAGGCAGTTAAGAGTGAATACATATGCCAATACACGCGCACATACGCACATATACATACTCATATAAACACGTACGTTTTTTCTCTCGTATTTCTTTCTTCTCTAGTATTTATTTTAAAATCGTTCTTCCAAATAATAATAGCCATTTCTGTAAGGTCTGACGAGGCTGCTGGATCGTAAATATGGTCCGGTAACAGATAAGACGGTAAGAAAAAATAAAACGTATATATATATATGTATATATATATATATATATATATATATATATATATATATATATATATATATATATATATATATATGAAAACTTGTCGACTTTAAGTGTTTTATATTTTTATATTTAAATGGAGATTGATAGTTGTTGATAAACGATATTATTGTAGGAGTTCTTGTACCTTTGTTGTATTTTTCTGCATTTTTTAGAGAGCATTGACAGATGAGAATATAGTAGATATACAGTTGACCAGGCTTTTCATTAAAGCTATTTTAAAGCTTGGGGAACGTTTTCAGTGGGACTTATTGATGTTGTCATTATTGCCAATAATTTTATCAGTTGATATTATCTATTACGTAAGATTATTTAATTATTCTTATTACTCTTCATTTCTGTCTCCTTCCTTTCCACCTCTTGATATCTCTCTCTTTCTTTCTCTCTCTCTCTCTCTCTCTCTCTCTATATATATATATATATATATATATATATATAGATGTATATATATATATATACTTATGTATATATGTTAGTTAAACGCTAAGGCGATTGACTGTCTTTTTCTGTCTGTTATTCTGCCTCTCTCTCTCTCTCGCTCTCTGTATATATGTATATATGTATATATATATATGTATGTATATATATATGTATATATATATATATAAATGCTAAATTACTAGAGTCTAGTCATAAAATTTTTGAAGATTAAATTTTAAAAATCATAACATAATTATTATTTAAGACATAAGCAAAACATATAATGAGATTTAGTACGGCATTTACTAAGCACAAATACTGTCGCTTCGGCACGAAAACTACTTATACACGTCACCAATTATTATATCGGAATTGTAATTTTTGCGATAGTAACATGGTCTATGTATTCCACAATTCAATTATTTATTATCGATTCTCCAATAGATTCAATAATTTAAACGAATTCTTTATTTATCCTCAACATAAGAATCAGCCAAACATCATCATCGCATGCAAATTGCTGGCATCGCCGCCAGTTACTTTAGTAATACAAATGCTACCACTAATAATAATATGCATAATATTAAGAGCGGAAATTAATGTGAGCCATTTGATTTTATCATCCACCAATCTTTGTTTTGATCACTGTGAATCACTGCGAATCCCGCTTACATTGAAAGGCTGGACAATGGCCAATCAATCTTTAAGACTGACGACAGATTTGAGCTGAGTAGATCCGAGAGTGGCGAGCGAATTATAAAGTAACAGTGGCTTTGCTGCAGCCTAGGTTAAGTACTTCGACTGACGGTTATAAGCAGATTTGGCCTGCATCAGCTTGACAGTAAACGGCACTCAAGAGGGCCCCGAACAATCTACTTTAAGCAGAAATTAGTCCGAACTAAATGACTGATTTCAAAGTTGCAATGATTTATCGGAGGTCGGACGGTGAAATACATCAAAATAAAGGTCCATAGAGTCGAGTTTGAATATCCTCTCTGATACGAACAAAGACCCATTTCAAGACAGCAACGTTTAGGGTGTGATCGAGAAAGGTTTACAGATTTCAATATTATATGCTGCTCAAGGACAATTACAGTCATCTAAAATGAATACTCAATTTAACCGACATATTAAATATTCAATGAAGTAGAGTTTACTGTCCACTAACATATTTTCTTACATACCTGCCCATTTCTCTCTCTCTCTCTCTTTCTCTCTCTCTCTCTCTATATATATATATATAATGTATATATATATATATATATATATGTGTGTGTTTGTGTTTGTGTGTGTGTGTGTGTCTATAGAGTAAATATGCTTATTAAATTATACGGCAGCTTTTATTTATACCAATACTTTTATTTATGAAACTGGATGTATGTTAAATATTACTACGGATCATGTTCAACTAGAAAGACATATTCCAAATTCCAAGATGTCGTTCATGTTACCGTTTATTTCATTCAGCATGTAAAAATACTCAATTCTTGACAACGCCTGTTTGGTAACGTAGATAAGTCATTAATTCTTATGCCAGTCTTTAAATATATTCCGCGCTGAAACATCACTAGAATAAAAACTCATTAACTTCATGAATAAAAGGGAATAAGAATTTGGTCATGGGTACTAAAGCCTAAAGTAAAATGCTAAGTTTTTTATTGTTTTTATGATATTTATGCTGCCTTTGGTCTCTCATATATATATATATATATATATATATATATATATATATATATATATATATATATATATATATATAATACGTTTATTAGCAAACATAATGTGTCATGTAAGTGTTGATATCTAAAAATTTTTAGAGTAATATCCTTTCGGGGGAGGGATAAAATGTATGCCAGCTCGTGTCCATGGTGTTACCAACGAATCGCATTGATAGACTTCAAATCCTTTCATAATACACACAATTCTTTCGGCAAACTACAACATCTTTCTAATATAATGTGTATTGTTTATAGTATTTTCTTAAACAACTTTCAATACTTGAGTAAACCTGAATTGGAATTTATAAAATAATTATTTAAAAAATCCGAATACGTAGTAATAACGATAAACGGACTAATCCGTCACTTCCTGTTTAGCGGTGGTCGTAACAGCAAAGACGTCAGGTTTTTTCCCGTTCTTTTCCACCTTCGCGGTACGGGTTCGAGCCTGCCTTCCTACTACCACATTTTATTTGCTCAACATGCACACCCAAACAGCCGGGCAGCACCGGGCTGAAATGCTAGTATATATATATATATATATATATATATATATATATATATATAGATTACACAAAACAGTTATTAATGTTTGAATGTTACTCGAGATAAAGAGTTAACAAGTATACGGTGGCATTGGAGCAATATCGTAGTAAATCGTGTACAATTTCTTTTTTTAAAGGGACGGCTAAATAAGAACTTGTTTTCATGAAACTTGACGATGACTATATTGTAATCAGCTGTAAAGTATCGTAGTGGGACAGAATTTTATGGACGGGCAGTTGTGGTAAAGGAGTTGTTTTCATGAAATCTCCGTGTATATCCAAGCATTGATAGAGTATGGGGAAATTGTTGAAAGTGGTTGTAGCTAGACAAGATTTTTCGTGATAGTTTAGCAAGTGCACTGTAGATTGAAGCTCAGACGAGCGCTTACTATTAAAATAACAACAGAGGAGAGAGAGGCTCGTAATGTGTCTTAAGTAGGAAAAAGGTTGCAAAGAAAAGAAAAGGACACACCTGCTAGTTCTCGAAACCAAGCTCGTTACTCAAAGCAGCTCCTGCTAAGATGTGGCAACACTACTCTATTAATGTTATTTCCAAAGTAAATTCTTACCAGTTTTAGCATTGCGTTATTTTTAAAAGCTTTTTATTACTATTACATCTTAACCCTAAACAAGGCACGTTGCCACTTTGATGTAGGGGATGCTATCAGGAACATAAGTTACAGGGGTACTATGTACGGAGTTGGGCAGCAAGGTGCTGGTTCACATTACACTTGCACTTCTGCATGTCAGTACAGTTGGGGAAGCAGGAACCCAGAATGGAATTCCAAAGACTAGCGGTTCTGGGGAAGAAACTACTGGAGTAGAAGACTCTCTTACATCTAGGGATATCTAGTGTGAAGGGATGGCATTTAGGTGCTTGTCGGGTTTGTCGGGAGTATTTACGTCGAGGGGGTACAAGTGCTTGCAGTTCGTCAGAACATTAACCGTTAAAGTACTTGTAGAACAGGCAGAGGGATGCAACATTTCGTCAATTGGCAGGAGGCTGATGCTTAGATGACAGTTCATGACATATAAGGTTGACGACTCTCTTTTGAAACTTCTCTAAGAGCGAGAGACAAGTAGCAGATGCACCAGCCCAAATATGATAACAGTACTCCATACATGGTTGCCTTATAGAGTTACAAGATACTGTCGGGCGTTAGTAGTTTTCTAGCACGGTAGAGACAATCTACCTTCTTCGCAGCGGTATTGGCAATGCTCTCCATGTAATTGATCCAACTTATGTTTTATGTGAACGTTAGGCCGAGGCGTATAAAAGATGTACTTTCAGGTAAAGGGTCTTTAGCCATTGCTATTAGTGGTAGAGAAAATTTCTTGTAATTATTGAAAGAAAACAAGTTTAGTCTTGGTAGCATTGAAGGTGACCATCCATTTTTGTCCCCATTCTACTACAGATCGGAGGTCATCCGCTAGTGTTTGTGCCATTTCTTTAGATATGTGTTCATTTGTTTTCCTGTCGTGTCTGTTATAGAGCGTGGTGTCATCAGAAGTGATGCGTTCCTTTCCATGCGCGACATGGCACTACAAACATCCCAATATTATACAACTGTTAGTGGCGCAGCTGCTCTAAGCACTACCAAAGAGTTAGGGCTCCTGTACCAGTTGGGAACAGCAGATAGGAACTGTCACCCCGGTACGTTAAACCCATCAGATGATGGTCAACCCAATATACTTGCACTGGCATTACGACAATTAATCACTCCAAAGTGATCAGTTTAAAGGATGAGATGTGCCCTAAACAGGAAACAAGATCGACCACTGAGTGTTTCTGTCGATTCCCTGTGATTCGATCTCTACGCCTAGGCAAAGAAGAAGTATGGAAGCTGGGCGATAGACAGAACCTATCCACTCCTTAAGTGGTTTAGGTTTGAAGACCGGTCATTTGTTTGAGTCACCAGCTCTAGGAATGTTGTCATCCAAGACTGGAGAGGTCTCCCTTCCCTTAGGTTTAGCTTCAGAGTTTTCCTTCTCCTAGACGGATGACCCGGAAAGATCTACCGGTCTATCGGCACCGAGAGGGTTTGCTCCGCGCCTGGGTCCTAATTCAGGTATTTCTGAGACGCCGCGTGGGTAATTAATGTTATTGGGTGAGTTTATAAAGAGTATATATCTACTGAAAAATTACACTCCTCAAAGTGATTAAGGGACATTGCTATTTCATTGTTTGTTACTGGAGGAGGGGGTGAGTAAGATTTCGTGCAGTGGAAGCAGCTATATTTGCAACAAGTTTGTTGGAAACAGTTTATATGGTTTAATATTGTCCTTTAAATTTATAATTGAAATAATTCTTTTTATTTTTATATTGGCTTAGAAATAGGATAATGCGTTACAGAAGGGCTTGATATTAAGATTAAAAAATTTGTTGCACAGGCTCTGGATATTTTAGAGTGCAGGGGGGTAAAGATGTATATTCAATAGATACAAGTTACGTCATTTTTTATATGAAGTACAATACAGTACCGGAATAATTGGAAGTAAATTATAAGCTATGGAATATTCAGTATGTATAATAAAGTAAATAGATATATGGGCAGATTTCCAGGAGATGCGAATATATGGAGGTTGTAGGTATTAAGTATGTTTCCATTCTAATGAGGATATCTTCAGCTTTCGTTTGAAAATCAAGAAGTTTTATTTTGCATTACAAAGTATCGGTTCAGTTTTTGTATTTAACATTGCAAAGCTAAGTAAGGGACAGCTATTACTATGTAATGTAAATAGCTGTAAATCTAAGTACAGACAGTAGTTAGTAAGTATCTACCTGGATAAGAATAAACTAATCCATGCCTTAGAGGTAGAAATGTATAGCTGTTTAGTGATTATGCATCCAATCGGCCAGCATGCGAAGGTTAAGAGCTGAAAGCTAAGGACCCCCTCCAAGGCGTGTGTAATGTATTAGTGTTAGTGAAAGCTTGGGGAGTTGAGCAGATTGCTAGTTTTCAGGAGAGGATATAACTTACAAAATACAGTAGAATTAATTATTAGAATTTAGAGTGATAATAAAAGTTTAGTTCGAGAAAATTTGTTTTTTTTTATTTAACATGCAAATCAGACAGAGACAGTTGTCTTGGAGATAAAGTATACATTGGATATATGTAGCAAGCCAGCAGAAATGTGTGTACCGTAATAAGAAACTGTTAGTACATGGCGCGTCGGAGTTCATAGTTAAAGACAGTCAATTAGGTCAGGCACAAAGCATTGTGTATCTATTCGGTAATAGTCCTAGTGATATAGCTAAGGTCACTGTGCATTTACGTGACAAATATAATTGAAAATAAGACAAACTATATTCAGTGATTTGAAATAGCTAGTGCGGCAGCCATATTATGAATACAAACGAGCTTATACTATTTGTAGATGTTAAGTATATTACTTAAACAAAGTCCTATATTTCGATTTCTATTGCTCAAATTGTCGGCATTTGCAATTACCTTGTCTAGTAAGCTATCTATTGTTACATTTCTATTTTCACCTGGTATCAGTCTACGTTGTTTCATCTATAGCTCATACTTTATCACTTTATTTTACTAACAATCGCTGAGATAATAAATAGAAGGAACAAAATATTGAAATAATGTATTATAAACAAAAGCGAATATCCTAGCAAGTAATTATGTTTCTAGTTTCATATATTTAATTCATATCGGAAAGTCATTTTTTTGATAACAGACTATCTAAGGTGAGCTGTATTAGTGACATAATAAATTTAATTTTTTCTACTCTACAGATTTTCTCTCCGTATTCATCACCTCTTTTCTCTCGTTCTTGATATATATATATATATATATATATATATATACATATTAAATTAAATTTTCATTCCAAATAACGCACAGTACCACTTTGATGCAGGGGGCTACTATCAGGGACATGAGTTGCAGCAGTGCTATGTAGGGATTGGAGTAGCAAGATGTCTGTTCACATTACACTTGAACTTGTGATATTTCAGTGCAGTTAGGAAAGTAGGAAACGGGAAGGAAATACCCAAGTTTACCAGTTCTGGGGAAATAAACTACTAGAGTAGGAGGCATTCTTACATCCAGGGGCCTTTACTTTGTAGGGGTGGGACTATAGTGTAGGACTGGAACTTTGCTGCTTGCTTTGTTGTAAGGTGATGGATAGAGCTTGCTTAATTATGGACTAAAATATTTTGGCGAAAAAAGGACGTGTTTCATGAGTCTATAATTTAATGGGTCAGTGCATTCGCCAGACGTCTTGTAGACTGGCACCACAGACGTCAGGTAAGCATGATTCGTTAATGCATTTGTTGGAAAGTTTGGAGAGAACAGGAGAAACCCCAGCAGAGCATTTTTTAAATATTACAGGAAGGATGAGATAGGGTCCGACTGCTATTGAGGTGCCTAGGTATTTTATGATATAATGCACCTAAGTAGGTGTGATTTTCAAGTCATTTAGTGCGTAAAAGAAGATTACACAGTCTAATATAGAGTTTGAAGCAAAACGAACTGGCAAGCATGTTAGCAAAACTAACTGGTAAGCATGTTAGCAAAATGAGTATCGATTGCCGGTCTGAACCATTCAGTGGTTTAATTTGCGCACTGTTGTGCAGGAAGAAAAAAGATATTTCCGCATCTGATGAGATCCCTGATGGATTCCTAGTCAACCTAATAATAAATAAATTGTCGTTTGAGTAATGGCTCTTCAGATTTGGGTCGAGAATTTAGGGCGATTTCTACCATTATCCAGCGTGATCAGCATCCCCGAGTTGACTATGGGCATTCGTTACACAATCATCTGAAGCTGTGGTCAGAAATAGACCAAGAACTGAAGCTTGTTTATCTTGCTGGTAACTGTCTGTGATAGGAAATGAGATATATAAATATAAAAGATATAGAAAAGCTATGTAACTGTGTAAGAAGCGAAACTAAGCTAATTACTAGGGGTGGACATTAAATTTACCAAATACATATCAAGGGAGAGTGCTATATTGATGCGGTCAGAGAGAAGAGTGATCAGCCCATGGTCCGGGTAGAGCGGTCGATAATAAAAAAAGCAGCTAATTCTATGTTTCAGGTAAAGGATAAAGCACGTAAAGGACTGGTCGTCTGTTTGTCTGAGTCCTTACAGAAAGTGGAAGATAACCAGGCATTTTAAGTTGGAGGAGTTTAGGTAAATTTCACTTAGCGCTAAGATATCTGGGGTATTTGCTAGGAAAAAGAATTCGGCATGATCTAAATTAGATCTAAGCACGCGGATATTCATGAATGCAAGTCTTCAGGGAGGGGGAAAATTGGTTTTGTTTGAGTTTACGTTTGAGTGTTTACTTAATTAAAGGTATAAATTGTAAAATCCTCAACATCATGAAATTTGAAATATGACTTTTGTCTTCCATTTGCTTTATTCACTACAATCACATTAAGCTTCTTCGATTAAGTATTTGTCTATATAAAAAGTAAAATATAATTTTAAGAACTCCTATTTCCACACACACACACACACACACACACACACACACAGACACATATATATATATATATATATATATATATATATATATATATATATATATATAATCATATAAAAAATCAAGGGAGGCGAAAAAGCCGTTGATAAAACAGTTTAAGAGTAAATTGATAAATTAACGTTAATAAAAGAAAAAAAAATATTACAATGAACCTCGAGACATATTTGACCGATACATTATAAAGTGAACACAGCCGCGTGGAAAAAAAAAATAAACCCAAAACATTCGTGATTATCGTTTCGAATTAATTTTTATAATCATGGAGTAGGGAAATGGAAAAATAGAAATAAAGGTTGCCAATATCAGGGTATTAAATAAAATCTTCAGAATATTAATTTATTTGAATAGTTTTTCTTTTGTTTTTCTAAATCGTTAATTTATCAATTTACTCTTAAATCGTTTTCATCAACGGCGTTTTTGTTTCTCCTTCAATTTTTTATGTGATTTTTTCTCGACATGACTCCATAACTCCTGTTTATATATATATATACATATATATATATATATATATATATATATATATATATATATATATATATATATATATATATATATATATATATATATATAGAGAGAGAGAGAGAGAGAGAGAGAGAGAGAGATAGATAGATAGATAGATAGATAGATAGATAGATAGATAAATAGATAGATAGATATAGTGTATCACAAAAGTGAGTATACTCTTTCATATCTCTTCAAATATTTAAGTATATCTCTTCATGGGACAACATTGAAAAACATTATTTTTTGATTCGATGAAAAGTAGTCCGTCTTTCGCATATGTAGTAGAGTTAAGTTTTCCTCTTCAAAATATAGCAACGGATCATCCTTCATTATATAGCTTTACATACGGCTTGCACCAAAGACGTACTACTCCACTGTACAACCTTAACCCATTAGAACAGCTATACCACTGCACACCGCTCATACACCAACTCACAGTCCAGCCAGGACCTTACTACAAGCCCCTCCCATATAAATTATTAAAAAATTTTATAAATAAGTAAAAAACAGCAATATATATATAAAATAATAAAAAATAGTTAACTGAAGTAACATAAACCAATATAAAGCTAAACATTGTTTTTATTTAAGCTAACCCACCAAATCAAACCCAAATAAACACTAACAAACACAATTAAACATACATAAATATAACCCCACAATAAAGCGACCAAATAACATTTAATCAAAAAGTAACAACGATACTCATCATAAGTGTGTGCATGAGTACATGGATGAGTGTACAGATGTATATTTTATGTGACCGTATGGGTTAGTGTGGGTATGTACAAGTACACACATAGGTGGATATGCATATATGTAAGTGTAAATGCGTATATGTGTACGTGCATGTGTGCATGTGCATGGGAATGTATGTGTATGTATATGTATATGCGTGTGTGTAAGTATACATGTATATAAGTGCGTGTTTACATATATATATATATGTACGTGTGTGCTTGTATGTATGCACATGAGCGTGTGTAAGTTTATATTTGAGTATACGTGTATGTATGTGTACGGGTGTGTATGTATGCATATGTATATATATGTTTGTGTGTATGTGTATATATGTACATATGTGTGCATGTATATCTATGTATTTGCATATATGTATATAACAAATCAATTAAATAAATAAACTAAAACAAAGCACTAAATATCATAACTACGGCTATCATCAAACATACTATAAGAGATACTTCCATTACCTGCATAACCTCACACACACACATACACACACACACACACACCCACACACACATATATATATATATATATATATATATATATATATATATATATATATATATATATATAAACAAGAGCAAAATAAAGTAAAACTAACAAGTAGACAAACCTAGGATCAATGATCAATCTCACCAAGCTAGCACCTGATGGGCCACTCGTGGCAGAAGGATAAGTAAACTTACTTAAATTAAGTAAACAAATAAATTAAATTACGATTGCCCTTTAACTTGGAATACTCAATATAACAAATATCGTTAACTAACTAGTCCTAACCGTTTAATGTAGACAAAAATAAATAAATAAATAAATACACAAATAATAATAAAGAATTAAATGAACAAATGTTCCATCTATAACCCTTACAGTTTTATTAAAATAAATAAAATAACAAATTTCCAAAGGAAAGTCAACCCAGTGTCCCCCTTCCCACCTATCTACCTATTCCTGACAAACACCCTTCTAACCTATTTACCCCAACAGTCCACTAAGAGCACCCTATACCGCACACGTCCTCCTCTCCTCTCCTCTTTCACATCCTCTTTCTACTTCTCTCCTTCAAAAGTTAACCCGTGCAAGTCAGCTAACGACTCGTGTGACCGAGATGGACCAGGTCATCTCACTAAACAAGTAAGGACGCAAGTAAATTAAACAAATAAATGAATAATACATAGCAGCTGAAAAAATAAAGACAACGAAATAACATGGAATACACAAAATAAATTAAAGCTTTGCAAAAGCAACAGTTTATAAACTATATATACATATATATATATATATGTCATCCACATACAGTACTGTTTCATTGTATCACAACTCATCAATGCGGTTAGACACAAAACATTTTTAAAAAGGAACACAATATGTTGATTACCTAAAACACGCCATACATATAAATCCTCTCCTTACATTTGCTGCGAGGCTCCACACAGCCATTCAATCCATTTTCCGCTCCATCATCTAGCATGTTTTGAATCGATCTCTCACGTCCACCATTTGAAAAGGGGAATTTTTCCCGAAATATATTATGGATATTGTCACGGACATAACAAGTAAGAAATGTGTATGTAATATAACTGAATTAATATATGTATATATAGGCATACATTTATGTACTTATTGATTTGTAAATCGCCACTTGTTTTCGTCTTCTCTTCCCAACACCGACTATATCTCATTCCTCGCATTGTGATAGTCTTCTAAATCTTTACCACACACACACTCACACACACACACACACACACACACACACACACACACACACACATATATATATATATATATATATATATATATATATATATATATATATATGCATAAAAGGCTATGTGTTTTCGGTCTGTCTATCTCTATATTTTTAAACTCTATCTCCCCTTAAAATAAAAGTGGCAGATCGGCGTAACGGGTCTTAAATGGTTTTATCTTTTACGGATTGTTCTTTCATGGGTCTTTAACCTATTACATTTAAGGAGTTAAAATAGGTCAGATCAAAAGTGAAAATAAAATCGTCATCAGTTTTGTATAATCGCTTTAGTTTTTTTAATTTTTAATTTTTAAGCAATGTCACGTTCATACATAGGAAAGGTTACCAGCTTTGAACGCTGCAGTTTGCCCTTCGGTTTTGATTCTAGCTGATAACATTCAAATATGTTTGTTTTTTTTACTTTTGAATTCACGACTCGACATTAATATATACGAACTCTAGACTAATGGAACTATCATATTTAAGCGGGTTTTATACCCAAGCAAAGCCGGGCAAAGCTCTCAATACTAGTATATATATATATATATATATATATATATATATATGATTATATGCATATTCATGTTCGTATTATTTGGGAAAATGAAGCCTAAACAATTAATTTGATATTTGTGTGTTTTTGCCTATCTATATCTTTACGCTTTTATGTTTTGAATAAAACGTTAATACCTCAATTATGATGCCACCTCCAGGGATTCAATGACATAGAATTTCATTCTTTTTGTACATATTTAAATGCAGTTTGTTTATTGTTTATGATTACGCAAACGTTGACTTTGATCAATATTATATGCGTTGGCGATATTCATTTCTTCATACTTTGTTGATTTGGAAATATCTAATACGACATGAATCTGATTTTAAAATCTCTTAGGATATTTCTAGTTTAATCGCACGCACGCACGCACGCCCACACTTCACAAACGCATACACACACACATATATATATATATGTATGGGCGAGGTGCTTCAATAAGTTTCCATACATCTTTCGTATAGCCATTTTTATTGATAGTACACACATGAAACTCCAGTCCCCTTCGGAAGTAATCTCTCCGGTTGTAATTCTCTCGTTACAACAATTTATTGAAGGCTCCATGGAAGTCCTCTTGTGTGAGCGTGTCTATGATCTTCGTCACAGCTACTTTCATCTCCTCAATTGCCTCATAATGTCAGCTTCTAAAATGTTCCCTGAGCGTAGGAAATTACCCAACGTCACAAGGTCTAGACTTATAGGGAGAGAGAGAGAGAGGAACTGACTTTATGCTCATCTTGATCAAATAGTCCCTGACAAGGATGGGGTCGGGACTAGTGCATAGTTCTGGTGAAAATGCCACTGACCAATTAAAGAGTGTTAACCTCTCCAGACAGAATCTGTTATTGGAATCCCTTTAAACTTCAGCATAGTATTCTTCATTGAATGTCTGTCCAATAGGAACCTAGTACATGTAGATCATGCCTGTACTGTCAAAAAAGATATAAGTTTCTGGGTTGATTTGGTTCGGGAGAACCAGCATGGTTCCACTGAGATTTCTGTCTCTTGGTCTCTTGGTCATAACAGTAAATTCAGGTTCCATCGCAGTTTACCAGAGCACCAATGAATGCAGGATGTGAGTTGATCAACTAGACTATCTCCCTGTTCGCATAACAACATCTTTCTTTCTGATCTTCGCTGAGAACTATTGGGACAAACCTATCGCAAATCTTCCGCATCCTCACTGTCTCTCATATCATTGTGTGAACAGTTCCCACACTGACATCAAACTGTGCATTTATTGTCTCTATAGACATACGACGGTCCTTATTAATGAATTTTCTTATTTGGCCAACAAATTATAGTATTCTGGCTTCCTTAATCCTTCTACACCTCTCATCATACCTCAGAGACTCCCTGTTTTCCATGAATCTTTTATACCACACCAAAACTGACGCACGATTCAAGCAAGATGACTGCAAACCAGTCTGAAGCAATCCACACGTTTCTTTGGCATTTTCCTCCAGTTTTAAACGTAATTGTATTGCATATATAAATATGAAGTACATTCGTTCAGCTTCATGTTAGTGTCGTATTTCAAGGATAGAATATGGATCGTTTTGTCACATTATTGGAGTTATTTAATTAGTGAATTTGTTGTACGAGGTTTTAAACCGTGGGCTATAATTGTTCGGTTTCAAGATAATGTTAGATTATTAGTGGAGAAAACGCACTGTTTTGAGCCCAACACCCCGACAAAATGACGCATGTTTCTATCCTGGATGATAGGCACTAACTGAAAGCTGAATATATATACTTCTTATTTGAAAACAGTCGTTTGAATAAAAATCACTGAACAGACGAATCATCAAGCATTTTTCACCTTTTCCATTTTAAATTCATATCGTAGATCTGCTGTTCTTCCTATTATATATATATATATATATATATATATATATATATATATTTCTTACTTATTTTTCTTCTAATATCTTTCTACCCTTCTCCATTATCTTATTTAGTTTTGACATCCCCTTTCCCCACTTTTATTTTTAAGTCAAAAATGTCACTTAGTATCACATACCCCACTCAAAGTTAGCTTTTTAATATTTTATTTTTCATAATTAAAAAAGGCACTTCTTCAATTCATGACAATATGCTATGACTAGCAGATATAAACTTTATTTCTATCGCCTGATGAGAAAGAGTTTTTTTTTTAATAAACAAATTTTCTCTGAAGCATTTGCATGTTCAGTGTAGCGAGTATGTAATATTTGTCTATAAAAATAAAAAAGAATTTGTGCTAATTTTTATTGAGCACTCTTAATAAACTCATTTTAATTCATGGGTTTTATCTTCTGAATACCTTTTGCTTAGTATATATACATACATAAATATATATGCATATAAATATACATACATAAATATATATATATATAAATGTAGATATATAAATATATATATATAAATATATATATATATATATATATATATATATATATATATATATATATATATATATATATATATATATATGGAGAGGAATATAGGTAGATAAATAGATAGGTGGATAAACAGATGGATAAATAAATAGCTCCCGGGAGAAAGTATCCACGCTCTGTCTACAATTCACTTATAACAATCAACATAATAAAGTATCATTCTCTAATACAGTTTACATTAAAATCTTTAAGACCATAAGCAGTTACGTACACATATATTTACAAATTATCCTCCCAATTTTCCTAGATTTTTTGTGTACATGATGAAAAAAAAAACAAAAAAACACATGCACATGTTTTTCCAATTGTGAAGATTTTAATCGTTGAAGATATTTTTAACATAGATTCAATTTTAATCTTCTTTAATTCGCATGTTTCGAGAAAGTGTACACGTTTGAGTATCATGTAATATGTATTATATATCAATATTTACCGATGTATAAAGGTTTTTAGCATTAACGCAATCTGAAGGACGAATTTAGAAAGATATACACGTGCATAATTAAATATGATCATTATGATTCACTATCGCTGCAGTTAGACCAGTAAGCGCACGTACTTAGTCCACTAACACAAACATACATACACACAACCACACACAAACACACACATATATCTATATATCTATAAAAGTGAACGTGTCTGTGTGTCTGTGTGACTGTGTGTACATTTCTCTACGCAATAACTCTGTCAATGTTTAGTCTACAGATTCGAAATTTGCTATAGAGGGTACTGAGTTATGGGAAAATCTATGTGATCGGGTTTCGGCCAGAAATTTGGTTGTTAAGGGGCCAAAGTTCAACGATTTGACCTTTGAGAACTCTACCAAACTCCTACAACAATTTTGGGTCTAAACACTTGAAATATTAGATATTGGTTTCTTGAACATGGATCTAACTTAATAACTTGAATTGAACCCCAAACAATACATTTTAAGGGGTCATAATAGGGGTCAAAGTATAAAAAAATTGCCCGTTCTTTTTTTTTTTTTTTTTTTCTTTTGCTAAGCATTCACCTCCAAACACCCGGGCAACGCCGGGAACCCATGCTAGTATATATATATATATATATATATATATATATATATATATATATATATATATATATATATATAAAAGTAAAAATGTCTTCGCGTCTGTCTGTCTGTGTGTAGATTTTCCCACACAATACCTCTGCCAATTTTCGATCGACAGACGCGAGATTTGATATAAGGGGTATTGAGATTTGGGAAAATCATTTTAAACTGTTCTCGGACAGATATTTGGTTGTTAAAGGGTAATAGGTCCACGATTTATTCTTTGAAAACTCTACCAAACTCCTACGTCAATTTTGGTTCTAAACACCTAAAAATTCAGATATAGGTTACTTGGACATGGATCTAACTTAATAACTTGATTTGAGCCCCTAACAACAAATGTTAGGTCGTCATAACAGAGGTCAAATTTTTAAAAAATTGACCGTTCTTTTTTTTTTTTTTTTTTTTTTTTTTTTTTTTTGCTAAGCATACACCTCCAAACACCCGGGCAACGCCGGGCAACACCGGGCACCCATGCTATATATATATATATATATATATATATATATATATATATATATATATATATATATATATATATATATATATATATATAATTAACAGTAAAAATGTCTGCGCGTCTGTCTGTCTGTGTGTAGATTTTCCCATGCAATAACTCTGACAATTCTTTATCTACAGACTCGAGATGTGACATAAGGGTATTGAGATTTGGGAAAATCTTTTTAATCTGTTCTCGGCCAGATATTTGGTTGTTAAGGGGTAATAGGTCAACGATTTATCCTTTGAAAACTCTAACAAACTCCTACGCCAATTTTGGTTCTAAACACCTAAAAAATTAGATATAGGTTACTTGGACATGGAACTAATTTTATAATTTGATTTGAGCCCCAAACAATAAATGTTAAGAGGTGTGAATTTGCATGAAATAAAAAAAAAATCGACCTCTGCAGTCTCTACCAAATTACTTTGCCAATTTTTTGTCTAAATATTTGAAATTTTACATAAAGTTTATTCAGGCACAGGGCCAGCTTTTTAATCGTTTTTGCTGAAAATTTGGCTTCCAACGGGTCAAAGTTCCAAAGGTTTTACCCTTGCGATCTGTAGAACGTTTAGATGTAGAATACTTGAACATAGATTACACATTTAAAAAAAAATTAACTCTGCGGTCTCTACCAAATTACTCAGCCAATTTTTGTTCTAAACATTTAAATTTTATATAAAGTCTATTCAGACATATGGTAAGTTTTTTAATAATTTTTTTTAAAATTTGGCTTCCAAAGAGGCAAAGTTCAAACGATTGTACCTTTTCGGTCTCTAGCAAATTATTCAGCCAATTTTAGTGTAAACTTTTGTAATTTTACATAAAGGGCATTCATTCATGCATCAAGCTTTTTAATATGTTTGTTTGCGAAAATTTAGCGGCCAAGAGGTCAAAGTATAAAGAGTTGACCTTTATAAGCTCTACCAAACTCAATTCGCCAATTTGGAACTAAACCCTTGAAATTTTAAATAGTGGTTACCTGGACATCGGTAAAACTTTTAATACATTAATATATATGTACATAAAGTTATAAACAATAGATAGGGCTCGGGCAAAGCCGAGATGAACTGCTAGTACATAAATGAAACCGAAAATTATTTTTTTATTGGTTTGCATTTCCAATAAAAAGAAATCGTTCCGCTTAAGTGTCGTCAATTTTGTTCATTTAACTGTTGATATCAATGACCGTCAAAGGACTTCCCGCCGATTTTAAACTATTATAACGCAAAAAGACAAACCCATAAATATCCGTGAATTTAAAGTGGCATTGCGCGGTTACGAAGAGACTAATCGTACGCTCGTGGACAATAATAACTCCAGCAATATTATGAAGTTCAAAAATGCTTCTCGAAAACAGACACCACTAAATTACGCACCTAACCGCAACGTGTTCCCGAAAAGTAATTTTCCCAAGAAAAAGACTAAAATTATCTGCTATAATTGTGGACGACCCAACCACAAAAGTTTCCAAAGACGATATAAACGCTCTATTATGGATTCCGTAAATACATTTATTAAATTAAATAGACTATAAGTTTTTTTATAATATGCAAATGAATTTTGAAACTAAAATACTAAGTACATTTTATATTCATGCATTGTAAAATGAAATAGATAATAGAATTATCATATTTACTTAGGAGGGCAATGTTCAGATTGTGTGATTGAATACGTGTTTATATTTTTTCACGTTTAAAATATGCAAGTAATAACAACTTTTGCTTTATTTTACTTTATTTTTTGTATCTTTTATTGCAAGTTGGAATCGTATTTAAACAAAATCAATACAAATATGTTTTAAACTATTTTTATTGTAATCGAGAGTTTAAAGACGTTAAAATTACTCAGATCAGTTTGCCCAGTCGTTCGAATCGTGTTAATATAAATCTACTACTTAATTATTAACACATAGTAACATCTAACTATATTTTTATAAATTAAACATAACAAAACTCGTAATAGAAGTAACTGTTCATAAATGGAATAAGCAATTTGCCTTGTTTGGGGTGAAAATGTAAATATATATATATATATATATATATATATATATATATATATATATATATATATATATAAAGTCCAGCAGAATACCCTATCATGGAGAGTAAATTAATTACCTGAATAAAGAAACAGTTTTTAGTCAGATAAATTCATTTATTTCATCTTAGAAATCAAGTAAACGAAAAAATATTGGTGCATAATTCGCTAGCCTTGTATGCGAGACGTAATTTGTTAACGTCGCACTAAACTAATAACATATTAACAAGAGTGTCATAAATAGTACTAAAAAGCTTGTGAAACTTGGTTACCAACGACCGAACATAAAAATGAAATAATAATGGATAATGTATACAGAAAATATATACTTTTTAATCACTGAAACAATGATTCCTATATTTGAACGTGTCAGGAAAAAATGCATGGTATCTGAACTTACGCGCTTATGCGTCTCGGTTTTCTGCTACAAATATTGACTGTTGAAGATTGTAAGAAGCGAAATCAACTTGAACTTGCTTCAGGATAAGAGATATTTTTATTGAATTCCTGACAAAGTCACATTAAGCATGTAGACAAGTCGGAGCACAAACTGGTGCTCGTTATAATGAAACTGCTCTCGTCTTCGAAGCTGCTCATGTTTTTATTTAGTTATAAAGATGCTTCGTTTGAAATGGTCCTCATATTTCACATATGTATCCCATTTTATACATCTTACCTTAACAGATATATTCTCTGTTTCTTATTTGGTCCGAGTTGTAATTGCGACACACACACACACACACACTCATATATATATATATAATTATATATATATATATATATATGTGTGTGTGTGTGTGTGTGTAGTGATGATTGCCACCTCTTGACAACAGATTGCCTGTGTTCAGGTTAATGTCGGGCGTCAATGTACACGTAGATCGTTCTTCAACCTAGCCTCAATTTTGCATAATCGTTCACAATTTTGGCAAGTGGAATTTGCCATTATTGTTGGTGCTTGTAGAGGGACTATATTATCCAGCTTTGATTGCCCTGTCAAACCCCTTTTTTCATCTACAAGCCAGTCCACAGATATTAAAATAATACTTTGTTTTTATGGGTTGCAGCACATTCTCATGAATTCTAAATCTTGTTAAACTTGAAGTGACTTCATGGAGTTTACTAAACCAGCGTTAGACAGGAGATATCTGCCAAAGATTGTACATTTCACTTCCTGTTGAAATTAACAGGAATTCGAATTCACTCTGTTTTATAAGAACAAATTTCTCTACTGCTTGCTTAACACTCTATTACTCAAACATTCTGCACCCTTCAATGATTAATTGTAACACTTATTTCGATCCACAGTTCGAATTACTCAATTATTGACACCAGTTTCCAACAATCTTAAAGGAATCCCTCAGATGCATCCTTAAACCCTTTTGTAGGTTCATGTCGCGGTATATTTCCTATGAAAAACTCACCATAAAGCAGTTGTTTTGGTATCCTATATCTCTTCATCATTAACTGCCCTGGCCAACGAACTTAATTTCTGATGATGCTAATTTCTATACGATGATTGTTGTTCAAAGAGTATAGTGTCTGGTGTACAGGATTTTAAACTTATGTTCAGAATTTTCTGGAGATACTTTTAATGAATCCGTTTCAGAGATTTAAGATACAATCTGTGGGTAGTCCATGTTTCTAATGTATACAGTAGACAAGTCCAGACATAACCCTCATAAACACAAATCTTTGTCTTCGCATTTATGCCTCTAATCGATCAGACATTTTGTTCAAGCCTACCAAACACAGAATTCAACTATGCTATCATATTATTTCAACATATTATGCCTTATCTTTACGCAGCAAACTACCAAGATATTTAAGGTATTAGTGACCCTAAATCTCAGTTTGTTTTCATTGATAATATTACTCCCGATTGATGACGACAAACTGCTTTAAGTGTTAAAACTATGCATATTTTTATTTATATCAAGTAAGGAAAGTGCACGAGTGGAATGTTTACTGAAAGTGATTAACCGGTTATTATGAATATTTGAACATTGTCTTTAATAATAAGCTGTCATAATCTCTTATAGTTAGTTTAATTTTATATTATATAATTTATATTAACGAGTTATAAAATCCCTTTGTAAGGATTCATTAAATTTTGACAAGAAGTATTAGACACTCATTAATAAATATAACCCATATTTAAGTTTTTGTAAAATTATTATAAAGCGTTCGGCGTAGTATGCACACATAATATTCCCATTTGAAAATTAAATGGTTGATATATGCAACGGACTTGATTAATAGTAATTGGACAAATTGAGCAAAATTATATGAATTTTAATTTCTTTTTAAAACCTCTAAAGTTATACATTTAAAGTTTACACATTTAGAGAACACATTTAAAGACTTTTGAATATAATGAGTATACAGATTCTAGTTTATTTTAATTATATCTTGGTTTCAATCGTTCGTTTGAACTTCTGTTCGAGGTATAAATTAAAGTATCTTGGGAAGAGTAATCTAATATATATATATATATATATATATATATATATATATATATATATATATATATATATATATATATATATATATATACAGTATCGGCCATAATATAAGGAACGGAAAAAATACGGTTAGTTAAGGAACGAAATAGAAACTTTATGTTCTTTTTTAATGCAAATGTTTTAAAAAGTAAATTCATTCAATATTTAGTGAACATCCTTTATTCTTTATGACCTCACTGCATTTTCGACCACAAGACTGGATTACTTTCTTGCAAAAATCAGGATTTATCTTTCCCCACTCTTCCTTCAATAAATCCCACAAATGATTTTGATTTTGGGGATTCCTCGTCTGTGCTCTTTCTCCAATCATTTTCCAAACATTTTCTATCGGATTCATATATATATATATATGTATATATATATATATATATATATATATATATATATATATATATATATATATATATATATGTACACACATGCGAGGTGCCTTTAATAATTTTCCAGGATTCTGTTGATTGGGATCTTTTAATAATATACACATAAAACTCTAGTCCCCTTCCAAGTAATCTCCACCTGCTGCCATGCAGTTTTGTACTGTTTCAACCACATCTGCAGGTCCCCAATAGAAATTTCTTTGTGGGAGCGTGAGAAGGACCCTTGTAATAGCCTCTCTCATATCCTTAATTGTCTTATAGTGGCACGCTCTAGGGGTTTCCTTGAGCTTAACAAATAACAAAAAGTCACAAGGATTGGACTATAGGGAGGGTAAGGAATTGTGTCGATGCCCATTTTGGTCGAATAGTCTGTGATCTTCTCTGAGTACCCTTGGAAAATTAGGCTTTAGTAGACTGTATTAAAATTCTGCTGTAGCTGTTCATTTAAACCTGAAATCATAAAAATTAGTCAGCCATCTAATGTCATGTATCGAAATATCATATTGAATTTTCAAGAGTCTACGACAATTTTAAATGCCTGTATAATAAAAGACTGGAAACTTTTTGAATGCATCGCGTATATATATATATATATATATATATATGCAGAGAGAGAAGGAGATAGAGACGTGGTTACGTCAATATATTAAACGTACTCATCTACAGTTAACTGTTTCGCTATTTTACCTCTTACAATGTTGGGAAAAATAGTAAGTGTGTGTGCATAGATATGAGATCTGAAATCCGTGGAACGTAACTAGCAGTGTACTGTATTCTACATCCAGGCTTATACAAATACATATACGAACACACACTAATACAGACATAGACGCATGTATACATATACATATATATATATATATATGTGTATATATATATACATCTGTATGAGTGTGTGTGTGTGTGTGTGTGTGTGTGTGTGTGTGTGTGTGTGTGTGTGTGTGTAAACATATTATTAATCGTTCTTCTTTTCATATGTTGGGGCTTTTTTTTCCTGCTCGTAATTTCACTATTTTGATTTTATGGCCTCCCATATTTATCAAATTTGATTCCGTTTATCAAATTACAAGACTTCAAGCATTTAAAGACTAACATTAACCGACTCCAAGCATTTAAAGAAGAAACAAATGAATCGCAGGCGAAGACGTTGAAGTAGAATCAATATATTGGGTGAATACAAACAACGAGACGCCCTCTTCCAAAAGGATAGGAATAAACTCTCATCGTAATCAAATCAACAATACAATATCGCCGGACACAAATTACATTGTAAAATGGTAAATTTCTTTACTGGCATTGTGACGTTTAAACGTCTTGAAATTATAGATTATTCAGGTCATACAAATCTTCACTATAAAAATATATATTTTACCATTTTATCAGGTACTCGCAATGAGGAGAAATACGTTTTATAGTTGTATAATATTTAAAACCTGTGTCGTAAAATAGTGACTGCAAGCTTGGTGTACCGACTTCGAGTTTTCTCTGGGATGCTATAAAACGTTCATTGATACACTCATATATATATATATATATATATATATATACATTATATATATATATATATATATATATACATTATATATATATATATATATATATATATATATATATATATATATATATATATATATATATATATTTCTTACAGATTGTTTTAAATATTAGAAAAAAAAATCTGGTTGTGCAGCTAAAAAAATAAATAATAATAAGCATTTTTTCGTGTATCCAGAGATTGTTTTCGGTAGCCAGGATTTCTTGATATTGCTATTTAAATGATTGTTTCGTGTGAAAAAAAGGATGCAGCGAGCGTATTATTCATCAGTTATCGACGCCTCACCCAGACATCCATACGAGTTTTATGTTTTATCGTATTACGTAACGGTAGTCATGGCAATATACCAGGAATAACGTCACTCATTTATTTCGTATAAATTATATGATTCTATTAATGTCCTTGATTTTTATAGTAACTTAATAGTTACAGTTCTTTTTTATAAAGACATACGTATCTTAAGGCCAGTCCAAATTAAAGTTTCCAACATCTTAACGGGAAGTATCTTGCTGGAACGGACTAAATTACAACGTAACTTATACCAGATATGAATCTGTGTCGTAACTTATACCAGATATGAATCTGTGTCGTTAACCAACTACTCAACGTCATCCCCAAAGAAATAAGGTTTTTGATGCATTACAAATATTTATTGTAATATATCTTTTCGAATCTAATTTATTTTAATTTAATTAATTGTGTTGCTGACATGGTGCTCACAGGACGAACCTCCTGCAACTTCCCCACTTCCTTAAGGCTAATCGTGTCATATAAAATCCAATGCTTCCATCTCCGTTCATTTTACTATGAACACTATTAAAATCAACTTGTATTCATATAGTCAGAAACATTCATGCACATTATTGAAATACTATCTAGAAAATATGTAAACCTTTTTATGAATCAAAGCTAGTGTAAATCTATATAATTTTCAAGGGTGAAGGAATGCTTATACAATCTTTTGTAGTATTTGCCCTGAAACCGAAAAATAAATTATTGGCATTCAACAATCTAGTACTGTTACTATCAATCGTTGAAACTTCAGATCAAATAAATAAGATAGTGTAAATTTAAGCAAGTGAATCTATAATATTATTTTGTCAGTAATAAAATCCAAGATAAATATAATAGACATACGATTGTTTCTGAGATGATTAGTAATCTCCATCTTCTTTTTATTTATTAATTATACATGCCCTTTCGTCAACGACTTTGCAGAATTTATATGGAATGAATAATAAAATAAACATTTCTAAAGGATTGAACGCATTCTCATTTGTGCATTTGTAATACTGGAACTGGTATAACTTATTTCATAAAATTATTTATCTTAACTTACTCTATCTGCTCCGCCCTATAATATATATATATATATATATATATATATATATATATATATATATATATATGTATATATATATATGTATATATATATATATATATATATATATATATATATATATATATAAAATATTTATGTCTCAGCAGTAGAGTGAAAAGCATATCTTATTTTTCTTTTATTAACATTATTGGGATTTTTTCCTTTGTACACATTTTTGTGAATTATTCCATGGATTTCTGCCTTTGGATTATTTTGGACCATGTTCCAATTACAGGATTTCCTTGGATATTACTTCTGCAAATATATGCATGCAAGAGGCTCGGGTTTCAAATCCTGGGTTCGGATGTGTCTAACTGCTGAACCCAAATGAAGGCGAAACTCGAGTCTTAGACTTCCGGTTCTTTGAATGTCATGGCTCTTGTGGGCTTCGACGTTGTTTGGCTGTGGAATTTATTATATACAATCTCTCACATTCTGAAAAGCCTATCATAATTTGATTGCTTGATTAGCATTGCTGGATGGCATCGTCCTATCGAGTTAAAACTCCTATCGGCTTGGGGTTATTAGCTTGATGGATGACCGCGTCCCTTGTTGAGACGAAGTAGGTTCATTTTACAGTCGGATTTCGGCGCGGTTTGTTTGATCTGTGTTGGTTAATAGACATTCTTGTGTGCAGGGCGTTTGCTCAGTTGGTAGAGTGCTTGCCTTGCATGCAAGGGACTCGGGTTCGGATGTGTCTAACTGATGAGCCCAAATGAGGGCGACACTCGAGTCTTAGACATCCGGTTCTTTGACTGTCATGGCTCTTGTGGGCTGCGACATTGTTTGGCTTTAGAATTTATTATGTACAATCTCTCATATTCTGAAAATCATATATGTATATATATATATATATATATATATATATGTGTGTGTGTGTGTGTGTGTGTGTGCGTAAATATATAGAAAGGAGAAAAATGTAGCTTGATTAAATAATATGGAGATTTTATGTAATCAGATCCTCTTTGCGATACTATACTTGTTTTGATGATAGAAAAACTGTCCTATCTTCGGATACAATACGGAACATTAATAGGAAAACACCGATTACAATCTTTACTGATAGCGCAAGAATCAATATATCTACTTTTATGATAGACGTTCCAAATGAAATGGATTCTATTGCATTTTTTCTGTCCAAATTGATCAGAGGTAATTGGAAATACAATTTTCATGAAATTTTAATTATCGGAAATTTCATCTCTCTATTGCGGATAGTGATGGTGTGAGATGGTAAGGAAGCAATTCCTGTCATAGACTTCCGACAGAAACATAGGTGGATCATTGAATTTCTCCATGCAGAAAAAAATTGAACCGGTAAACATTCACCAAATCAATGTGGAAAATGTCAGCCCAGTTAAAAATATTAGGTCACTGATGAGTGACAAAGTGCGTTCCTGAATTTTACGGCCGGTTCATTTAGAAGTGTAGTAATTGTCCACTCATGTCTTCTTATATCTTCAACGTTTCGGTTTGTAAGTTAAAAAATAGATGTCCGTACATTTGGAACGACGCAATATAAAACGACGTAGCAATACAAAATTATCGGAGAACACTACCAGATACATGAAGAACATTTGTGTGAAACTTTGTAACCATCGCCTCAGCAATTGTGAGGTCCATTAAAGACTAACCCTCTCTCAGGCGCACAGACAACGTTCCTGATATATATATATATATATATATATATATATATATATATATATGATTAATATATATATACTTCTATAGCAAGTAAGCTACATAGTATATATATATACTTCTATTGCAAGTAAACTACATAGTAATATATATAATGAGAGAGAAGGAGAGAGCGAGAGAGAGAAATAAAAAGGAAAAAAACGAGTTATGTGTCTATCAACGTTTCGTCTTTATTTCAAAACTTCTAAAAAGAAAGACGCATACCATTTCCATTATCCCTATTATATATATATATATATATATATATATATATATGTATATATATATATGTAGGTACATATATATATATATGTAGGTACATATATATATACATATATATATATATATATATATATATATATATATATATATATATAATAAGGATAATGGAAATGGTATTCCGACGAAATAGATAAATAAAAGAACAAATCGAATTATGTGTTCATCAAAGTGTCATCTTTATTTTGAGAAGTTTCGAAATAAAAACAAAACATTTATAGACACTCGTTTTTTTTTCCTTTTTATTTCACTCTCTCTCTTTATTTATGCATATATTACTATGTAGTTTACTTGTAATAGAAGTATATATATATACTATGTAGCTTACTTGCTATAGAAGTATGTATATATATATATATATATATATATATATATAGGTTTGTGTATATGTGTATATACATGGGAAAGTCTTTTTATTGAAAATGTAAAGGTGTGGAAGAATTTAGCGTAAGTGTAGGGCTTTTTAAGCAATAGAAAAATAAACAGCTACGTTTGCAGTCAGAATACACAGCCTATCAAATTTTGGCAGAAATTAATGAGCTGAAAAGCTCAGAGCAAGCATCATACTGAAATATTGATCGTCTCGTATTGGCACAAGGTTATAGTAGGAGACATTATATTTTGTGGGGAATGACATTACAAGATATTAATTATCACAAAATTTGTATTTTACTGTCATATTACCTATATATATATATATATATATATATATATATATATATATATATATATATATATATATATATATGTGTGTGTGTGTGTGTGTGTGTGTGTGGATGTTTGTGTTTGTATGTGTTTGTTTGTGTTTGTATGTGTTTGTATGTGTTTGTGTGTGTGTGTGTGTGTGTGTTTGTGTATATGCTAGTATAACCCTGATGTCTAAAATGATAAGATACATTTATCATTGTTTCTCAGGTTTAATAATTAAATTCACTAAAAATAAACAGTATACTTATCAGCTAAAAGTTGCCAATTGCATTCGTTTTAGTATACACCATCTAAATCCGGACAGGAGCTGCTAAAACAGCCTATCCTGCCTTGACAGTGTACAAAATAGACTTCGTGGCTTAGTGGGGATACCCTTTTCTCTACCCTGCAACCTCTCTCCCACAGAACAGGCGTTGCGAGCCTATCCTGGTTTTATTGTTATTTCCATGGAAGGTGCTCGTCTGAACTCCAATCTCTGGTCCCCCCTCGCCAATCTTTCACGAAAAACACCCGTCTAGCTGAATCCACTGTGAAAAATTTCCCCCACTCTTTATCTGTGCCTAAATCAAAACGTGGATTCCATGAACAAAGCTTCTTTCTTAGAACTGCACGCCTGTGGAACTCTGTTCCGTCTGCCTGCTTCCCTCCGGACTACAACTTGGATGTCTTCAAGTCCAATGTTAACAAATTCCTAATGAACCGCGCCCTTAAGTAAACACTTCATCAAATCTCCACACTAACGTAATGTACTTGCAATAACCCTTATCCCTGAGTGGCTTCCGGGCCTTGATAAGTGGTGACCACCGTGTAAAAAAAAAACACCAACATACCTCTATTAGTCTATAGATCGCATCTCCCCATATTTCCAAAAGAAGCTTCCAGTTTTTAACGTCATAATTACCATCAGTCTACTTGTAACTAATCAAGTTAACTAATCTAACCAATTTTTTTACAAATCATTCATATGTTGATTACAACTTCTCTCATGTTACCTCATTTTGTCTGAGCAGCTCTCCATTCTTGATACTCTCGTGTCTGTTTCTCTACCCTCTTTTTCTCTTAAGAATCGAAATTAATAAAATACAAGAAAAATAAATTATAATAATAATAATGATAAGGTATATAACGATATATAACCAAAAGAAAGTCTACTTTTGAAATTTATAAATTTAACTAGCTATCCTAAATCACTTTCTCCTGATTTAACGGTCGTATCTCACCTACTTGAAGTGTTGAAGTAAAAGTCCGAAGGAGGGAAAATGATATCGCATTCGAGAAAAGCAGTTACGTTCTAAAATAGCTTGCATAGTTCGTATTGGACGGACTTTGTTACCGGTGTCCATAAACTTGCGGATTTTAACACTTGAATTTTAATCGACCTTTATTTTGTATTCACTTTTCATAGACTCTATATATCTTAACATATGCCGTTTACTGTATATTTTATTTTTCATTTTTGATTCTGATTTTCGCTCCTTTGAACTTTTACTTGAACACCTGTTGATGAGTCCTGGACGAATCGAAAGCGCTCCGAACAGCAACAACTATAGAAGTTTATTAATATTTTGATTGGGATACAAAAAGATTTTACGGAAAATCGGAAAATTAAAAAAAAGAAATCATAAAGTAATGTGTCCCCGTCCGTTGCATTTACTAATATTTGGTTGAATGAAAAAATGCTGCCTAAATATACCAATGTATATATATATATATATATATATATATATATATATATATATATATATAATTAGTATTTCTTGCGTATAAAGATATATGGTGATAGGACATATTGTGTTTATTATATATATATATATATATATATATATATATATATATATATATATATATATAGTCATCCACATACAGTACTGTTTCGCTGTTTCACAGCTCATCAGTGCGGCTAGACAGGCAACTACCTCAAGCCAGGATTGAAACCCGACCGTTTATACGGCAGTCAAGGCTTCTAACCATTACGCTATTGGCGGCTGCTTGAACGAGTAGTGAGTTTAACGATGTTTTGATATCGTCCGAAATACCTCCGCTCGATTTGTTTACACAAAGAGCGTCGCTTATATGCTAATGGTAATTCGTTTTTCACTTCTCAATATGCTCAACTCAAGGTGAAAGAGAGAGAGAGGGTGAGAGAGAGGGGGAGGGAGATTGAATATATAGATATTATAAGCAAAGTAGTACTATAAAATATATCTTTGGCAAGTTGGTTACACAAAAGTCTCCATGTAGCTTACTTGCTATAGAAGTATTTCATACTCTACGTACACATATACAAGTGTTCTACCTCTGCACCACCTACGCTCTCATGCCAATCTGACATCGCTTGAAATGAATGGCCATCGTCTTGGGGAGGCTTCATGTTTGTACAAGCTTCTGGGCTAGACCTTTACTTCTAACCTGAAATGGAACACGTATATTAATGTATTGCCAAGCTCCCTAGAAAAATGGTTGGACCTTTCTACTGCTCCAATTGATATCTCAATCCTGCTCCAATTTTCTACCTATATAAAAGCCAGTTACGACCAACGATGGCGTACTGTTGCCACATCTGGGCAAGGGCTGCTAGAAGCAGTTTATCCTGCATTGACAGAGTTCAAAATACACTTCGTAGCTTAGTGGGGATGCCCTTTTCTCTTCCCTGCGACTTCTTTCCCACAGAAGAAACGTTGCGAGCCTGTCTCTGCTTTATCGTTATTTTCATGGCAAGTGCTCAACTGAGATTCAATCTATGCCCCGTCCCCTCGCCAAAGTTTCACAAAAAAACACTCGTCTAGCCAAAGCCGCTATCAATATTTTCCCACACTCTTTATTTGTGCCTAAACCTAAATGTAGCTTTCATTAACAAAGCTTCTTTCTTAGAACTTCACGTCTGTGGAACTCTCTTCATATTGCCTGCTTTCCAGCAGACTACAAGATAATTGTCTTCAAGTCAAACGAAAACAAGTTCTTTATGAACCGCCCCGCCCCCAATAATCCCATTTACAAAATTCCCACTACTACGCTATAATCATATTGACTAATGTATACACATTAGTCTTATCCTCGTATGACCTCCACGCCTTGATAATAGGGTGTTTCTGTGTAACATAGATATACTCACACACACACAAATATATATGCATATACACGTGTATATATATATATAGAATATGAATATATATATATATATATATATATATATTTATACACACGTGTATATATATAGAATATGAATATATATATATATATATATATATATATATATATATACAGTTCATTTTGTAACATATACGTTTTTATACTGCATATACATGGATACATGTTCGCATACATACTCACATACATACACACATGCACACATATATATATATATATATATATATATATATATATATATATATATATATATATATACATATATATATTTAAAGCGTTTTCATTTATTTGCTGTTCATAATGGTGACGTTACGCGCCTTGCATTCGTGTTATTTACATATAAATATTTAAAAAATCGCCTAAGTATGCTAATAGTTGTAGCACAGTGTCTAATACAGTTATAATTGGACGGTTATTCTCTAATACCAGGTACCAATTATTTTTCACATTTTAAGTACATTTCTACTTTTTTGGTGAGTTTTATTTCGCAGAATACATTCTTATCTAACAATTTAGATTTTATTTTTTGTAGTTATAGTCCATTTCTTTTTTTCATTTACTTCTATTTCCCATTCTTTATATTCGCACTTGGACTGTTATTCCCGCGATGAATATGGCCTTTCCGACATTTCCGTGCGTTTTTATCACGTGAAATCACCTGATGGTTATTCATATTTAATATCTGTGTATCAATTTTATATTCGATGAACGATAGAATAGATAAGTTCTAACCATTAATCGTAAATAAGGCAGTTCTCTCTGTCAGTTTATATACGCATTTCAGCCACAATGCTATGTTTGTCTTCACTTAGCTGATGGCGTAATGATAATACTTACAACTTTGGATTTTCATAGTATTAGATATTATACCCTGTACTTAGTATAGTGAAAAACCATTTATAACATCAACAGTAGGTTATCAATGTAATGGGAACGAAGAGACATGTGAGCTTCCTCCCATTGCACGGCTAGGGGATTATAGCAAGAGCAGACAATCAATTTAAATATTGGCGATTTCATGAATTATTATGACAATAAAAGTATACGAGCGTAGAAAAATTCGCTGATCATCATTCAATCAAGGTCAACGTCGGGTCACCCTTTAAAAGCCTTGACAGTAGTACGGGCGGTCGGGTTTCTATTCTTGCTTGGGGTAGTTACCTGTCTAGCCGCACTGATGGGCTGTGATACAGCGCGACAGTACTGTATGTCGAGGACTATAATGCTCCTTGTCTTGAGTTGAGCATATTGGGGAGTGATACACGACATACCATTGGCGTATTAACCGATGCTCTTTGTGTAAAGCAATCCAGCTTAGGTATTCGAACGATGTCAAAACATCGATAATTGACTGCCAACACAACAGCTGCTCTTTGGCGTAACAGTGCAAATCTTTGACTATCGTACGGGCGGTCGGGTTTCGATCCTGGCTTGAGGTAGTTACATGTCTAGCTACACTGATGAGCTGTGATACACCGAAAGAGTGCTGTATGTGGATGAGTATATATATATATATATATATATATATATATATATATATATATATATATATATATATTAGTCACGTCCTCACTCTGTGTGTGCGGAGCGGTCTCTACCAAACTACTGTGAAATTGCAGGTAGCAGGTACTGCTAAAGGGCTAAATGTTTTCGTTTAGTTACGAGCTGATAACACCCAACTCTTGTTATATCTTTTAAATTAGTTACGTCTTATTGAGTACACTATAATAATAAATTGGCCTATTCTTTCCATTGTTTTGAGTCTCGAGTATATATCCGACACAGTTGGACACAGTTAATCAACCGAGAATGACATTACTCTATATAAAGGCATATAGGATATCAACGGATACACACTCGAGAGTCACAACAATGAAAAGAATATACTAATATCCTAGCCCTAATAGTTAATAAAGGGTTATCTCTAAAAATAAATGCGATTTATATATATATATATATATATATACATATATATATATATACATATATATACATATACATATATATATATATATATACATCGGTATTGTTTTGTGCATTTCTCTAAAACTCGTGCTCAATGTAATTTTCAATAAACAAATATAGATTTTTTATCACGAATATCCTCGAACCCAGTAGTTTAGCTTAAAGCATTTCACTTCATGAAAGCGAATCAAGAATAAATAAAATTAAAGCTAATGTGAACAAACTAAAATAGCAATATAAATAACAGACATCAACGTTTTTGATTTCATGAATCTCATCGAATAATACCATAGAAACTCGTACTCGCAGATTATATGCGTCATATAGGAATACGTCTAACAGAGAAAGACGTTGTGTTAGCGTCCACGATAGGAAACCAAGCAGCTGATGCTAGACATTTTAAAATAGCTTCATAATAAAGAGTTTTTCACCACAAATAAATTCATTTGATGCCATTTTTATTCAAGCTAAACGGTTTTACGGCGATAACGTCGGTGGTGCGTTTCTTCTAAACAAACATTATTTTAAAGCACACACACATCCATATATGAAAGAGGTGGAGAGAACTTGAATGCCGGAGAGAACTTGAATGCCTACTAGACGCTTTTCTTGAGTGTCTAAGGTCTCTCTGTACAGGGGTTTGTAAGAACAACCTGGCATGAGGATACTTTTCCCTAGAAAAAAAGCCTGACCAAATATTCAAAATCACACGATGGCTTACTCACATTAGCTTTTACGAGGAATGGGGCACCTTCTCCAAGTGATGTTACTTCAAGTAATAGTACGAACCTTGTCTTGGAATCCAGTAAGAGCAAGATACCAGAACAAAAGTTATACTACAACATATGAAAATAGTTAATTGTGGAGAGAAACATTGTTCTCAATTTCTTTTCTAACTCAGTGTTTGAGAGATAAAAAAAAAAACTTTAATGAAACATTCGAATATCTATGTATCTCACATAGATTGCAAGTTTTAGCCCCAGATAGTGGGCCCTGTGATTTCTCAGAACTTAAACAGAAGTAAAATAAACTAAAAAAAAAGAAAGAATTTGATTGCCTATTGAAGGGAATTTGAATTCCTAATAGACACTATCTTCGAATGTCTTATTTTCTCTGTTCAGGTTTTGTCAGGAAAACATGGCATGAGGATACTTTTCTGTAGAGGCACAGCCCGAATTAATAATATAAATTACATAGTAACGATTTTATGACAATAACGTGGGCTATACCTTCGTTCTATACAAAAATTTCAAGTAACATCACATAGCTGGATACTCCACCAAACTAGACGGATCTTGTCCTGGAATCTGGCTAGACCGGAAGACCACAAGAATGCTACACTACATCAGGGGTTCTCAACCTTGCTTGGCACATTTACTCTCCTTACCATTTGTAAAGATGTCATTCTTTCCTCATTTCCCGCCATTTCCAAGACTGTCTGTCTCAAAAACTACACTGTAAATAATAATATTATTATTTTTTAAATTACATTTTCATCCCAAACAAGGTACATATCCACTTTGATGTAAAGAGCTATTATCAGGGATATAAGATGCAGAAATACCATGTAGGAAGTTTAGCAGCAAGATTTCTGTTCACATTACACTTGAACATCTGCATGTTAGTACAAATGGGGAAAGCAGAAACCGGGAAGGGTGTTACAAAGTCTAGCATTTCTGGGAAAGAAACTATTAGAGTAGAAAGCTTTCTTACATCTAGGGATCTCTACTGTATATGCGTAGGACTTTGTTGCTTGGGTTTATCGGGGGTATTTACTTCGAGGGCGTATCAGGGTTTGTAATTTGTCAGAGCATTCATCATAAATACTTGTAGAACAGGCAGAGGGATGCAACATTTCCTCAGTGGAACATAGGTTGAAGCTTAGATGAAAATTCAGGACCGATTAGATTGGCGACTCTCTTTGAACCCTGCTTAGGAGTGAGAGGCTAGTAGCAGATGCATCATCCCAAATGTAACAACAATACTCCATACATGGGCGAATGGTGGCCTTGTAGATGTATAGGGTACTTTCAGGCGTAAGTAACTTTCTAGCATAGTCGAGAGACCCCCCTTTCCTCGCAGCACCCTTAGCAATGCTCTGGATGTAGCTGTTCACAGCCATGTTCTTTGTAGACGTTAAGCCGAGGAGTTTGAAAGAAATACTTTCAAGTAATGTATCTTTAGCCATAACTATTGGTCGTTTAGAAAGTTTCTTGTAATTATTAAAGGGAATATCTTCATCTTGACAGCATTAAACGTTACTATCCATTACACACTGGAGGTCTTTCCCTAGGGTTTTCGCCACTGGCTTGAATATGTCTATTCGTTTTCCCCTCGTGCGTGTTATAGAGCGTGGTATCGTCGGCAAATATACCGATCTCAGAGACTATTTTATCAGGGAGGTCATTTATGAATATCAGAAATAATAAAGATCAACCACTGAGGTACACGCGCATTCATATCATGTTAGTTATATGTACGACCATCGAAGACTTCGATTATTCTCATGTAAGAAGGACTTAATTATGTTAATTATTCGTCCAGTAATACCAGAGGATCTGATTTTCATCAGAAAACTCTTGAACCATACCCTGTCAAAAGCCTTAGATATATCTTGGGCTACTGCACGCCCCTCCCCTACATTAAGCAGTTCATGGTATATACGTTCAAAGATTACATTTCGAATAACTGCAGTTGCACGGGCTTGCCTATATCCATATTGTTGGTCGGACAGAAGTTTAGCACCTGTAAGGTGATGGACTAGAATTTGATTAATTATGGACTTTAATCCTTGGAAGAAAAGAGGGAGGAGGCTAATGAAGCGATAATTTAATGGATCACTTCATCTGCCAGAGTTTTGTAAATTAGTACCACAGAATCATTTTTCCAGCAGTCAGAAAAGCATGATTCGTTAAGGCATTTGTTGAAAGGTTATAGGAGAACTGGACCAAACTCAGCGGAGCATTTTTTAGAGTACAGCCGGAATGAAATCAGGTCTACGTGCTTTTGAGGTGTCTAGGTTTTTTTATGACATCATGCACTTGAGAAGAGGTAGAGAAAATATTACTTCAATTTTTTTTTTCCGAAATAGATTTTTCATTTACAACTGTACATTCATTATGTTTGTAATTACAAATTATATGCAAATTGAAAATATTGGTATATAAAAATGAATGAAAGTAAAATATTGTTTTTTTATTTATGATAAACTATTTAACAGGACAAGCGAAAACTAATGTAATAAAACGTTCAATAGTGCAACAAAATATTATAAATCTGTCATTATATTATTCGGAAGATAACAGTTCATCGATTGACAAATATCTGTGATTATATTTTCTCAGCTAATTCGGGGATACTCGGATGAGTGCTCAAAAGAGCACAACGCAGGTCATCTTCGACATCTAATTTAATGCGCTGCTTGGTTTTTATTGGCAACATGAAAAGCATGATTCACAAAAATATGTCGAACCAAATTGTAAGCAATACACGATTTGTTATTTTTTCTACATTTGGGTGGGAATTGCACATAAGAAGGCAACATTTCTATTATTGATTTCTAATTAAACATATCTCTTATTCCCGATTCATTTTTAGATCCATATCATATTAAAAAAACATCAGTAATTTTTTCAACTAAAATTGGAATGGATTTCTTACTAAATCCAACTCATCATTACTATGTTCAGGAAATATCGTATGAATTAATTTTGAAGTGCAGTGAAATGGTGCAAAATCTCATTTTTTCCTAATTGTTGAAACACAATTTCTCCACCATAAACATAAACAAATGGATAACATTTTCTCAAACATTGCGACATTTTTTGTAGTTACTCTTTTTATTAAATGATCAAGCTTGGTCATGAAAGCTTTCAAGGTATCTACGAATTTTATAATTCATTCATTTCATCTGAAGACGGAGTTAATTCAGTGGCTCGAATATAGGCAATAGGCAAGACGCACGATACATTCTACACAACTCAACCAGACACAAATTTCCGTTTTACGTTGTACTTCAAAAAAGAATTTAAGCTCATTTCTTAGGTCATATACTCGCTCAGTTACATTTTCTCTTATGAAGAAAACAAACATTTGTATAAAAAAGCGAACGATATTGGTACATAACTGCTTAAAGGTCGTAAGTTAGGTGCTCTTTCATTAACGAAAATTAAAATTTGATTTGTTTGATACAAAACATTTTCTAGTGGAGCTGGAAGTGTTCTTGACGCTAATGCTTGACGAAGGATCAAACAATGAATTATTTTCACTGTTGTAGCCCGATTTTTCATACTTACTTGGAATTCTATTTTTAGTCCTTACATAGTTCGTGAATCATCACCACAACCCCCACTGATATTATCCCAGGAAAGATTTTCTGATTCATAAAATGAGAAAACCTTCCTCAGATTATCCCAGGTCGTAGTTGTTAGTTCAAGAGGAGAATAAAAGAGAAACTACTCATTAAATAGACGTGGGGGAACATACCTTGCGAACACTATCAACTGGGAATATGGGAAAATATAGGTTGATTCATCAAGTTGAATTGAAATTGAGTCAAATGTTGAAGACTGGATCTCCTATACAACTTAATCCGTGATGTTAATGAGAAAATCACTTATGCTCCTTTGAACAATGCAGTTTGAGAATGAAACCATTGCAATCTGTTCTTCATTTCATTTCCCAACATAATTACAACTATTTTGAAAGTGCAACGCTTAATCAAACCTTCCAAAATATGTTTTTTTGCTTGACTATTTCAAGTGCTACGAGCTACGAAGCTTCAGTAACTTTTTAGTTTTCTTCTTTATGAACTGGAACACATACATTAAGGACATTACAAAAGGTTGTTGCAAAGAATATGGGATTTCTTTATTGTGCTAGAAGCTTACGCACACCTGAATGCATGGAGAATCATTGCAATATTTTAGATGGTGCATCTACTACTAGTCCCTATCTCTTGGATAGGGTCAAAAAACGTTTTCAAAGCAATAAGTCCCACTTTCTCAACTAAACTGCAGCCACTGTTGCATTACTGTGCATGTTTTCAAGTATTTAAATGGAATGTGCCCCCTCGACGCACATATTTCAACAAACCCACTTAGCAACAAAATCACACCATTTGACTCTAAAGGTTCCTAAATGCCAGAAAGCTTGCTACTCTAATAGATTTATCATTGAACAGCTAGACTTTAGAATTCCCTTTCTGCTACCTGCTTCACTGCTCAAAGGCAGCATGCATACCACAGATTTAACCGACATAATTCCAGTTCAAGCAGACAGAACTACGTACAAGTAAGGTTAAGAAAGAAATAGCGACAGCTAAGAGAAAATTTACGGAAACCACTAAAAAATGCATCGAAGCACAAAAACTAGGAACTCATGACTTCTGGAAAATCTACAACAGTGTAGTAAATAATGGGCAATCAACAATTCCCCCACAAACCAAAAATTATGAGGTTGTTTGCTAAGCAACCGAGAAGGCTAACATGCTTGCTAGTCGGTTTGCCTAAAATTTCACACTGGACACTTCCAACCACCCCCTGCCTGATTTTCCTATACCGAAAGACGCCACGCTAGACGATCTGAAAATCACCCTTGCTCAGGTGCAGGTTATCGTAAAAAACCTTGACACTTCAAAAGCATGTGGACCCGATCTCATCCCAGTTCTGCTATTAAAAACGTGTTCAGCCGAAGTAGCTCCAGTTCTCTCCAAACTCTACGACAAATGCCTTAATGAATCTTGCTTTCCGGGCTGTTGGAAAACTGCTTATGTGGTACCAGTATTCAAGAATTCTGGCGACGAACTGACCCAATAAATTATCGCACCATTAGCCTCCTCCCACTTTTTGCCAAAATATTTGAGACTTTAATAAACCATGCTTTGGTCCATCATCTTACAGATGCTAAACTTCTCACTGACCAAAAATATGGATTTAGACAATCCCGTTTCACAGCAGACATCCTAACTGTAATCTCCGAACGTACATGCCATTCACTGAACAAAGCGGGGGAGGGCAGAGCGGTAGCTCTAGATATATCTAAGGCTTTTGACAGGGTATGGCATGAGGTTCTCTTCAGGAAAATTAGATCATACGGTATCACTGGTAGAATACTTAATATAATTAAATCCTTCTTAGATAAAGAAAAATCCAGGTTGTCCTCCACGGTCGTACATCTAAACAATATGATCTAAATGCAGGAGTGCCCCAGGGGTCTATACTTGGACCTCTACTGTTACTGATATTCATAAATGACCTCCCCGAAAAAATTGCCTCTGACATCGATAAATATGCTGATGACACTACACTCTATGACAGGCACGGCAGGAACACAAATGAACAAATACCTAAAGAAATGGCAGAAACACTAGAGGATGACCTCCAATCTGTTGTGGAATAGGAACAAAAATGGATGGCCATGTACAATGCCGCCAAGACTAAACTAGTTTCATTCAATAATCACAAGAAACCTTATATACCACCTATAGCAATGGCAAACAACTCTTTATCTGAGAGTACATCTTTCAAACACCTTGGCCTAACGTTCACAGGAAACATGAGTTGGAACAGTTACATTGAAGGCATAGCCAGGGCCGCTGCAAGGAAGGTGGGCTCTCTCTACCGTGCTAGAAAACTACTAACACCCGAAAGTATCCCGTACCTCTATGAGGCCACCATTCGCCCTGTATGGAGTATTGCTGTCATATTTGGGCTGGTGCATCTGCTACTAGTCTCGCCTCCTTGACAATCTGATAGGCCCTGAGCTGGCATCGAAGCTTCAACTCCTGTCCCAACGACGAAACGTTGCACCACTCTGCCCGTTCTTCAAGTATTTTAATGGAGAATGCTCTGACGAACTGCAAGCACTTGTGCCCCCATGTCGTGAATACCATCGACAAACTCGACAGGCTGCTAAATCCCACCCCCACACTGTAGAGACCCCTACATGTAAAAGATCTTTCTACTCAATTAGTTTCTTCCCCAGAATAGCAAGACTTTGGAATTCCATTCCAGGTCCCTGCTTCACCAACTGTAATGCCGTGCAGAAGTTCAAGTGCAACATGAACCGATATCTTGCTGCCCAAATCCCTACATACAACCCCAGTAGTTGTTGCCCCTGATAGTAGCCCCTACACCAAAGTGGCAATGTGCCTTCTTTGGGGTGAAAATGTAAAAAAGAAAGAAAAAAAAACTTGCCATGAAAATAACGATAAAGCAAAGACAGGCTCGCAATGTCTCTTCTGTGAGAAAGAAGTTGCAGGGAAGAGAAAAAAGCATCCACCACTGAGCTTTGAAGTGTATTTTGGACTATGTCAAGGCAAGATAAGCTGCTTCTTTCAGCCCCTGCCTAGATGTACCAATAGTACTCCATCATTGGCCCTACCTGACTTTTATAAAGATAAAGAATTGCATCAGGAGTGAAATATTTACTGGAGCGGTAGATAGATCACACTATTTTCCCAGGGACCTTGGCAATTGATTTGATATACATGTTCAAGTTTTTCCTTTCACTTTTCTTTTTGGTCATCACCTTTTTGTTTCCACTAATATATACCTACATATTTCTAATTCATTTTAAATTTGTTTTCTTTACATATATTATCATATGATTTTTATTTATAAATATTTTTTCTAATTTTTATTTTTAGATGTTTTTATATTTCTGTGTATACATTCTTCATTTTTTATGTAAATTTACTTTAAGCCTGCCTTTATTCCTATTTTCCTTATTTTACATAATTCTGACCATTTTTATCTTCTAATATATGCCATTTAGCTTTGAAATTCTATGGTCAAACGTTTTTACTTTTGTTATCGTGTTCTTTTTTCTTAATGTTCTGATAATATCATCACTTTTATTCCTAAAATTTAACTTAATCTTTCTCTCTCTCCCTCCTCTATCTCTCTCTCTCTCTCTCTCTCTCTCTCTCTCTCTCTCTATATATATATATATATATATATATATATATATATATATATCATGCGTTTTGATTACGGGTTATGTGTTTTGATTACGAGTTATGATTTTCTTTCATAATAGTGTAAGTTTCGTGATTACTGGGCTTATTTAAAGTCATTATTTAGAGGTTTAAATAAGTTCTTCTTTTTGTTATAGTTTAGTTTATTAAGTTACTACTTAATATTATTCATTGCGGACGTTTATCTGTTTCTATATTTGAGTGTGATTTAGCGGTAACTTTATGTATGTGTGTTATTCATACGATTGACTGGCGTGTGATATAATGCTCGCATTACATAAACGCGACAATTACATGTGTTTATGCATTTGGTTAATTTTAGATCACAAAATATCGCTTCATTAACAGTATTAAACAGTATTTGTCTTTGGGAGGGGTTAAGTAATTTTATGGAATTATTCAGGGCATCAGCTTTTAGTTCACCATAATTACTTACAAAGGTGACCAAGAAACAACTGAAAAATAAACAACAATCCTATTACTTTTCTTGTCGAACATTTTCGTTCAGTAGAAATGGTTTTAGTATGCATTGGCCGGTTTGTGATGACTAATATAAATCAGAATAACCAGCTAAAGAGATCTGATTAACCGGAAACAGAATCTTTATATTTTAATATTAATTATTTTATAGTATGTTCAAACATATTCATGTAAATAACACAATGGCATAATACAATGATGTTTATATATATACATATATATATATATATATAAGTAGCATTTATTATATATATATATATATATATATATATATATATATATATATATATATAAATGATACTTTCTTCAATAATACCTTAAGGAACTCAGGACACAAGGAAAATATTAAATACACCCATTATGTTCCTCCTGCTGGCAGCCTTAAATCTATAATCACACACAATATGACTCGCAAGAAATCAGTTCAAATAACAGGATCTGTTGCTATCAATAACAATGAAGCAGTCTTCAGATATAATCCAAACACAAAATAAATCGTAATACCTCTAATCCACCCAGTCGCATCAGGAGAAAGAAACATATTAGGTTTAATCCTCCATTTAGCATAAATGTAAAAAACTTATATACCCAAGGAATTCTTCAACATTGTACAAACCTCTTTCAAATACCCACACAGATATAGTTAGATTTTTAATAAAAACACAATTAGGATTTCTTATTCAACAATGCCTAATTTAGCACAAAGAATCTTAACATCTAATTACAAAAAAAATTAAATCTCTAAAAAAATCCCTTTCCCAATTAAACCCAAAACTAACTGTAGTTGTAATAACAAACATGTTTGCCCACTCAATAATGATTGCATCCATAAACATGTTATATATTCATGCATACTTACTGAGCTCCCATAGCAGACACTAATATTTCGTCTTCAAGTTATTCTTATTCCTCAGCTCCATCTGATATAGTTGCTAATCCAATATATAACTCGAGCACCCCCTATATCTACAATCATACAAGTAGCAATAATAATAATAATAATAATAATAATAATAATAATAATAATAATAGTAATAATAATAATAATAATGAGCATAATAATATTTCTCCTAACAGCCATTTTAACTATAACAACACTCATTATCCCTCCAAAACAGTCGTCGTACTATTATTGTCCACCATTTGTTGAACACAATGAACAAAATTCAACTAAAACAAATCAGCAAATTAATTTTTAATATCAGACGTCTAGCTTTTAATAAAGTACATACATACATTGGTGCTACTTAAACATTAATTAAG